>NC_090437.1:1043950958-1044257881 GCF_031143425.1 Pleurodeles waltl
GATCAACCTCTTCATCATCTGATTCTACCTCCAGTAGCCACTCCCTAGTGATGGCAGACCCATCAGGACTTGCTCTTGTACCATCCTTGTCCACCACACCCAGTTCTATCGCTGACATCCCTGTTGCTCCCCACCCAGTTGTTCATGCATGTTAACACAGAAAGGTGACCATCTCCTTTGCCCCAGACCTTGTTACCTCTGCCACCCTGAGTGAGGAAGCTATTGACCTCCTGAAAAGTATCTCTGTGGGGCAGATTTCCATTGTGAATGACATCCAGGGCTTGGCAAGCCAGTTTCTGCAGACCAATGCTTTCCTGGAAGGCATTCATAGTGACATGTCTGGTGCACAGAGATCTTTTCAAGCTCTATCCTCCTCACTTAGGGCAGCCATCCACCCACCACATTCCTCCCCCACCTCTCTCTTTTGAGTCCAACTTCCCTTTGCCCCTATCTGCCCCAAGCACACAGACACATCCACACACACCCACCTCAACACACACAAGTAGCACACATCAACACAAATACCACAAGACACATCAGCAAACAGACACTCACCATTCACCCAAAGATAACATATCCCATATCAGCTGCCACTTCAACTGACAACCCCAACACCTCCACTGACCCACATACCACATCCAACATACCCACACACTACCTCAATGGCCAGTGACCACCATACCCACCACACCCCCAGACAACAGCTCACAACCCACTGACCCGCACACCTCCGACACCATAGCTCCAGATACCAGCACAACACTCAGACACATCCACTACATCAACAATACCGACAGACACTAACCCAACACACATAGACACATCCATCACATCCACCATACCTGCATGTGCCACCCCAACACACATAGACACATTCACCACATCCAGCATACCCACAGACACCACCGCAGCAGACACACATACATCCACCACTCCCACATCACCCAGCACCTCCACCTCTCAGCCCTCCAGGACATGCAAATGCCCACACTCACACACATAACAGACACCACCCAAACACAAGCATAACCCACACACTCACACACCCAAGGCATCTACACCCACAGACAAGCACACCACTCCCTCAACCTCCAAATCCATAACCCCTTCTGATGACCCTACACCTTTTTCCCAAACAGAGTTTCCTTTTTGAGATTGCCCTTTCCCCTGTTCCCTCCAAACCCTTCCAATACCCAATAGGCCCACACTCACATCCCAACCCAACCCAACCCAACCCTTCCATATCCAAGTCCTCCCCTGTCACACCTGCCCCTGGCAAATATCCATACCCCTCTCCCAAAAGAAGAAGACCACCCATCACAAACCCAAACCCACCCATCCCAAATCTGGCAACTCCCCACCCAAGGATGATCCTTGAGGTGCCTGTCTGCCCCCAATGCCCCTTCCAAAGAGGTTCCCAGGCAGTGACTGGAGTCTAGTGTGGGCACAGCAATGTGCATGGGTGTTAAAAATGGGGTCTTTGGTTGGCAGTCAGGTTACCCCCTGCCCAAGCAAGGACACTCACTCTAGTCAGGGTAAGTCACACACAATCCCAACTATCCTGTGTCCGCCCTCCGGTAGCTTGGCACTGAGCAGTCAGGCTTAAATTAGAAGGGAATGTGTAAAGTACTTGTGCAATAAATCATACAATAACACCATATAGCACAACAAAACTACACCACACCGTGTTAAGAAAAATATATAATATTTATCAGATCAGATACAGGTCAAAAGATTAAAATGCAATAAGTATATGTTGAGATATCACTGTAAAAGTGATATAAAGGGGGTTATTCCAACTTTGGAGGAGGTGGTAATCTATCCCAAAAGTGACGGTAAAGTGATGGATTTACCACCAGCCGTATTACGAGTCCATTATATCCTATGGAACTCGTAATATGGCTGGTGGTATATCCGTCACTTTACCGTCACTTTTGGGACAGATTAACACTCCTCCAAAGTTGGAATAACCCCCAAAGTGTCTTTGGACTTTTAAAAGCAATAAATGTCTCTTTCAAGCACAAAGTACCTGGTTCACGTGCAAAATCCACAGAGGAGGAGATGTGTGGAAACAAAGGCGTGTGTGTTGATTTCTCAGGCCGTACACAGTGATGCGTCATTTAGTTTTCATGCAGGGACGGCTGTGCGTCGATTCCCGGCGCTCGGTTGTGGATTCTCTTTGAGTTGCTGAATTTTCAGATGCCCTGGAGACGATGTGTGGATTTCCTGCACTGGCAGGAGGAAGTCAAGGGAGCTGCGTCGATTTGGTAGCCGTTGCATCAAATTTTCTACTGCACGGCAGGCGCTGCAATGATTCCTCTCTGGAAGTCAAGCTGCGTTGTTCTGGCTCGGCTGTGCGTCGATCCGGTGGTGCGTGCATCAAATTTCCGGTTGCTACGCCAGAGCTGCATCGATCTTCTTGATGCGAAGTGGGGTTGTGTCGTTCAGTTCAGCTTGCAGTTAATTGTTCAGCACAGTGCAGGCTGTACGTAGTTTCTGGCATGCTGTGCATCAAATTTTGCCACATAAGGAGTCCTTCTTGTAGAGGTGAAGTCATTTTAGTCTTGAGACTTCAGGGAACATGAGGCAAGCTATATCCAAGCCCTTGGAGAGCACTTCTTCACCACAGCCAGAGAGCAGCAAGGCAGCAGTCCTTCACAGAAAGCAGAGAGGTGAGTCCTTTGAGCAGTTAGGCAGGTCTTCTTGGCAGGATGCAGGTTCTGGCCCAGGTTCTCTTCTCCAGGAAGTGTCTGAGTTGGTTAGGACAGAGGCCCTGCTTCAATACCCAAATGCACTTTTGAAGTGTGGGAAACTTCAAAGAGTGGCTTAGAAGTGCAAAAGGTCCCCTTTCAGTTTAATCCTGTCTGCCAGGGTCCCAGTAGGGGGTGTGGCAGTCCTTTGTGTGAGGGAAGGCTACTCTCCTTTGACATGCAAGTGTCAGGCCCTCTGCCCTCCCAGCCCAGGAAGACCCATTCAAAATGCAGATGTATGCAAGTGAGGCTGAGTATCCTGTGTTTGGGGTATGTCTGAGTGAATGCACAAGGGAGCTGTCAACTAAACCCAGCCAGACATGGATTGTGAGGCACAGAAGGATTTAAGTGCAGAGGAATACTCACATTCTAAAAGTGGCATTTCTAAAATAGTAATATTAAATCCAACCTCACCAATCAGCAGGATCTTGTATCTTCATTCTGGCCCTACTAAATCTGACCTTCCTACTCCTTTCAGATCAGTAGCTACCACTCAAACAATATATGAGGACAGTCCCAAGGTTAGCCTATAAAGGGAGCACGCCTCACAACAGTGTAAAAATGAATTTAGGATTTTTACACTATCAGGACTTGTAAACTACACAGTTACATGTCCTGCCTCTTGCCTACACAGAAACCTGCCCTATGGGTTACCTAGGGCATATCTTAGGGGTGACTTATGTGTAGAAAAAGGGGAGTTTTAGGCTTGGCAAGTACTTTTAAATGCCAAGTCGAATTGGCAGTGAAACTGCACACACAGGTCTTGCAATGGCAGGACTGGGACAAGATTAAAGGGCTACTTAAGGGGGTGGCACAAACAGTGCTGTAGGCCCTCTAGTAGCATTTAATCTACAGGCCCTGGGCACATATAGTGACCTCTACTAGGGACTTACAAGTAAATTATATAGTTTAATTGGTATGATCCAATGTTACCATGTTTAAAGGGAGAGAGCATATGCACTTTAGCACTGGTTAGCAGTGGTAAAGTACGCAGAGTCTTAAAACCAGCAAAAATAGTATCTAAAAAGTGGAGGGAGGCAGGCAAAAAGGTAGGGGTGACCACCCTAAGGCAGACATGTCAAACAATGGGCATTAATGTAATGGCCTTAAGCATTTATATTTAATAAACCCAAGTTTTTTGTTTTTTTTGGGGTACACATTTGTCCCACCATTACGTGTCTATCTCTATGTTATTCCTGTTTAATTTGTTTTATATGCCTACCGTTGTCTGTGCTTCATCGTGATTGCTGATCCATTTGCTCTTGGTTGCAATATCTGACTTTTGGAGTAGTGCTGATATCCCTCAAGACAAAGGCAGATGTTCACTGTATGGATATTTGTTTGTTAATCCAATTGGGGTGTCATGGCATTGTGTGGTAAATATTTCATTTTGTGTTGGCTAATGACAGTAGGTATAGTGATAGACTTGCTCCCCTGATATGGATTGTACATTTGTCTTATGTGTGGAATCTTGAGTTTTTTTTGTCCACACATGGACGGGGTTCATTTGTGCTAGCTCACTTTGCATGTGACTGACAATGTGCCAATTTTGATGTGTGTACCTTACAGCCACTTCATCTAGATGTATGGGCATGCTGTTGCTGTTGTATGTGCTTTCTTGACTTGGGCCTATATGTTATGCAGCTAGGCATGTCACTTGGCTCTATTATTATTTGTCCCTGAAATACCTGAAGGACCAGTTCCTGTGCAGGTGTTATTTTAGGGCCATGTGCAAAGTGTAATGTGTTCCAGGGCAACATCCTTCCATCAGTGCTCCTGATGCCCCCATCCCTATTGTGCAGGTATTGTTTGCATTTTGAGCTTTGGATAGTTGTCTCTCAAAATATTGTGCATCCCATTGACCTTCTGTTGTGCTGCAATGTGGGTGATGTGTAGGTCCATGGCAGGGCTGTGTCAAGGGAAGGGTATTTGTGTTCCATGACACAGCCATACATATGTGTCTTCAATGTGACAACAGTCCATGGCATGTTTGCAATGTGAGGATGCAATTTGAATTGTGTGTGATGTTGCTGTGGTGTTACTGTTGTGTGACACAATGTGCTGTACACTTCACTGTTCCTGTGACTTAGATGAGCAGACGTGTGTTTTTCTGGAATGTGACAGTGCAGTGTCAGTAACATGCCTAGAGGGGGTGTTTAATGGCTGTGAATATGTTGTTTGTTGTTAATGACTCTGATCTGGGACACAATGACATATATACTTGGCTCCCGCCCCATATCATGGGGATGATGGCGTGACAATCGGTAAGCTTAATGACACAGGTAGGTGTTTTTGTTTTACTGTTGGTTGCATCCATGGCAGCTTGGATTTTGGGCTTAGAAGAAGCAGCTGCAGGATGTGTATGGTGGGCTCCATGGTGGCACCGGATATGTAACGTTGCCTGTGAGTGAGTTGCTCTCTTTATACTCTCCGTTTCTGCCTGTTGGGACATGATGATTGGAGCGTCATGTTGGTGGTTTTCAACATCATAATGTGTCCGGTGGAAACACTGTCTCTTTAGGCCTGTTTGCCCTGCCTTGTCTTCGCGGCAGTCGGTGTTGCTTGCGGTGCCAGCAGGACCACAGCAGTCTTTCCAGGATTGGGACTGCCAACATCTTAATATGGTGGTCAGGCCACCAAGCCGATAGTGGTCGGACCGCCACCGTAGGCATGGCAGTAGTCAGACCATCAAGGGCATAATCTGACCCTTCGACATACTTGTTAAAGCGGACTTTGGGTGGTTCAGATTCACTATTACTACTCCAAGCGAAGCACATTGGGGGAAGTGTTGTACTTTGACTCGTTCAAACATACTATTCCCAGTCCAAAAGTACCACATTGGGTAAAGTGTTGTACCTTTGGGGGGTGGGGTCGTTGGGGGGGTGTAGAAAATGTACTATTCCCACTCTAAATTAAAAGACATTAATGGCAATTCTATACTTTTTAACTTAGAAATGTACTAATAACACCAAATTAAAATATATATTACACTAAAAATAATATACCTAAAATTAAATATAGTATTAGATATAGTGGTTGGAGGAGAAGCGTGGATCTCCCAAGAGCTGGTTGAACATGGCAGCATCTGGGATGATGCAGGATTAGTGGGTTAGATGGGGTCACCAGTTCAGCACTGGTGCTAAAAGCAGGGGATCCATTTGGTTATTGAGCACAACAGCCTTTCCTACCACAGAGGAAGAGAGTGGGTTATTGGACCACACTAATTCTAAATAGACACTGACAATCTGAAGGTGGCAGAAATATGGAGTTCCAAATACAAGAGAAACAAGTACACCTTCCTGCGCCAGTTGTAGTAGAAACATAGGGGAACACCAGACTCACAATACATTTGTGAATTGTATTCACAAACACGAAGGGCCTCATTATGAGTGTAACAGTCTGATGATCGGCCCACTCATGTTGATGGTCGGTACACTGCAATCCAGGTGGTCCAACTGCTCAATTACAACCCAGGTGAGTGGACCCACCAGAGGGCTACCGTCCCCATCGGGGCTACCGTCCCCACCATGGTTCCCAATGGCATGACGGTGGTCAGAGTTCTACTAAGCCAGGGCTGCGGTGAACTCAGCACCGCCTGGCTGAATACAAATCCCTTCACCACCAGCCTTTCCATATCGGTCTGGCCAGCACAGAAAGGCTGGAAGTGAGGGTGTGCTGTGGGCCTTGGGCATTGGCGGTGCCGGGGCGCCCTGCCCAGCATTATCGAAACAGTGTGCATTCTGAGAGTGCTGGTCAGCCCCCTCTGTGCTATGAGATAGCATTCAGCTTCTTTAAGGGATTTGAGTGCTATCTTGTAGCACTGTTCCTGCCGGTCTGATCAGCAGGAACACTATTGGAATGTTCCCGCCAGTCAGACCAGTCGAAACATTGTAATAGGGCAGGGGGGACAGCTTTGGTAGTCCAGCTCTGGAACGAAAGTCAAAATGAGGCCCAAAGTCCCAAAAACGAAAGAAAGCGACTTGGCAGACCAGGCCCTCTCCTGGCTACAGAACATTGAGGATCCTATCAACAGCACCCAAGTAGAGATGACTTCATGATCCTCACCAGCGGAACAACACCAGGCTTCTTCGTTGGAACAAGGAGACGGGCAATACATTAACACAGCAAAAAGCCAAAAGACAACCCCAACAGAGGATGATGAAGATAAAATCTATGAATTCCCGGTCCTGAAGTGCAAGATAATGTCTTTGAAAAGGCAGCTTAGAGAAGCTATGGTTAGACATGAAATGGCTGTGGTGGTGGCAGAAAACGTCAGGCAACGGACACAGCAGATCATGGTAAATGCCGAACAGTTTGGCATCTACAGTTCTGCCTGGACCAAGTAGCCATTGCTCCAGGGCATCTATCTAAAGCACAATCTTACAAAAGTCAGTCCCCTCGGAGAACAGCACACATGAGATCCAAAGCCATGTTCTCAGAACAATGGTCACACTGGGCACTGTGGTTGCTGTCACATGAACTGGCTGCTGTCTCCAAGGCTGCACGCTTTGATATGCCCTGGTGCATGTGTCAAAAGAGGGACACACTACATCAGCATGAATCCTGAGGCCTGCAGCTGCTTAGCCTACAGCTAAAAGGAATCACTGAGCATCTAAGGCCCTTCTATGTGATACTATTTGACCTAGAATATTTGGCGTAAAAATCGCTCATAATGAACTAGTTGTTTAAGTGGCTTGTCATAGGGGTCAGTCTGGCAATGGTGCATCTTTATTAATTGGGCAGATTGAATGATTGAATGGCAGATATTCTAGACAAATGTGTCTGAAATATTGTGCAATGCTATAATAGTTTTCTGAGTTTTCACAGTTAGTGTCACTTCTTCCATGGGAGGGTTGACTCAGAGTAAATAGTGGATATTATTTGAGAGCTACACTGACTTTGCTGGGATTCTCCATATTACCCAACTGGTCAGTCAGCGGATACAAGTACAACACTATTTTGAACAAAGCCTCTCAAAAATCCTCCAAAATGTCTACAGTAATGAATGTAACATATATTTCTATGATTCTATTTACTAAAATAATTAGTATGTTAGAGGGAGATTGTTATTTTAGTGTTGACCAATAAAAGTGAAAATACCTCAAGTTAAATAAATATAAAATTATTAAATACATAAGAATGGTCACAACAAATATAAATTTAATAATTATAGCAATTAAAAAGTATAATTTATTTACAGAAAACATGAAATATTAAAACAATATAGTTGAATAACATACATTTAACACTTCCAATATGTAAGAAATGCTAAATCATCTTCAGTAAAAACCATTAAACATATTCAAATTCATGGTATTTAATTATTTAAATTAATACAAGTTTACTTTAAAATAGCAAAGGAACAAAAACATGTTGACCAATTATGTGACCAAATTATAAACCAAAACTAATTATTAAACATTCATTTAAATCACAATATAAAAAAATTAAAAAAACAATCAATTTAAAAATACATTAAATATACATTTCAATTATTCATATTTTTATAAAGAAATGATAAATGTACCTTTATTTAAACACTTTCATCTGAAATAGTTTATTGTAAAACATTTTAATAAAACAAAATGCAACACATTTTTCACATAAACTTTAAAAATGTAATAATGTTTCCCTATAAACCCAACATTCTAATACCAAAATTATTATACTGCAAAAATAATACACAAAAGACACTGAAATAAATCAATTATTTTACAAGAATATAATACACAATGATATTAACAGTGATATTCAAAGATGCTTTAAAAATGATAACCTCATCTGTGATAGTGTGAAAAGTTATATTTTTGCCATCACAACATCTAAGAAATGGGTTGTTTGTCTCACAATACATTTTCTATGATTTTTTGTCAAAACAACCACCATGATGCCATTCACTCAACTACTATTTTAAACTCACACCTAGAACCACTGGATTCAGAGACCAGAGTTAAAATATCAGTAGGCAGATGACAAGCACCTTTACCGATTTAAGGTATTCAAGTATAATGTCCTAATTCTTTGATCTTGGCTAAAACAACTACAGATTTGGATTTAAGGCTAAGAACTAACACTGAACCTACAAAGGACTGAGCTTACCCTCTTTGTCCACAGATCTAAAGGTAAAGTTACACGATGACCTAAAGGTTGAAATGTTTGCCCTGCACTATAATCTAAAATAAAACCCTTTGGCTTCACTTTGGATGGTAGCCTGTCATGTGTGCTGCATATAAACAAAGTATCAAGATCTGAAAACTATCAGGTTTTGAGAGAGCTTCATTCACTACCTCCAGAAAGCCACAAACACATTCAAAATTGTCTTTGTGGTTTTCAGAGCAATCCCCTAAAACAGATGTGCATATCTGATCAATTTATTGCTGATGATATCTTGAGGTAAATAGGCATTTTGACCTAAGGGAATCACTGCTGCTCAAGATACCAAAATTCAGTCAGAAATTTCCAACTTTAAAATATTCTTTCTTAAGTGCTGTTTCTATATTTTGAAAGTACCTCCCAATTGAACTGAGATCACTAACCTGTGTGCTGGGATTCAGTAAATAACTGAAATCATATTTAATCATACTGTACCAAAACTAACCTACCACCTTTTCCTTGCAAAGGCATATATATTCTGACTTCCTCTTTACATGCTTTGATACTTTCCTGCCAATGTTTATTAATATAGGATTTGTTCCTTATATCTCTTTGTATCTTATCCCTCTGCCCTGAAACTAAGTTATGTATGGCCTTCATGTGAACTACTATGTTTAGCAAATTAATCATAATTGCTTTTCTATGTAAAGTGCTCTAATGTTATTCGGTCCATCAGTGCTGTTAGATACCATCAAATAAATAATAACAAAAACATAATAAGTGATACAATGTTAAATATTGGCTTGAAGGCAGAACTTGCTTTCCATAGGGTGACACTGAAAATGGGCAAGAAAGGGTGCATTTGTGGGAGTAGAGTCAGAATGCTGCACATTGGAGGGTTTCCCTTGAGGCTTGGAAGACAAGTTGGACAAAAATAAAGCATGGACTTTATGAGAGGTGGGAAAAAAGGACAATTAGTATGAGTTTAAAACCCTGTGTTGCTGCATAACATGAGTGTGCCCCACTGAGAAAAGAAGAGAATGCATGGGACTGTGTTATTGACTAGTAAGTCATTATGGGCCAGATTTAAGGAAAAGTGGTGCAGCACGTTGTTGCGGCAAAATTGGCAGTGCCACACTGAGTCACTTTAGGAACGCAGGGATCCACTGTATTTATGTGAATATGGCGCACCCCTGTGTTTCCCCCTGTGCTGGTGCTAAATTTAGCTGCCGTCACCAACGCAGGCATCCTTGCACCATCGTGCAAGTAATGTCTGTGTTGAGGGGTGTGATTGTTTATGTACGGGAAGGTGTCCCTTCTTGAACATAAACAATCACTAATGGCGCTTTGGCACTTCTGTGTGTGCTGCACAATGAAGAATACACAGAAGTGCAAAAGCGTCATTTTCAAATGATTGTTGATGTGGACGAAGGGACACCTTCCTGCACATTGACAATAATTTCTGGCATTTTTCAAAAAAATGAGGAGGAATAAAAGTATTCCTGCTTGTTGTGCCCTTCCAATGCCACCCCTGGGGGTGGCGTTAAATTTTTGCACTGCCTCAGGTTTACAAAATTTCATAAATCTGAGGAAACTTCAAAATGCAATGGGTGTTGCTGTGGCACACCCACAGCAACACCCATTGCACGCCCCTTCCATGCACAGTGCTGTATGGGAAGGGGCCATATTTACAAGGTTGCGTTAAGCCACAAAAAGTGCCTTAACCCCACCTTTTAAATACGGCACAGATCTTAGCGCCACTGGAGCGGAGCAAAAAGTGATGCTCCTGTGGTGCTAGGGTCCTATAAATACGGCCCTATATACGGAGTGGCCTGGTTATCGGACAGTATGTCAAAAGTGAGTCTACCCATAGTTTTTTAGAGCACTTTCCATGAGTGAACGCAATGAAAAAGGTAATTTTATAAGTGGCAAAACAAAAGATTGCGTTATTTTTGTTGAAGCCGGTTTTTAAATTGTTATGGTATTTTTGGTGAAAATTTAAATTTAGACTCTTATTCAATAATCACTCTATCAATTCTGGTGCATTTTGTGGATGGATAAAGTTTTTGAAGGCGGCATTTGTACTTTTCTGGACACACAGGTGAACCTGGAACATAGGTCTTTGCATGCCCATCAAATGTTTGATGTCAAAATAAAGAATAGAAAAAAATCAATCATTGGTATTTATTCTGAGCCATGTCTCAGTCCATCTTTTCTGTCTGCCCTACCACCTCAGGTCAGACCCAGCCATAGGCAAATCAGCCTTTGTCAAGCCCCAATAAAAACAATCCTTTCCGGACTGCCAAGCCAGGTCCATTCTGTAGTGGAACACAATCCTCCAAGACTGATGACATGGTAATTCAGCCGGGTGCATCATGGTTATAGTGGTCATGGTGCACACTTCAATATGGGCTGGATTGCTTCTACGAAAGCATGAAGAACATTGATTTGCAAATGGTGGGTCTGTGTCTAAAATAGCAAAGTGGGTGAAAACTATGGTCTGCAATGGGGTCCTGAGCCATCATCAGTGGGTCACATTAACGTATGCATTCATTCTATATCCTTGTTGTGTTTGCCACGTTTTAATATGTCAGCTACCTGTATGCCAATGGAGTAGGAAGCTTTGTGTAAGTTGTACGGGGCATGTATAGATAGTGTGTGTGTGTGTGTGCTGTAGATGTTGAATTATTGTGACATAATATTTGTAGTGCTTTTCTATGTGGTGATAGGAATCTATATTGGATGCACTGTGTGGTTATAGTACATTAGGTGGAGGCACGGAAAAGCTTTACTAGACCATGTGTAGAATGGAGAAACATACCAGAGTTTTTTTTTTTTTATTTAACTAAAGAGGGTGTATGCGAATGAAAGGAAGGGCCTAAGTGCCCTTTGAAGTGTAGATCAGTATCCAGCCCCTTTGCTTCATTCTTCCCTCAGAGTTGTTACCCTCAAAAGAAAGGTGAATGAATGTGGATGTCTGTCCCTTTTTGGGTCCTTTGTTTTGGGTTTTTCTAAGAAGACTTTACCAGTCCCAGCCCTTCTTCCTGCTGAAACTAGAGGACAGAGACTGTGGTTTGGCCAGTCTGAGAGGGGGTACACAAAATGTCAAGAACTACTTGAAACCACTCCCAGAGGTGTCTGCAAAACATAGATAATCACTGGTTCGAAACCCATGTCAACAGATGGTGGTCATTTAGATCAGTGGCAGGACTCACTCATTAAGGTGAGTAGGAATTACATGAGTGTAAGAGTCAGGATCTATGACTTCCTTTCAAGTTAGGGGGTAGCCTTGTTCAGATTGCTGCTATCAGAGTTGTACATTTCCTGTAGGAACTTCAGCTGGAAATAGGTGACATCTGTCCAGTCTCCCACAGAAGAGAAGCCTGCATTGTGGTGTCATCAGATCAGCAACCCGGTGACTAAGGACTTGTGCAAGGAACCTGGGGCCTGATTTAAGAAATGTGCTGCTGCATCCAATGCAGCACCTCTTTTCTTGCGCCCCTTAGTGTCACTCTGATGCTAGCATGTGCATTCCCTATTTAACATATGGCACACCATGGTGGTAGTTAGGGACCTTGCGTCAAACTTTTTGATGCTAGTTTGGCGTGTTGCAGGATTAGCATCAACAATTTTGATGCTAATCCTGCAATGCACATTGAGGCCCATTGAAAACAATGATGTGCCTCCTTTTAATGCCTGCTCTGTGCAGGAGTTAATAATGTGGCTAAAAATGGTGCAAATAAATATTTTAGATTTCATTGCATAATTTTTTCGGCCCCCCTAATGGGGGAAACACCACCATTGTATACATTATGCCTGGCGCATGCATATTGTGGGGCAAGGGGTTACAAAGTGGCGCAATGTATACGTGGAGAAATCTGGCACAATGGTTACAGCGGCAGACCCAGAAGCAGAAATCTGGCTCAAGACCAGGGTTCAAGTCCTGCTTCAGCAGGTCTTGGGCTCAATTCCCTTGGACCAGATAATTCTCGACTTGGTGCCTAATCTAATTAATGGGTCCCACTCTGCAACTCTGGGCAATAGCTCGCTTAATCTCCACAACGGCCCCAACAGCGCTTGGATGCCTGGCTTCACACTGGGGGTTCCCTGGAGTGGGCACCTCACAGGGAAAAGCCAGGAGGGGTTCCATAGCGGTACAAGTACAGTGCCTTGAGACCCTAACAGGTGAGTAGTGTGCTATACAAGTGCAAAGTTTACAGTTTAAATACATCATAGCGATTTTGGCCTTGTTGGGCCACATTAGGGTCAGAAAAAAATATGCTAAAGTGGCACAAGAAGGGGCTAGGCACTCTTAAATCTGGGCCTTGGATCTTAGGTCTGTTGAAGAAGCTGAATCTGCCTGAGAGAACAGGCTATACTTGCTTCAGAGAAAGAGTGATCCAAAATGGCCTACAGGAGGCTGTGGTCTAGAAAAGAAGAATACAGCTCTGCTACAAGAAAATAAGGACTAGGATCATCCAATGGGAGATGCAGGGGCCCCTGGATCCAGAAGGGAAAATTGAGGCAAGGTGGAGATATGTCTATTCCTGGAATCAGACTCCATTGTGAAAAGAAACATTTTTTTTCTCAGGTATAGCTAAATGTATATTTTGTCTACCTTATGAGGTACTTGTTAATGGTTTAATGAATTATGTCTAACTGAAAGTTTTTCAGGTCTGTTTAGGCAGAGGCTGTAGATTAATGATTCAATTATGTTAAAGCGTGCTGGTCAGGTTTAACTAACATGAATATATTGTCAAAGGCAGACAATGTTTTTATTGGTTGTGATTACATTGACAAAGTCTGTACAGTTAACAGCATTGGTTGTGAAGAGTTATGTTGTTGCAATTGGTCTGATTGGAGTTATTGCGCTTGTCCATGTTAAGGACCACTTGTGCACAATTTAACAGTACCTTGTAGTTGTTGCCAGTAGACTAAATTTATAGAGGCTCATTCTATTCAGTGATACCTATTACTCTAGATGAAGGGTACCATGGTTATTTTAAGAAAGGATTTTAAAATGCTGTTCCCACTGTCAGTTTGATTACCGTTTTGTACACTATTAAGGGCAACGGTATAGTTTATATTCATTTGTGATTCTAAGTGTAGTATTTATCTTTGTGTGCACTACAGGACACTAAAAGTACTAACTAGACAATGTTTTATTAAGCTGTCTTCTGTGAGTTACTAATGTACGTATTTCCAAGACATATCCCCTCCTGAAAAGAGCGTTGGACTCCACACCTATCACTAGGTTGCATCACTATTTTGAGAGACACGTGCTAAAGAAGTGTGCTCGGTTTTCAGTTTATTATGACACTAGTATGGGATTCTAAGAAATCATTAAATTAACTCAGTTGTCAAAAACTCTACATAGTGCACCCCCGCAAATAAATCCTCAAAGTCAGAATCCATCCAGACCCAAATTAAAGATTGGGAGGAATATTTATGAGAGCTTTGCATCAAGATTGGACCATACATCTGGTAGGTGTGTGACACATACCTCTAAGTCAGAGTTTTGAAGCCACACAGAGCCACTCCGGAGTAATGCAAAGCAGCATAATTCACTGAATTGCATCACTCCGCACAATGGAGGCATTCCAGGGCATTACATGGGTGTTTCCACACAGCTTCCATTGTTTTTAATGCATTCACAGATTTACTGAACCTGGTAAATCTGGAAATGCTCCAAAAAGATACGCATTTTGAAGAGAGGAGTAGCAAGACAAAATATTTTTATTTCTCCTTTACTTCCTGTTTCTATGCCTTTAAGGATGTTTTTGTGCAGGAAGATGCCCCTTGCTGGACAATAAGAATCCTGCATGCACAGACTACTGCCTAGACTTCAAAAATGAAAATAAATCTTTGCAGTTTTCTACTTGTAGTGCATTCCATTCTCCTCTAAGGCACATTGTGAGCATTCTATATTTATCTTGGGTTCCAGCATGGGGAAACAGTGCTTCCAACTGCATTGTTTGTGTGCAATCCAAAATATAATGTGTTCATGTTTGGTGGAACCTTTACAGATGCTTACATTAATAGTTGCTGGATTTAACCCTAGTGCAGTCAATTGTTGTTGTTTTAGCAGAGCTCAGCATATGGTTATTGTTTCTCTTCCATCTTTGAAAGTTCCCATACATTTATTATAACTGCATTCAGGCTCATGAATATAATTTGGGATAGACACAACAATCTGTGTGTCACCTGTATACGTGTAGGAGGCTGGCCCAGTTTGTAGTGGGTACCACAGGTACTTACACCTTATACCAGGTCCAGTTATCTCTTATCAGTGAAATGTAGCCAGTGTCTAGAAACCAGGCTGTCTAGAGGTAGCTGTAGACAGAGCAGCCAAGGCTGAACTAGGAGACATGCAAAGCTCTTGCAATACCACTGTAGTCACACAGTACTTCTACACAACAAAGTCAATACTCAGTGTCACCCAAAATAAAGGTACTTTATTTTAGTGACACAAGGCCAAAAATATCCTAGAGGCTATACTCCCTTAGGAGGTAAGTATTATACATAAAATATACACTACTAACCAAAACCAGGTATGTAAACAGTCATAAACAAGTGCAAAAAGTGAAAATCATCATAGGTTACAATGGGCCTAGGGCGAACACAAACAATATTCTAAAATAGTTGAATGCGAATGTGAGTTTCCCACCTAGGCAAGATCAGTGTGTAGAGGGGTGCTGGGAGTGTAAGAAAACCCTGCAGCCCAGAAAATCAGGAGTAAAGTACAGCAAGTTTCCTCGGAACACACTAGAAGTCGTGATAAAGGATAATGCACAAAGAAAACAAGACTGCAAGACACCAACGATGGATTCCTGGACCTGAAGACCTGTGGAGAGAGGAGACTAAGTCCAAGAAAAGCTGATGAGTCCAGGAGTTACAGGAGCCCCTGCTAACCTGGATGAAGGTGCAAAAGTGGATTCTCTGGTTAGAAGAAAAAGTCAGAAATGCACCAAAGAAGAAAGCTGTGGGTTCCTGCTTGGTGCAAGAGATGTCCCACGTCATTTATATATATGTAGGCTTATATTCGTCAATGGATTCCGCCAACAAGCCTTGGCTCACGCAAAAGACTTGTTTAGCTGGAAAAGGCACTACCGGGACCCAGTGGGAACATCAGCTTGGACTGAAGAGACAGAGGGGGCTCACAGAACTTCAGAGAGCCCTCAGAAGATCAGGCAGCATCCACAGGAGTCCCAGGACATGGGGAGAAAGGACTTGCAAATCACAGTGATCGCAGCACTACACAAAGGGATCCCACGGCACCAGAGAACAACTCAGGGAGCTGAGTGTCACAGGATAGAGTGCTGGGGACCACGGCTACACTGTGCATGTAGGATTCCTTGGAGAAGCACACAGAATCCCTAGGAGCTGCAAAAGACATGGTGTACAGGCGCACTGTCTGGCTCGGGGAGACAAGCTCTTACCTCCACCAAATTTGGACAGTTGGACCTTCGGACAATCAGGGTCACTTTGGTCCACCACCTGTGTTCCAGGATCCATGGTCGTCATCAGGAGAGGGGACCCAGAGTACGAGTCATTGCTGCAGAGAGGTGCCTGCTGAAGCTGTCACTCCACTGGAGATTCCTTTGGTCCTTCTAGTGCAGGATGAGAACAGGCAGTCCTCCAAGCTTGCACAATTTGGAAACTGTTGCAGTTGCTGGCAGGAGCTGAAGTTACAGAGTTGCAGTAGCCTTCCTGGATACTTTGTTGCAGTTGTAGAGTTCCTGGAGCAGTTCTGCAGTTGACCCGTCGGTAGAAGATGAAGCAGAGGTTGCAGAGGTTTCCTGCTGGAGTCTTGCAAAACTGACTCTGAGGAGAGACCCTTAATAGCACTGAGAGGGGGATTGGTCACCTAACCAGGTAAGCACCTATCAGGAGGGGTCTCTGACATCACCTGCTGGCAATGGCCGCTCAGAGGCTCCCATAGTTTCCTGAAAACAAGATGGCAGAACCCAGGGACACTCTGGAGGAGCTCTGGGCACCACACCTCGGGTGCTGATGGACAGGGGAGTAGTCAATCCCCTTTCCTTTGTCCAGTTTCGCACCAGAGCAGGGGTTGGGGGATCCCTGAGCTGGTGTAGACTGGTTGATTTGAAGGAGGGCACCATCTGTGCCCTTCAAAGCATTCCCGGAGGCCAGGAGAGGCTACTTCTCTCAGGCCCTTAACACCTTTTTCCAAAGGGAGAGGGTGTAACACCCTCTCGCAGAGGAAATCCTTTGTTCTGCCTTCCTGGGATTGTGCTGCTCAGACCCCAGGAGGGCAGATGCCTGTCTGTGGGTTGGCAGCAGCGGTAACTGCAGTGACAATCCCAGAGAGCTAGTTTGGCAGTACCCTGGGTCCATGCTGGATTGCCGGGGATGCTTGGGATTGGCACCCCAAAACCATATTTGGCATGGGGGGACAATTCCATGATCTTAGACATGTTACATGGCCATGTTGAGAGTTACCATTGTTACCATTGTGAAGCTACATATAGGTATTGACCTATATGTAGTGAACGCGTTTAATGGTGTCCTCGCACTCACAAAGTCCGGGGAAATTGCCCTGAACAATGTGGGGGCACCTTGGCTAGTAACTCTGCACCTAACCTTCACCAAGTGAGGGTTAGACATGTAGGTGACTTATAAGTTACTTAAGTGCAGTGTAAAATGTCTGTGAAATAACGTAGACGTTATTTCACTCAGGCTGCAGTGGCAGCCCTGTGTAAGAATTGTCCGAGCTCCCTATGGGTGGCAAAAGAAAAAAAAGGTAAAAAGGTAAAAAGGACCTGCCATCACCGAAGAAGCACTTGCCATCAGGCTCTCCAATGGAGTCACCCACCGACAGGTGGTCCAGTAAATTGTGGGCAATGTAGTGCAGATCCCTGCCAAGTTACAGCTGGCTACCATTTTACACTGGACCTTTCAAAGGGGAGATAGCTTCTCCTCCACTTTACAACTGCCAAGGTTTGATGGTGGACAGTCCAGTTATCACCACCTTAACTTTATGCTGCAACTCAAGGGCAGACCACAACACCGTCACTCAATGTCACAAGTGGCTCTGTTGTTGATTTTGTGCCTCCATTTCCTCACCTGCAGCATCACAGTTGTAAAACGAGCAAGTGTAGCTCCTGTCCATCACCAAGGATAGCCAAGCACGCCTCTGTACCCGAGATGCCCAAGATAGGTGAAGTTGCTCTGGTTGGTGAATCGTGGTCTAGGGGCCCACACAAGTTTAACCCCCAGTGGGCTCCCACAAACCCAACCTGCAAGTTGCTGAGTGTCACAAGTACCTATTTTCAACACCCACGGCTCCCACATTCAGTTTTAAGGACAGCTTGAACACCTCTGCACCCAGGCCACACTAGCCAGGTAAAATTCACCTAACTATTGCAGCTTAGTCCTGGGACACGCACAACCTTAACCACAAGTGGGTTCCTCTGAACTCACCCTACAAGTAACCGAGTGTCAACAGTGATTTTCCTCATTGACAACAAAGGAAAAAGGTTCACTTCTTGAAATGCATTGAATTGTTTTCCATTTCAAGATCCATAACTCCGGTTGCAGGTGTCTGATTTACTCTGCTTTGGTGTCTAAATTAATATGAAAATCTGCTTTATCTTTATAAATTGGTGTCAGATTTCTTTTGAGCTGTGTCCTTTACTCACCCTCCTTGTTGGTACTCTGAAATGCTTAACATATTGGCCCTCATTATAACATTGGCGGCAAATCCCACTTACCACAACGCTGACTGCTGCCCACATACCGCCGCAGTGGCAGACATCCATTCACCATATTATGACACAAACACACCAATTTGTCACCATTCAGCCACAGACACAAGTCCGCCACACCAAAGGTCAGTGATAAACTGGTGTTATCAAAACACACACCGTTCCGCTAATAGACCTACACCCATCACGATATGACCTCTGCCCCAAAGACACATCAATCAGCAGTGTGTCCACCACTACAGGGACCCCAGGGCACACCTCATACCCAAGACAATCAGGGACCTGGGGTGAGTGGCAGTGGGCACACGGTTCAGGGGACAGAGGCACAGGACAACAGGGAAGCTGGGAGGACTGTTGTGTGCCAGGGGGAGGACAGGCCCAGGGAACCGACTCTCCAGGAGACACTCACCGCGATCCTGGGAGCATACCAACATTCCCTGGATACGCTAGGCCAGATCCTGGACAAGTTGCAGGAGAACAGACGGCTGCAGGAGGGACAGTACCAGGGGATCAGGAAGGGCTTGCAGGCCATCAACACCACCCTGGTCTCCATTACAGGGTGCTGGCAGACATGGCCAACATTATGAGGGAGGCAGTCTCACAACGTCGGGCCCTGCCACTAGCCAGACATTTGAACTGCCTTCCACCTCCACTGCCGCTAGTGGACAGGAGGCCCCGCCTGAGGACCAACAGGCCACCAGCACCCCTCCCCCTGCTGAAGGAGAACCACCCCAAAAATGTTCCCTGCGATCCAGGCAGAAGCCAGAGACTATTGCCAAGACCGTGCCAGGAAATGAGACTCTCCTGATTGTACCCCTTGTGTCCCACTCTGTCACCCTGTTCACCTTGAACTGCCATTACTCCCCTTCCTATGTCCCCTTGGATGATGCACCCGTGCTACAAATAGACTGGAACAATACCCTGGACTTTCCCCCATCATCTCCCCACCCCAATGCACTTGCCCCTCTTCTTCTTAGCAATTCAATAAACACCCTTGGAGTATGTAACATTTTTTAGTGTGTATTTGTTTAACCAGGTTCAAACATTGCAATTCAACTGTACAGTAATGTTCACATAAGAAAGACCTGTAGGTTCCTGCAGTGTTCACACCAGGAGCGATAGTGGAGCACCAACATCTGCAAAATGAACTGCCAAAGGGTACAGTGAGTGGGCATAGAAGTGGGAAATAGATAATCTAAATGATGACAATGAAATGTGTGTGTCATTGGAAGTATTGTCCTATCACTGCTGTTCTGTTGTCCTCATCCTCATCCTCTACCTCATCATCCTCACTGTCCACAGGGTCCACTGCTGCCACACGGCCATCTCCAGCCTCCTCCTCCTGCAGAAAAGGCACATGGCATCTCAAGGCAATGTTGTGCAACATGCAGCATGCCACGATTATCTGGCAGAGCTTCTTGGGTGAGTAGCACAGGGATCCACCTGTTAGATGGAGGCACCTGAACATGGCATTCAGGAGGCCAAAGGTTTGTTCGATTATCCTTCTTCTTCGCCCATGTGTTTCATTGTAAAGTTCTTCTGCCCTTGTCCTGGCATTCCTCACAGGGGTCAGTAGCCATGATAGGTTGGGGTAACCAGAGTCACCTGCAAATATCGAGGGCCAACATTTAGCCACACACTATCCTATATGGCCCACACCATACCCATACACCAAAATATACTGGGTTGGAACCAGGCCTCACCTATTAGCCACACTCGGTGACTCTGTAGTTGGGCCATCACATTTGGGATGCTGCCATTCTTCAGGATAAAGGCATCATGCACAGTCCCAGGATACTTAGCAGTGACATGGGAGATGTACTCGTTCGCCAAGCACATCATCTGTACGTTCATGGAGTGGAAACTTATGATTTCTGAATACCTGTTCATTTTGACGGGGGGTACAAATGCAATATGAGTCCCATCAATCGCCCCAATAATGTTGGTGTAGGAAAGTACCATTTTGCAAGCCATGTTACCCCCATTTTTACTTGTGTGTCAGTTTGTTTTTGCCTGTGTCACTGGGATCCTGATAGCCAGGACCCAGTGCTCATAGTTTGTGCCTAACTGTATCACTGAGGCTCTGCTAACCAGAACCTCAGTGTTTATGCTCTCTCTGCTTTTAAAATTGTCACTGCATGCTAATGACTGTTTTCACCAATTCTGATTGGCACACTGGAACACCCATATAATTCCCTAGTATATGGTACCTAGGTACCCAGGGTATTGGGGTTCCAGGAGATCCCTATGGGCTGCAGCATTTCTTTTGCCGCCCATAGCGAGCTCAGACAATTCTTACACAGGACTACCACTGCAGCCTGAGTGAAATAACATCCACGTTATTTCACAGCCATTTTACCCTGCACTTAAGTTACTTATAAGTCACCTATATGTCTAACCCTCACTTGGTGAAGGTTAGGTGCAAAGTTACTAAGTGTGAGGGCACCCTGGCACTAGCCAAGGTGCCCCCACATTGTTCAGGGCAATTTCCATAGACTTTGTGAGTGTGGGGACACCATTACACACGTGCACTACATATAGGTCAATACCTTTATGTAGCTTCACAATGGTAACTCCAAACATGGCCATGTAACATGTCTAAGATCATGGAATTGTCCCCCCAAGCCAAATCCCATGCATCCCTGGGGCTCCAGTCTGGACCCTGGGGACTGCCAAACTAGCTCTCTGGGGTTTTCTCTGCAGCTACCGCTGCTTCCAACCCACAGACATGTTCCTGCTGTCCTGGGGTCTGGGCAGCCCAGTCCCAGGAAGGCAGAGCAAAGGATTTCCTCTGAGAGAGGGTGTTACACCTCTCCCTTTGGAAATAGGTGTTAAGGGCTGGGGAGGAATAGCCTCCCCCAGCCTCTGTAAATGCTTTGAAGGGCACAGATGGTGCCCTCCTTGCATAAGCCAGTCTACACCAGTTCAGGGATCCCCCAGCCCCTGCTCTGGCGTGAAAATGGACAAAGGAAAGGGGAGTGACCACTCCCCTGTCCATCACCACCCCAGGGGTGGTGCCCAGAGTTCCTCCAGTGTGCCCCAGACCTCTGCCATCTTGAATCCAGAGGTGTGAGGGCACAATGGAGGCCTCTGAGTGGCCAGTGCCAGCAGGTGACGTCAGAGACCCCTCCTGATAGGTGCTTACCTGGATTAGGTGGCCAATCCACCTCCGAGGGCTATTTAGGGTCTCTCTTGTGGGTTTCTCTTCAGACAACGAATGCAAGAGTTCACCAGAGTTCCTCTGCATCTCTCTCTTCAACTTCTGCCAAGGATCGACCGCTGACTGCTCCAGGATGCCTGCAAAACCACAAAAAAGGAGCAAAACGACTACCAGCAACATTGTAGCACCTAATCCTGCTGTCTTTCTCGACTGTTTCCTGGTGGTGCATGCTCTGAGGGCTGTCTGCCTGCACCCTGCACTGGAAGCCAAGAAGAAATCTCCAGTGGGTCGGTGGAATCTTCCCCCTGCTAACGCAGGCACCAAACTTCTGCATCACCGGTCCTCTGGGTCCCCTCTCATCTTGACGAGTGTGGTCCCTGGTACACAGGAGCTGGATCCAAGTGACCCCGACAGTCCAGTGGTCCTTCTGTCCAAATGTGATGGAGGTAAGTCCTTGCTTCTCCATGCCAGACAGTAATCCTGTGTACTGCGTGATCTGCAGCTGCTAGGGCTTCTATGCACTTTTGCAAGGCTTCCTTCATGCACAGCATAGCCCAGGTCCCCAGCACTCCGTCCTACATTGCTCACCTCGCTGAGTTGACCCCCGGCTTCGTGGGAACCTCTTTTGTTGTGTTGAGACGACTGCCATGCTCAGAGTTCTTGAACGCCTGTTCAGTTCTTCTGCAGGTGCTGCCTGCTTCTGCATGGGCTCTCTGTGCTGCTGAGTGACCCTTCTGTCTCCTCCTCCAAGGGGTAACCTCCTGGTCCTTCCTGGGCCCGGGCAGCACCCATTGTCTTTAAATGCAACTCTTGCGGCTAGCAAGGCTTGTTTGCAGGTCTTCCTGTGTGGAAACAACTCTGCCTCCTCCAGCACGCCATGGGAAATCTTCTAACCAAAGGAGAAGTTCCTGGCACCTTCCGTCGTTGCAGAATCTTCAGCTTCTTCCACTCAGAGGCAGCCCTTTTGCATCTTCATCCGGGGTTTAGTGGGCTCCTGCCCCCCCACACACTTGCCTGACTCTTGGACTTGGTCCCCTTCCTTTAAAGGTCCTCAGGTCCAGGAATCCATCTTCAGTGGTTTGGAGTCAGTTGTTGCCTTCGCAGAATCCCCTATCTAGACTTTACTGTCTTACTCGGGTAGTAGGGTAACTTTAATCCTACTTTTCAGGGTCTTGGTGTGGGGTATCTTGGACATCCATAGTTTTTCTAACACTCCCAGTGACCCTCTATACACTACTTTGCTAACTGTTTACTTACCTGATTTTGGTTTGTGTGTATATTTTGTGTATTTTACTTACCTCCTAAGGGAGTATATCCTCTGAGATATTTTTTGGCATATTGTCACTAAAATAAAGTACCTTTATTTTTAGTAACTCTGAGTATTGTGTATCTTATTATATAGTGCTATATGATATACGTTTTATAGTAGGAGCTTTGAATGTCTCCTAGTTCAGCCTAAACTGCTCTGCTATAGCTACCTCTATCAGCCTAAGCTGCAAGAACACTACTAATCTACTAATAAGGGATAACTGGACTTGGTACAAGGTGTAAGTACCACAAGGTACTATAAGCCAGGCCAGCCTCCTACAGTTGGGAATATGTCCCATTGCATAGAAGTCAGCCTTTAATGTGGCCACATCCTCCACATTGGGGAATACAATGTAGCTGCACATGTGTTTTATCAGGGCAGACAACAGTCTGGTCAGCACTATTGAGAACATTGGCTGTGAAATTCCTGCTGCCAAGCCCACTGTCACTTGGAAAGAACCAGTTGCCAAGAAATGGAGCACAGATAGCACTTGCACAAGAGGGGGGATCCCAGTGGGGTGGCGGATAGCAGAAATCAGGTCAGGCTCCAGTTGGGCACACAGCTCTGTGTTTGTGGCCCTGTCAAGTCTATAGGTGAGGATAATGTACCTGCCCTCCATTGTTGCCAAGTCCACTAGGGGTCTGTACACAGGGGTATGTCTCCATCTCCTATTCATCCACAGCAGTTGCAGTCTAAGGGACAAAAGAGTAAGGAGCCGGTCACAAACTGAACATTGGAGCCACAACAGTACAGTGCATGACTTTAATTTGTAATGGTTAAGTGGGATTGTCCTGAATATCCAATTTGTAACTGTGATGCAGTTATTATCCAGGGCCTGCCCACCCCTCCCCCCGAACTGGCATCTGCCTGTCCTTTGTGGAGGGACAGGTGGAAGTGTGGTAATTCCGCTGATGTTGTGTGCCGTTGCAGTATGAGGTTGGGAGCCTCTGTCCAACTCCTCATTGGTTGACATTGGGCCCTATGGGATACAGTGGCCATTTTCTATCTGATCACTCACTAACTAACTGACCTTCAACAGGAGAGGCCCTACACTGCATGTGCAGCTGTAACCTGTGTCTGGAACCTACCATGGCCTATGTGACGGGGAAAGAGCCCCTGCCTTCACCTCGGCGAAGTTGGAGAGACTGGTAGATGGGGTCCTACCCCAGTACGGACCATTGTATGGGCCTTCAGACCAACAGGTGAGTGCACTGTGAACACGATGCATGTTGCATGAATACATGGAGTGGTGTGTCTGAAGGTCTCGTGTAGGGGGGTGGGTGGGTGTCCCCTGGGCAGAGTATTGGTTGTGTGCTGGGCCATGTGTGTGCAAATGAAGATGTGAAGGGGTATGGTGGGCCATAAGTGTAACAGGCAGGATGATCTGACTGATATTATTTTCTGTGTATATTTCCTCTGCAGGTCAGCGCCCATCAAAAGAAGGGTATATGGTGTGCCATCACCAAGGATGTGCGGACCCTGGGGGACTATGGCAGGCAGAGCACCCACTTTCGGAAACGGTGGGAGGACCTGAGACGCAGGGCACGGAATACTGCCGTGACCAAGCTGGGGATGGCCTTCCAACGAGGAAGGGGTGCCCCTCGAACCCTGAACCCCCTGATGGCCCACATACTGGCAGTGGCCTATCCGGAGCTGGATGGGCACTTGAGGGCATCACAGCAGCCACAAGGGGGTTAGTTCAGTTCCAATCATTACAACTTACGCATGGTAGGGTGGTATGCGGGTGGGAGATGTGTGTCAGTGTGTGCCCCTAGGCGAGGCCTGATATTGCAGAGTAGGTCCCATGTTGACCAGGGTTCTGAAGTGATAATCCTGCTACCTAGCTAGTAGGCATCCACAACTGGTGAGGGTGGGGTGGGTCCCAGGTGTGCTGCATTTGGCAGTGTATGCCCCTCCCCATGCCTTGGTGGCTAGCATTAAAACTGGAAGTACAATGCATAGTGTGTAGGGCTGTTCCCTGTGTGTGAGGGTGGTGTCTACGTCAATGGTGGTGTTGGTGCAGCCATTGACCCAGTGTATCCTTTGTCCCTTCCCCCACTATTTGTTTTTTCACCCTGTCGTTATATGCATTAGCATCATCTGGCCGAGGAGCAGAGGCACTGGAGACAGAGGGAGCTGCATCCCACAGGACCCTGGATGCAGAGTCCAATGACAGTGAGGGCACCAGTGGGACAGAGGGTGAGGGGAGCACCACGGTGAAGACTGGAGGCGACAGTTCGGACACAAATATCTCCTCCGATGGAAGCTCCCTGCTCAGGCAGACACAAGCACCACACATCATCCCACAGGCACTCACACAAACACCATCCAGATGCAAACATACCAACATTCACAATTTCCACTGTGTCCCCCTCCTCCTCCTCCTCCTCCTCTGCCTCCCTCCCAGTTCCATCTACACTCACACCTGCATGCACTACATCCTCATCCACTAGCAGCATCACCACCACACCTAGCAGAACACAGACCTCACTGGCAGACACCTCCACAACAGCCATGCACTTGTCCCCTGTGTCCTCTCCTACTATGTCAGTCCCCCCTCCTAAAGTACACAAATGCAAGCACTCAGACATCCAACAGCCATCCACCTCACAACAGCATCCAGACCATGCACCTGCACCCAAACACGGCAGAAAGACACCTGCTACAACCATTCCCTCTTCCTCCACTCCCAAACCTTCTCCTTCTCTCCGCCCCAATGTCACCAAGATGTTTTTCCTCTCCACCATTGACCTCTTTCCTACCCATCCTCGTCCTTCACGTCTGGCCAGGGTGGCAAAAACCCAGGCAAGCACCTCAGCCAACCAGTCCACGGGCCCAGTAGACTCCACACACACTTGTGGTGGGAAAGGATCCAGGGCACATGTCCAGAGGTTGAAGGAGCCTGCACCAGACAGCCTCAAGGAAAGGGTGCCTGCCCCAGCTGCGGCCCAGAAGACCAAGAAGACAGCTGCGGGCTGGAAGACCAAGGAGCTAGCCCCAGCTGCTGCCAGGAAGGGTAAGGAGCCAGCCCAAGCTTCTGCCAGGAAGGGTAAGGAGCCAGCACCAGCAGGCAGGAAGGACAAGGCGCCTGATGCAGGGACTCAGACGGAGCCACCACCACCACCTTGCACTCCCTAGGACAGAGCAATGGCCTTGTTGCCCCCTCCAGAGCATGTGGGAAAGTCACCCTCTTGAGAGAATGTGGCCTTGGACTCCCCAGGACCAAGAACAGGGCATGTTGCGCCCTCCAGAGCATGTGGGCAAGTCACCCACTTGAGAAACTGTGTCCTTGCACTCCCCAGGACCAAGCACAGGGCATGTTACCCCCTCCAGAGCATGTGGGCAAGTCACCCACTTGAGAAACTGTGGCCTTGCACTTCCCAGGACAGAGCAATGGGCATGTTTCCCCTCCAGAGCATGTGGCCAAGTCACCCACTTGAGAGACGGTGGCCTTCCACTCCCCAGGACAGAGCACAGGGCATGTTGCCCCCTCCAGAGCATGTGGGCAAGTCACCCACTTAAGAGACTGTGTCCTTGCACTGCCCACGACAGAGCAATGGGCATGCTGCCCCCTCCAGAGCATATGGGCAAGTCACCCACTTGAGAGACTGTGGCCTTGCACTCCCCAGGACAGAGCAATGGGCATGTTGGCACCTTCAGACCCAGTGGTCTTCTGTCACCTGCCAGCTGAGGTGCCCCTCGTTTCTCGTCCCACTGAGGTGTCTGCCTATTTTCCAACTGATGCCCCTGCAGTGTTCTCTCTGTGTTGCTGCAGGTGATAGGTGGGGCCTTGGACTTTGGCCTGTGGCCCTGTGGCCCATGCACAATGAGGACTGTGCAGTGTCCCTTGAACTGTACATATGTATAGACCAGTTGCATTGCATTTTCGTGTTTCTACTTTGTTGATCTTATTACACTCACTTTTGCACATTCCTGTTGTCCTTGCATTATTCCTCAGGGGTACAGAGTAAATATGTTGTATTACTGCATCTGATTGTGGGTATGGTCTTGGGGGTGGGGGTGTGTGTGTTGCGTGTGTGTGTCACTATCTTCCCCCCCCCCCTCTGTTCTAGGCGGCTGTGCTCACTGTGGTCGTCTTCGCCGTCATTGGTGTTTGTGGTGGAGCAGGACGTAGAAAATCATTGGAAATATTAGCAGCTCGGGCTGCATTGCAGCGTGGTTCTTCCCTGTGTCTCCAAAGGTGAGTCCTTTCCCTCCTGGGCCTGTTTCCACCAGGTTTTTAATGTTGTTTGTAATGCCCCAGAAAAGGTGGTGGTTTCTTGGGTCATAATATGGTGGGCGGAACATTGACTTCCGCCTCGCTGTAGGCGGCTATCGCCAAGGTGGCTGTTGTTTTTGCCCTGGCAGTCAGTGTGGTAAAGTCTCTGTCTATCTGAGTTCTCACCGACATGTTTCAAATTTGGCGGTAATTAACGCCAGCCTGTTGGCAGTATTACCGCACTTTTATCACCGACCGCCAGGGTTGTAATTGGGGCCGTTATCCTCTGGTAAAGCCTAACTGCACTTTGCTACATTACCAGGACTGAGCTAAGAATTTATTAAAGTGAATCCGGAGGACCATCTTTGGGGCATTGTGAAAGTATTACATAATGAAGCCTAACCAATCTCACTG
This sequence comes from Pleurodeles waltl, assembly GCF_031143425.1. Taxonomy (NCBI): domain Eukaryota; kingdom Metazoa; phylum Chordata; class Amphibia; order Caudata; family Salamandridae; genus Pleurodeles; species Pleurodeles waltl. The sequence continues at coordinate 1,043,978,632 of NC_090437.1, forward strand.
CACAATACTCCACTTTCCTATAGTAATTAATCAAGAACACATACTTCTCTCTGCTATGATGACAGAGGCAGCTGGACGTCATCATTCCCCTCAAACCAAACAACAGCCACTGAAATTAGAATACCAGTAACCAAACAATTGCCTCAAGGGAAGGGGGTTTGGGGTCGAAGAACAAACTAACACAAAAAGCTGTAATAAAGGAAACTGTAGGTTCACATTCATGCCTGTGAAGAAAACAAACATAGGCCCGTATTTATACTTTTTTGCGCCACATTTGTGTCATTTTTTGATGCAAAAGTGGCACAAACTTACTAAATGTAATTGTATTTTCTAAGTTTGCACCACTTTTGCGACAAAAAATTGCGCAAATGCGGTGCAAAAAAGTATAAATATGGGCCATAGTGTCACCAGTCTTATCTTGGGATCTTTGTCTCTCAATCTTCTTCCTCATAAAACTGTACAATTATCCTAACTAATTACATGTTGCAGTAAAAATCTCTAAACAACTCTAGTCTGAGTTTCTTGTTCACTGATGATAGTGATGATATCAAGGGCCTTGAATTAAGGAATGTTCATGTAAAGGGATTGTATGTTGACCATGACATGAAGTACAGACTATGATTCAGTTTGGAAGATCATGTCAGTACAGTCTCTGAAAAATGCTTGAGTATCCTTCACAAATTCTACTGGGAGTCGTAGTATACTGAGAATTAAATAAGTCATACCACAACCATTGAATGACAGAGAAATTTGTGGCTGGGCTTTTAAGTGACAAAGGAGTCTCATATTTCCATTGTAGGAATGTGTGCCACTTGTTGTGATAATGAATTGTGATGGCTATTCTGGCTTTATCCCTGCTGAACTCCTACCTCGATTTCAGTGATTACTTTCCCAATTTACTGAAAACATTTCCAGAATCCAGGAAATGAGCTGTTGACAACCTTCTTTGTTTTACAGAAGCATTGTCATTCCAGTTGGTTATTCTCATAGAGATGAGATGTTTTAATCTTTCACACTGCTAGTCCTGGCTTTCTGCTGTGAACTGAGACAAGAATTTTATACTTTCCTGGGTATCAATTGTTGCCCTTCCTGACAACCCTGTTTGGGTCTTCTGTTCAAAAGGAGAGTTGTAAAAGCTGCTCCATACGTTGGCACCTTTTCTCTTCCCCTCCACTTGCAGGTGGCTGCTTTGCAATGTGACCGCTGTGAACACCAATCTTGCCTTTTGCTGACACGGTCATGCTTCCAGGCAGAGGATGTAAATAGGCAGGGGTATGTGTGTTCATTTTCTGGAACAGAATTGTGAGGCAAGCAGTGGTCCCAGGGTTCTGAAATTTTAGCAGGACTCCCTATGAGACATACGTTGGTATCGTAGAGTTGTGCGGAAAACCCAGCTGTAGCTGGGGAGAGGCTTCTTCAGGTCTTTGTTTTAAGGGGTGGGATGATATTTGCATGTAACAATGTGGTGATGTTATGGCTGGTATTAGTCTGTGCTCATGATTTACAGGTGAATTTCAACATGCATCAAGGCCAGCTCTTCAGATATTTGCAGTTCAGAACTGCCTTTCTTCCCCACACAGGAGATGTTGCAGAGCAACCAGAATTTAACTGGCAGGAAGAGAAAAGCTATTGGGCAATACTGGAAAACTCAACATTTCTATCCTTTAGCTGTCCCTTGTGACACATTCACCAAACACTTTGGCCCTCATTACAACCCTGGTGGTCGGTGTTAAAGCGGCGGTAAGACAGCCAGCGGGGAAAAAAATGGAATCACGACCGTGGCGGACACTGACAACATAGACAGCCACTTTAACACTCTGACCGCCACGGAGGTACAAACAAACAGCATGGCGGTCACCGCCAACAGACAGGCGGAGGACAATGTACCGCCCACAGTATCACAACCTACCAATCCGCCACCTTTTCCGGGGCGGATTAACCGCGAACAAAAACACGCCAGAAACAGGACTTCGAAGGGAAAACTCTCACCTCTACACACCCCATGAGGAATCCGGACACCATGGAACCCGAGCTCCAGATCCTGCCAGCCCTTATCTTCTTGCTCCTTTACCAGGAGCATGAACGTCGGCGGCGAAGACCATGGTGAGTACTGCACCTACGACACAGGGGAGGGGGGACGTAAAAAACAGGGACACACACACGCAACACCCCCACCCTCACCCACTACAACACACACACTAATACAGCATGATACATTACAGTTACACCCCCCAAACCCTCCGCAAAAATGCAAAGACAAAAGGAAATGAGTGTAACCATTGTAATATATTAAAATCCAGTATGCAAAAATATATATACACTATAAACAAATATATACACCAAGAATAGTAGTCCAGGTAGTGCTCCGTTGAAGTCCGTGGAACACTGGGCCCACACGGTATGGGCGAGGCCCACACTCAATCCCCGAACATGATGGAGAGAACACTGCAGGGTCATCAGATAGCAATAAAACAGGCACCTCAGGAGGAAGGAAAAGGGGGGGCACCTCAGCCAGTTGAGTGCACAACGCCAAATCCACGAGGGGGCCACATGCCCACTGTTCAATCCTGGGGAGTGCAAAGCCACAGTCTCTCAAGTCTCTACAGTGGGTGGGTTGCCCACTGTTCCATCCTGGGGAGTGCAAAGCCACAGTCTCTCAGGTCTCTACAGTGGGTGGGTTGCCCACTGTTCAATCCCGGGGAGTGCAAAGCCACAGTCTCTCAAGTCTCTACAGTGGGTGTGTTGCCCACTGTTCCACCCTGGGGAGTGCAAAGCCACAGTCTCTCAAGTCTCCCCAGTGGGTGGCTTGCCCACTGTTTAATCCTGGGGAGTGCAAAGCCACAGTCTCTCAAACGGATAACAGTCTCCACTGGTTCTGGAGGGGGCCTTGTGCCCAGAGTGCTTCATCCTGCCAACGACTGAGGGAGTGGATGCCTTACTCCACTGGTTCTGGAGGGGGCCTTGTGCCCAAAGTGCTTCATCCTGCCAAGGACTGAGGTAGTGGATGTGAATCTCCACTGGTTCTGGAGGGGGCCTTGTGCCCAGAGTGCTTCATCCTGCCAAGGACTGAAGTAGTGGATGCCTTACACCACTGGTTCTGGAGGGGGCCTTGTGCCCAGAGTGCTTCATCCTGCCAAGGACTGAGGTAGTGGATCTATCTCTCCACTGGTTCTGGAGGGGGCCTTGTGCCCAGAGTGCTTCATCCTGCTCGTGACGGACTCAGTGCCCTTGGTGCTCATGGGCCAGCGGTGCTTGTTGCGGCGTTGTCCTTGGCAGCGGTGCTTGTGGCGGCAGTGTCCTGTTCAGCTGTGCTTGTGGCGGTGGTGTCCTTGGCAGCGGTGCTTGTGGAGGCAGTGTCCTGTTCAGCGGTGCTTGTGGCAGCAGTGTCCTGTTCAGCGGTGCTTGTTGCGGCGGTGTCCTTGGCAGCGGTGCTTGTGGTGGCAGTGTCCTGTTCAGCAGTGCTTGTGGCGGCAGTGTCCTGTTCAGCAGTGCTTGTGGCGGCGGGGTCCTTGGCAGTGACTCAGCTGCTGGCGGTCCTGTCTGGCCCAGCAGGGCTTGTGCTGCTGGTCCTTTATGGCCCAGCGGGGTTGGTGCTGGCGGTCCCTTATGGCCCAGTGGGACTGGCGGTCCATTATGGCCCAATGGGGCTGGTGCTGGCGGTCCTGTCCTGGGCAGCTGGGCTGGTGCTGGCGGTCCTGTCCTGGGCAGCTGGGCTGGTGCTGGCGGTCCTGTACTGGGCAGCTGGGCTGGTGCTGGCGGTGGCCTCCTGGGCAGCGGAGATGATGGCGGTGGCCTCCTGTGCAGCGGGGATGATGGTGGTGGCCTCCTGTGCAGTGGGGCTGATGGCGGTCTTCTCCGCCGTGCTGCTCTTCCCAGACTTGCTGAGTTTCTTGTGCCCCTTCCCCACCTCTCGCAGCAGACTCCACACTCCCACCTGTACCCCTGGGAGCGGCTTTAGTGGATGGAGCCTTCCCCTTCTCCCCCCAGGCACTGGCCAACTTTTAATGCTTGACAGGTGGGGGACTGTCTGTGCCGTGGCTCTGTGCCACACTGGCTGCCCTGCTGCCCGGTGCACTCCAGATTCCGGTGACTACAGGTACCACTGGTCCTGGAGATGTTGTGGCTGAGGTGCTAGGTTGGGACCTGGAGAGTCGGGCCCTAGGAGACTGATGGGGTGGGGGAGTTGAGGGAAAGAGGTCAAGCGTGGACAGGAAAAGTTTCTTGGGAACACTAGGATGAGTAGCTGGAGGGGGTTTGGGAGGGGAGGAATAGGTTGTGATTGTAGGAGGTGTTCGATTGGTGACTTTGGGTGAAGGTGCATGTGCTGTAGGCTGTTGTGAGGTGGATGGCTGTTGGGTGGATGTGTGCCTGCGTTTGTGTATCTTGGGAGGTGGCGTCACAGACACACTGGGAGAGGACACAGGGGATGTGTGAATGGTAGTGGTGGTGGTGACTGCATGTGAGCGTGGTGTGGTGGTGTGTGTGCTGGTGATGGAAGTAGTGGCTGTAGATGTAGTGCATGCAGGTGTGAGTGTAGACGAGACTGGGAGGGAGGAGGGAGACGAGGAGGAGGGGGACACAGTGGAGTCAGTGGATGTTGGTGTGTCTGCATGTGTGTGATGGTTGCGTGAGTGCCTGTGGGATGTGTGGTGCTTATGCTTGCCTGAGCTTCCCTTGTGTGTTGACGTGTGTGCATGCTGGTCTGAAGGTGTGCTTGGGATAGGCTGAGGTAGAGGGGATTGGGTCTGGGTGGAGGAAGTTGGAGGGGGAGGCTAGAGACAGGGACAATAGCTGCCATCAGTGCTGAGGCCAGAGTCTGAAAAGCTCACTGAAGAGCCGCCTGACCAGAATGAATGCCCTCCAGGAATGCATTTGTTTGTTGCAACTGCCTTTCTACACCCTGGATGGCATTCAAAATGGTAGACTGCCCAACAGTGAGGGACCTGAGGAGGTCAATGGCCTCCTCAAAGAGGGGAGAAGGGGTGACTGGGGCAGGGCCTGAGGTGCCTGGGGCGATGGCGATGCCCACCCACCTGGGTGAGCGGGCACGGGGCAAAAGCTGAGGGGCTGCTGGGAGGGCGGTGCTGGTAGGGGGGGTGGCGGCTGTACCTGTAGATGCAGGGGGCACAGATGTGGCCGCCACCACGAGGGAGCTCCCATCAGAGGACGAGTCCGTATCACTGGTGTCAGCTCCTGTCTCTGCCGTGGAGCTCCCCTCGCCCTCTGTCCCACTGGTGAATTCCAAGTCCGTAGTGTCGCCCTCCAGGGCCATGTGGGATGCAGCTTCCTCCTGCTCCGGTGCCACTGCTCCTCCGCCTGATGATGCTAATGCACACAAGAACAGGGAGACCACAAAAAGGGGAGGAACGACATTAGAAAGACATGTTGAGTGCATGCATTACCACTACTGTTGGCGGACACGACAGACCCAGAAGCCCCCTGCACTACGCCGTGGACTTGGGTCCACTGTTCAATCCCTGCACACATGTATGTCACAGGAGCCTAACTAGGTGTACTTGGCAGTGTACACAGGTGGGGTGGGGTGCCACAGGGTCTGCCAGAGCATGGGGACCTAACTAGCACACTCGCCCTGGCCTAGGGAAACCCACAGCCCACCTCCCCCACCCAGACACCTCAAATGCGCGCTGAATCAGCTGAATGTGAGTGTACTCACCCCCTTGTGGCTGCTGTGATGCCCTCAAGTGCCCATCCAACTCCTGGCACGCCACCGCCAGGATCCTGAACATCAGGGTGGTCATGGTGCGACAGGCACCCCTCCCACGTTGGGAGGCCATCCCCAGCTGGGCCTCCGCCGTCTTCTTGCTCCAGCGGCGAATGTCCTCCCATCTCTTACGGCAGTGGGTGGTCTGTCTGTGATAGACCCCCATGGTCCAGAAGTCCCTGGTGATGGCACGCCAAACATCCTTCTTCTGGTGGGCGCTGACCTAGAGGAATGATACAGGGGAAAAAGAAAAGTTATTACCAACTGCACCATCACAGTCATTGGCCCCCATCCTACTCTTGCCATGTGGCACATGCACTCACCGTCGTTTCATGCACGCCTCAATCCCCCCCCATCTTTCATCCACCCCACTCCACACAGGCATAGCCCATACAGCATGCTCCCAGTGTACTTACCTATTTTTCTGGAGGGCCGTAGAGTGCGTGTACTGGGGGAGGACCCCATCCACGAGTTTCTCCAACTCCTCCGATGTGAAGTGAGGGGCCCTTTCCCCAGACGCACGAGCCATTGTCTCTTCTAGACCGAGGTCACAGCAGCACTTACAGTGTAGGTCCTCTCCTGTTGAAGATCAGGTATCGAGTGATTGAACAGATAGAAAATGGCGGTCACGTCCGCGGCGGTGCGTACCGTCACCGCCGCCGTACATCGCCAGTGGCTCCTGGGACCCATAGGGTCCAATGTTAACCAATGCAGAATTGTGCTGCGGTCTTCGACCTCCTACCGCGACGGTGTACAACGCCAGCGCAGTGACCTCACATCCCACTGTCCCACTTTACAGGTCAGGCAGCTGGCATTTCAGGGGCCCACATGGCTCAATTTTTAACTGCGTCACACATACCTAGGCCTTGCCTCAACACTCATACAGGCCAAATTTCGGATTATGATTCGTGTTCTGTGTAAGCTGTGGGTACGTACCTCTGAGTTGGTTGACTCTGTGCTCGCTGTTGTCCTTCATAGGCACCGTCCGCTGGGACATGTGAGGAGATGGCGGCATCCTCCGGTGTACAGACAGCTGGTAGACCTGTCGACAATGGAGGAAAGACATGTGATCATCACCTACAGGCTTGATCTTGCCACAATCCTGGAACTGTGTGCCCAAATGGAGCCAGACCTGATGTCAGCTATCCGCCATCCCACAGGAATCCCCCCTCTAGTGCAGGTGCTGTCAGTACTCCATTTCCTTGCAAGTGGGTCATTTCAAACAACAGTGGCCATAGCTTCAGGGATGTCCCAGTCTATGTTTTCCAACGTGTTGTCCAGAGTGTTGTCTGCCCTGCTGAAACACATGCAGAGCCTCATCGTTTTCCCTCAGGTGGAGGATTTGCCAACAGTGAAAGGTGATTTCTATGCCCTGGGACATATCCCCAACATCATAGGTGCCATTGATGGGACACATGTGGGTTTGGTACCCCCCCGCAGGAGTGAGCATGTGTACAGAAACCGGAAGAGTTATCATTCCATGAATGTGCAGATGGTGTGTTTGGCAGACCAGTACATCTCCCATGTGAATGCCAAATTCCCTGGCTCAGTGCATGACGCTTACTTCCTGCGGAATAGCAGCATCCCTTATGCGATGGGTCAACTCCAGAGGCACTGTGTGTGGCTATTAGGTGAGCACCTGGAAGCAAGTCAGTGGGAATGGTTGTCTGGGTCTGGGAATATCCCTACAGGTTAGTGTGTGTCTAACAGTTGCCCTCGCCATTCGCAGGTGACTCTGGTTACCCCAACCTGTCATGGCTACTGACCCCAGTGAGCAATCCCAGGACAAGGGCAGAGGAACGCTACAATGAGGCCCATGAGCGGACTCGGAGGATTATAGAGCGGACCTTCTTCCTCCTGAAGGCCAGGTTCAGGTGCCTCCATATGACAGGTGGATCCCTATTCTACTCACCAAACAACGTGTGCCAGCTCATCGTGGCCTGCTGTATGCTTCACAACTTAGCTTTTATGACGACAGGTGCCTTTTCTGCAGGAGGATGGTCCAGATGGTGGTTTTGTGGCAGCTGTGGAGCCTGTGGACAGTGAAGACGAGGAAGCCGAAGAAGAGGACATCGACAACAGGAACTCGGTTATCCTGCAATACTTCCAGTGAGACACAGGTAAGAATACAAACCTGCCTACTACATGTACTTTAACACTACTACCTCTCTACTGTCTGTCGTTTTCACCCAGTGTATGGTCAGTGAGTTTTCACTTTCCCTTACGATTTCACAGATGTGGGTCCCACTGTGTGACATCTGCTTTGTTTCCTCATGGACTAGAGCTGTGTGACATAGGTATGTTGACATTACAATTGAAAGAGCATTTTGTCTCTGTAATTGCTAATACACTATTTCAAAATCACAGACAGACTCCAGATTGTTTTGTGCTTTAAGGGTTTTTATTTCAGTGCTCAATATTGGAGGGGGTTGTAAAATGGTGAGGGGTGATGGTGGAGGAATGTCCATGGCAGAGTCCAGTCTATTAGTCTCACAGGTGCATTGCCCACCAGACAGAAGGATGACATTCAGGGTGGTCTAATTTCTTGGTGGGGGTCTTGGCATCGTTCTCTGTCTTTGTCCTGGATCTCAGGGACCGTTTGCGGGGTGGTTCTCCCTCTGCAGGGGGTGGGGTGCTGGTGTGGTGGTCCTGTGGCAGTGCCTCCTGTCCACTAGTGCCGGCGGAGGTGGTGGGCAGTTCATCGTCCAGGCTAGTGTCAGGGGCCCCTTGTTGTGCCACAGTGTCCCTCCTTGTGTTGAAAACTTCCTTCAGTACCACTACGATGGTACCCAGGGTGGAATTAATGGATCTGAGTTCCTCCCTGAAGCCCAAATACTGTTCCTCCTGCAGGTGCTGGGTCTCCTGAAACTTGGCCAGTACCGTTGCCATCATCTCCTGGGAATGGTGGTAGGCTCCCATGATGTTGGAGAGGGCCTCATGGAGAGTGGGTTCCCTTGGCCTGTCCTCCCCCTGTCGCACAGCAGCCCTCCCAGTTCCCCTGTGTTCCTGGGGCTCCGTCCCCTGGACTGTGTGCCCACTGCCACTGTCCCCAGGTCCCTGTTTTTGTTGGGGTGGTGGGTTAGCCTGGGTTCCCTGTAGTGGTGGACACACTGCTGATTGATGTGTCCTGGGGACAGAGGTATGGGCCCGCTGGGTGGGTGCTGTGCTGGTGTTTCCAGAGGGGGGAAGCTCTGTGGTGGCCTGTGACTGTGTCAGGGGAACCGACTGTCCAGAGGTCCCAGATGGGCCGGGCTGATCATCTAGATCCAGTTGGACAGAGCTGCTGTCATCACTGTGGGCCTCTTTTGTTGGTGGTGTGGACATGTGTGGACCCTCCTGCCCAGCGACGTTGGGTAGGGGTCCTGCAGGGGCATAAAAGGATGTTTATTACATCTGTGTGTGCCATGGTGTGCAATGGGTGGGTGACCGTGTACTCCAGTGCTTGCATTCCTGTTTGGGTCCTTGTGTGATGGTGGCTCAGGGGGGTGTATGGGTATGTGCAGTGGCCGTGCTTTGGTGATGGGTGTCAATGCTTTGTTGTTGCATGTAGGGCTTGGTGTTAGGATGTGAGGTTTGTGATGTTGGGACATTTGTGAGGAGTTGGAGTGATGGGGGTGAGGGTGACGGTGGAGGTATGTGATAGCATGCAAATAGGGTGGGGAATGTAATAGTTAAGATTTCACTTACCAGAGTCCATTCCTCCATCTACTCCTGCGAGGCCCTCAGTATGCAGAATCGCCAAGACTTGCTCCTCCCATGTTGTTAGTTGTGGGGGAGGAGGTGGGGGTCTGCGTCAGTCCTCTGTACCGCAATGTGGTGTCTTGAGACCACGGAACGCACCTTCCCCTGTAGGTCGTTCCACCTCTTCCTGATGTCATCCCTATTTCTTGGGTGCTGTCCCACTGCGTTGACCCTGTCCACTATTCTGCACCATAGCTCCTTCTACCTAGCTATGGAGGTGTGCTTCACCTGTGATCCGAATAGCTGTGGCTCTACCTGGACTATTTCCTCCACCATGACCCTGAGCTCCTCCTCAGAGAACCTAGGGTGTCTTTGCCGTGCCATGGTATGATGTGGGTGATGTGTGGGGTGGTGTGTGTAGTGATAAGTGGGGTGATGTTTAGTGGTGTGTTGTGTGAGGTACGTGAAATTTATGTGGGTGATGGTATTGTGGGCCTGTGGATGCTTGGTAGTTGTTTGTAGTGTCTCTCTCTGGCCTTCTCTCTGTAATTTTGTCGTAGGGGTTTGTGGGTGATGTGGGTATGTGTTTTATATTGTAATGGGTGTGTGGGAGTGGTGTGTGTATGTGTATCAGGTGTGTGTATTTCAAATTGTCCAATGTGGATGTGTTTTGTAAATGTGTGTGTATTTTGAGGGCGGCGGTGTGTACCGCCAATGGAATACCGCAGTTGAAAGACCGCCGCATGGATTTGTGTGTCGTGATAATGTGGGCATATTCTTTTGGCGTGATGGTGGAGGTTTTGTTTTCGCCAGTTTATCTCTGACCTTTGGTGTGGTGGACTTGTGTGGGTGTCTGAATTTTGGCGGATTTCGATCAGTGGGTCATAATGACTGTGGCGGAATTCCGCTGCTGAGGCGGTGTGTTGGCGGTCTTCTGCACGGCGGTAAACGGCTTTTGCCGCCAATGTTGTAATGACTCCCTTTGTCAGGTTTATGCGAGGCATGGGAGAGTAATGTTGGGGCCCTGAAGATTGGGAGTGGCAGTAAGCCAGGATGGCATTAAGGGAGGACGCCAGGGCCACCCAATTTTGTATTAATTAACTTCAGTATGTTCAGTAAATGTATTTCCCCCAGTACAAATTTTGGAACTTTAAGACTTTCGTTCCACATCTGTTCATGCTGTTAGGGGAAAAACATTCACCTTATTCACACTATCTAGTAGTGCTTCAACATTAAACATTTCTCAGGTACAATCTTTACTGTGTTAGAGTAGATGATGGGCTGGATTATTGATGGTATCACCAAACTCGCAATAGTACACATTTCAACTTTGTTAGAGACTAACAGATATACAATATCATTGAGCAATCTTGCCTTAGAATTGGTTAAAGGACATATTGCCAAGTATTAGCAAGATACCCCTGTCTAGACACCTAGCAATGAAGAATGAGCAAAGGGAATGGACTGATACAATCCCTAGCTATTTTCATCTTTATAAATAATGATGCCAGCACACAAATGTCAAGCTATGGGCGAACTGGGTGAATTATTAAGGCATTGTTGAGCACCCCAATTTGACTGTTAACATATTTATGACTACACTTCATTTAAAGATTCAAATTCCAAATTTTTAAGACACACCAGCGGTGCAACGAGAAGGCCCATATCTACAAAGCTCTTTGTAGCCTTGAACATATGGTGTAAGGCAATGCAAAGCAAGTCGGCGTTCCATAAGTGTTGTGGTTGGTTTTTCTTGCAGCATCCATGAGTTATGAACATTCCCAGATTTACTCCCGGGGGAGGCTTAACGAGGAAAAAAGTTTTTATTTCTCCCTGTTTTTCCTCTTTTTGTGTGCAATTCTGCAGCACACATAGAATAAGGTAGAAACCCTCATGGATTTTTCTTTGTGCAGGAAGCTGCCCCTCCCTGCACAAAAACTATCCTGTCTGCGGTGCAAGCATCTTTGCACCATGGTGCAAGGGTGTCCCCATCAATTCTAGCCAGTCCATTGTATGCCAGCCGAGGGGAAGTGGACAGAAATTTGCTGCATCTTGTTGATACAATGCATTTCTACCCTTTCTCTGTGGTGCAGGACAGAGCAGCAAGGAAATTTGTTGCACTGCTCTGCACCAAAGGGCTTGTAAATAAGCCCCTGAATTTATGAGCAGCTCCAGGAATGAATGGTTTCTGTTCCTGAGACCTCCAATCTTGATCTACCCTTCAAAGGAATGACAGGTATGGCACTACTTTGTATTGCCTTTTTTCCTGCCCCTAACACATAACTCATCCCAGCAAAGCGGCCAATGTTGAAATCATTTTAGACTTCTGCTCTAAGAGGCTGCTGCATTGTTCTCCAGGAAGTTGGATGGTCCCACATTGGGATGTTTAATAAAGCTATGAGGCTAGGAAACAGGCAAAATGGTTTTAATATACATTTGCTCGCAGGCACCACAAAGTCCATCTATTACTTTTGAGAATACTACTTTTGCTCGTGTGCATCGGGCGGCTCCTGGTTGTACAATGTACACAACAATAGAAGTGCGGGCACCAGAGGGATTTCCTTTGAGAGGAACCAGCTGTGGGAGCTCGGGGAGAGCTTCCCAATCTCCTAATGTTGTTTCTGTGTTTTTAGGGAAATGACATCAGCGAATGCAGCACGCTGATGTCATTTCCTTGAAAATGAAAGTGAAATGAGCCGATCAGCTCATTTCACTTTCCCTGCATCAGTGCTAATGGGGCTATCTGAGCCCTGCAAGCATGGATCCATATGGGGAAGGTATTGTTGAAAAGGTGAGAATCACCCAAATCTAATGGTATCTTTACAAGTAGATCCCTGTTTGGAAAATACCCAGGGATGAAGATCCCCAAGCAGGGATCCACTCCACTAGAAAGTAAGGAGGGTGAGCTGCACCTTGGGCAAGGGCTTTTTCTTCCCTATTTTTTAATGGCATGATTTTGAATTTATGCCTCCCCCTGGGATGCCAGAAAGCCCACTAGCACACATGGGAAGTTTATATTTATTTTGTTTATGGGGTGATGGCTGCCCGTCAATGGCCCCACCCCAAAAAACATGGGCACACTCTTTCTGCCCTCCTTTGGGGGGCAGGTACATGGAATAGCCCCTGGTCTGCCCCCTTTGGGGCAGAAAGCCCACTAGGCACCAGGGGCTATTTTTTTTATTAGTGAAGTGGTGGGGGCTGCCCAGTATGGGCATGGCAATGCCCCTGACCAACCCCCCCATGGGAACAGTCATTCTGCAATACCCCCAATCGCCCCCCCCCCCCCCTGGGGAGGCAGGAATCTTACTAAGCACCAGGGACTATTTGGTGTGGGGTTGCCAAGAATAGGCATTAGAATGCCCCCAGCTCGTCTTTGTGCCCCCACTGACTAAAGCATCTCACCCCAATAGCAAGCAAAAGGAGATTTTACTCTTTTGGGTGTTGATTTCATATATGGGCTAGCAGAGCTTGGCTAACTCTCAATATCATTCCACTTGCAATGGTGAACAGCTGCACATTTTAGGCTTGGGTAAGCTGCTACCTGCAAACACCTATCAGACCCAGTTACTTATAGACACCTGGGGAAGTCCAGAGTGGCATGCTTTAAATGCACCCCACACCATTTTCTTTGCCACAATGCCATGCAAACCTCCAACTTTGCTGGACCTAACTCATTTTCCTACATTTCTGTGATGAAAACCTTTGGAATCTGCAGAAATACCAAGAAAATTCCTACCATCCAGCATTGCCCTCCTGTGCTGATAAAAACTCTGCCCCACTTGTGTGGCTGGGACTAGGAACGGAACCAACCGAGGTCAATAGGAGTCTCGACGTAAGTGCTACCATTGTCCTTGGTTTGATCCCTTCTTGTTGCATCACTAGGACCAGCCATGCAAGTAGGGTACCATTTTTACTGGCACATGTGGGGCAATGGTGGGCAATAGGAGGTTTTCGGATTCCTGAAGTTTCCAGAAGTTTCCATCACAGAAATGTAAGAACTATGGGTGATTTCAGGAAAAGTTTGAGGTTTGCAGGGTGTTGTAGGTAAGAAAACCTAATTGTATCCATGCAAGTCACACCACCCTGGATTCCCCTACATGTTTAGTTTTTCAAATTGTACAGTTTGACTATGTTTTTCTAGGTGTCATCTGACCTGGGGTCCAAAATATAGAGCTTATCACATTGGAAAAAGAGAGTCTGTTTTCGTTGGAAAAACGCTGTGCAGCTATGTTATGTTTTGTGCTGTTTCCTGCCACATGCACTAAGTCTACCCACACAAGTGAGGTGCCATTTTTATCTGGAGACTTGTCGGAGCATAGAATAGTAGAACATTTGTATTTGCCAAATGGATTTTACTAAGTTTATGTCTTTGAAATGGAAGGCAGTGTATAAGAAAGATGACATTTTGAAAAATACTTCCAAATCATTCGCTAGTAGGGGTACCTTTAAATTCAAATATGCAGAAATAACCACTGCTCCTAAACTCTATGTCTTGTTTACATTCCAGAAATACATAATCTTCCTTGATACCCATGTTTTACTCTGCCTATTTTGTTATTAGAATTGGTCTATACTCTGCACTCAATGCAAAGCCTTTGTTTAGTGCAGCTCAGTTATTGGCTCTGGGTAGCTTGGGTCAATGTAGTACCTGCAAACCCTACATAGCCTGCAACCAGAGGGGCTGAGCAAATATAATGATATATTGCTTTCCTCAATCTGAAATTGTGACAAAAAGTTACAGAATATAATGTTATCACAAATGCCCATTTTCCCATAGTCGTTTTCAATATTTCTTTTTAACAAAGTTATTTTCCTTGGAAAAAACTTGAGGGATCTAGACATATGACCCCTTTCTGAATTCATAATTACGTCTACTTTTCAGCTATGTGTGGCTTTGTTAATCACCACCACAAACTGCTAGTAGGTTCAAAGCACAGAAAATAGGGAATATATCTTAGAAAAATGCCTAAATTGTTGTACAAATTAGGTTTGTTCATTCAGCTCTGCATATTCCTGAAACATGAGAAAATGGCACCTAGGATAACCTACCAAACCTGTGCATTTTTCACAACTAGACACCTAGGGGAATCCAGGATGGGGTGACTTGTGGGGCTCCCACCAGGTTCTGTTACCCAGAATCCTTTGCAAACCTCAAAATTTGGCAAAAACACTTTTTAGTCACATTTTGGTGATAGAGGGTTCTGGAATCAGAGAGGAGCCACAAATTTCATTCCACCCAGCATTCCCCCAAGTCTCCCGATAAAAAACTGGTATCTCACTTGTGTGAGTAGGCCCAGTGCCCTCAACAGGAAACGGACCAAAGCACAACATGGACAGGTATCCTTTTCACAAACAAACTGACCTGTTTTTTGCATAGTGGTTAGCAGTAGACTTTGGCCTCTGGCTCAGCCGGTACCTAAGGAAACCTACCAAACTTTTTTTTAAACTGGACACCTAGGGGAAACCATGATGAAGTGACTTGTGGGGCTCTCACTAGGTTATATTACCCAGAATATTTAGCAAACCTCAAAATTTGGTAAAAAAACACTTTTTCCTCACATATTGGTGTTGCAAAGTTTTTGAATCTAAGGGAAGCCGCCACAGACTTCCTTCTACCCAGCACTCCCCCACATCTCCCAATAAAAATGGTACTTCACTTGTGTGGGTAGGCCTAGTGCCCACAACAGGAAATGCCCCAAAACACAACATGGACACATGACATTTTCCCAAGGAAGTGCTTAGCTGTGGATTTTGGCTTCTAGCTCAGCCAGCACCTAGGGCAACCTAACAAACAGATACACTTTTTAAAAACTAGCCATCTTCGGTAATTCAGAATGGGGTGACTTGTGGGGCTCTCACCAGGTTCTATTACCCAGAATCCCTTACAAACCTCAAAATAGGGCCAAAAAAAAATCACACTTTTCCCTCACATTTCGGTGATGGAAAGTTCTGGAATCTGAGAAGAGACACACATTTCCTTCCACCCAGCGTTTCCCCAAGTCTCCCAATAAAAATGGTACCTCACTTGTGTGGGTAGGCCTAGTGCCTGCAACAGAAAATGCCCCAAAGCACAACAGAGCTGGTTTTTTTAAAAGTGCCTAGCTGTGGATTTTGGCCTCTAGCTCAGCCAGCACCTACGGAAACCTAGAAAACCTGTGCATTTTTTAAAACTAGACACCTAGGTGAATCCAAGATGGGGTGACTTGTGGGGCTCTGACCAGAAATGGCATAGAGTAATTTTGCCCCCTGGGAAGTGACCCTTGCCTCAGGGGTCACTCCCCACATATATAATAAAAAAAAAAAATACCCCTGGTGTCTAGGGGTTTCTACCCCCCCTAAGGGTAGATCGGCCTAATTGTAATAGGCTGATCTGCATCCGGGGGGGGGGAGAAATGGTCTAAGAATAATTTGCCCCCCTGGGGAGCAGCCCAGGACAGGCCTCTGACGAGGTCAGCATGCTGACATTATCAGACGCCACAGAGTGGTCAAGGGGGGGGGGGGTGAAAGGGGAAGCGATTTCCCCTTCCATTCATGCCCAGGGGAGGGGGTTGTGAGGACCCCGGGGGAGCGCTAGCACTTCCCCTGAGGGCCCCTATCTGGACATAATGGTTACGTCCTGGGCACCCGATCGGTGCTACCCAGGACGTAAATGTTGCGTCCAGGGCACCCGAGGGGTTACAAAGGGGACGTCTCCATTAAATCCAGGTTCATACCAAGCAATTTTGTTCATACAACAGCAATGCTAAAATGTGTTTAAAAATTATGGTGATGTGTTTGAAGGGGTTCATTAACAAATGAGTATCACCAGGGCAGCATGGACTTGTGCTTGGTAGGAACACTATGAATTGCATAACATAAGCAATAGCACTGTTTGATATAGCTGCGGTACAGCACATCCCATTGGCAATGATCCTGCTTGCTGCAAAAAAGATATTTAATTCAGTATTTTGAGTGTATCCCTAGGATATCATGGATAGAATGGGGTTTGGGCCTTCCTTTAAAACTACCATATAGATATTATATGGAAACCCTATAGCTAAATTACAGATTATGGGACTAGAGACAAAGAAGAGGTTTCTATTTAGGGGTATAAGTCAGGGATGTCCACACTCTTCTTTTAGTTTGCCTTACATAGCTTTCTGCTATTTTTCAGTATAAATATTGTGAAACCTGGGAACAGCCAGGAATCAAAAAAATTGGGGCCATCTTTTCATCCAGTCACATTCTTTCTGGACATTGAGGAGACCTTTTGTAGGAAAGTACCATCTTCCTTGGCATGTTACACCCATTTTTACCTGTATGTCAGTACAACTGTATTTTGTAACTTTGCGGCGCTTTTGCTTCAAAAAATTACGCAAATGCGGTGCAAAAAAGTATAAATGAGGGCCTTAATGTTATTTGGGATAGACGCTCAATACATTTCAGATATAACTAAACTTTACCCAATTTTTGTGCTGATGACTGCACATATCAATATTGCAGAAGAAAGTTTGAAGTGTAAAACCGGAGCCACCAGAATCTAAAAATATTACAGCACCCATGAACTGTTAAACAACATCAATGATGACATCCGACATGAAATTTCAGTGAGCAGCCTCCAGCCAGACCCTACATATAATCTGCATTAGGACTTGGACTAAGTGCTGTGCTCCAGCAAGGCCCTGCATCAAACCTTGTGCAGTCATCACTTTTCAGCTGCACACTATCTTCAGCCGTTTGTAGTGCAGATTTGACACAGGGCTCAGGCCAGGATCTGCACCAACCACTCCACAAGTGGCCAACTCACACCTTACACAGACTTTGGACATACAAAAAGGAGGATGTTTGCAAGGCGTTGGGTCACTCCCAGACTATGCATCCAACATATGATAAGGGTTGGGAGGTGGGCTTGTTCTATGCCCAGACCTTGCACCCAACCATCCATATGTGGCCAACCCCCACTGCACATGGCCTCTCCTATACCAAGCTCCATGGATCTAGCAATTCACAAATATCATACCCCTAAACCTAAAAATTACAGCGTCCTCGTTTTTTCTAATATAACAGTCTTAAAAGATGAGGTTCTTAAAGCGGAATTGTAAGTTAGAACCATGAAAATAAAAATTCAATGAAAATAGTTTCTGTTGAGAAGTGGTTACTAGCCATTTCACTCAAACAAAGCTATTCCCAGGAATAACATTTAATAGCACCTTGAGACCCTAACGGGCGAGTAGCTGCGCTTTAACAACAATGATTGATTGATTGATAGGGATTGTTTTGTTTTCAGGGAAAAAGCCTTTAAACACAATGATTACAATATTTTGTCTTAAACTCTTTAAGATATAAGTTTGCACCACTTGTTTAACTGGACATCCCAGATTCAAGTTTTACTGGGGTTTCCAGTATTGCCTCTGGTTTCCAATTGCCCAGAATCTGGACTTCCACAGGCAACAGCTGTAAATCCTGGTACACTCACACCCTACTCGGGGATCCTGCCCATGACCATTTGACATGTTGCCTGGCTCTACTTCATTGACACACAACTAATGAATCATGAAGCAGTAGGACCATCCACATTTCTTGGGCTCAACTAGACCTACAACATATGTTCCTTCAGTTTTTCCAAACTTTAGGCAATTATTCCACAATGTCCAAACATATACATACCGGAGTGGTGTAGTTCATAATTTCTCCACAAACCCACTATACACTTTCATGCACCTTGATTTAATCTACTTACATGTCAGTGTCAGTAAATGTCTTACAGAAGCCATATTTAACACTGTTAATGTAGTGGAGGACACAAGTGGTGCTGTAGTTGAAGGTAGACATTTAACTTACAGGTCATAGGTACACATTAGATTATATACTGGGAATTTACAGATAAATAAAATATAGCAATTCGGGGAATGCCAATTTTGTCATGTTGAAAGGAGGAACACAGGTACTTTACCCCTAGTTAGTAGGGTTAAAGTGTGCAGATTTCTACAGCCAACAATGACAGTTAAGGTGAACATCTAGGAGTACAGCATGCAAAAGCTGGCCACTTCCCACAAATGTCCAGTTTCCTGACTGAAAATGTTGGTGTAATACCCTCTATTCACTGGGAAACGGTGAAACAGCCTCCATTGCACGTGCACTAACTTCTAAACACATTAACACATGTTTAATTCTAGTTGAAACAGTAAACCTTTTAGTAAGACCACAATAATATGGTGCAAAAAGTGCACCAATGCAAAATACAGCAAAGTCTTGGAAGCAAACCCTGAATTAATCTTAACTGCTGGTGATAGCTCCAGGTCATATTCCAAACCACATTTTCTTCCCACTATACCATTCTAGACAGAGACCTCCCATATGCAAATTAGCCTATGTTCTGCTCTAATAGGAACCGTACTGGTCCAGACTGCCAGATCAGTTCCTCCCCTTATGGGAATACAAGCAACTCCAGCCCTGTTTCTACTTCCCTATGACTTTTCAGTGTATTATAACTTGATTCCTGTGACACACTGAGCACTGGAACCATAGCTGGGCATACCCATCAAATGCAGGACTTTTATTGCAACAAATAACATGGAAGGGAAGGAATTCTTGCTTGAACAACAGTCCTTGGATTTCACTCTGTCACATTGCAGACCATTGTTTTTTGCCTACTGCGCCACTCGTGACAGAGACCTACCATATCGGCCTTTATCCGGCTGCATTACGAACAGTGTAGTCCTTACTTCTGAACTATTGGACCAATATTGAGCTGGAGATGGTTGGCCTCTATCTAGAGTTTAAATTCCCAAAAATATAAACACACAAAATAACTCAAGTATATATATAGCACAACAGTAGGATACAAATATTTAATGTTGTTATGTTATGTTATGCTATGTGGATTTGGAAAGTGCACCTGTCTCTCTTGAGGGTATTCAGGCACTGCGTGAGCGAGCAGGGTCAAACCTGCATGAATGCAGAGACTGCCTGAGTCGCAGGGTTAATTTAAGAGCCAGGTCATCAACTTCTTGCAGACTTCAAGAAGCGAGTAGGAGGCCTGATGTATTGGCGAAGGTCATTCCAAGTCTTGGCAGCAATGTGGGAAAACAAACGACCACCTGACATGCTTTTGTGAATGCAGAGGGGGTGAGCAAGTGAGAGTGTAGCTGAATTCACCATCCTCTTGTCATCACCTTAGAAATTACTGAAGGATGTAGGAGTCAGTCAGAATATGCTGGAATGTATCACACCTTTAACTGAGGAAAGATACAGACTTCTTGAGTCGACCGAGTCAGGCTCACCATGGCACCCCTGTCCACCAATCGTATTACATATGGGGGGTCATTACAACCATGGCAGAAGGCGGAGAAGCGGCGGTAAGACCGCCAACAGGCTGGCGGTCTTTTTTTTTAATTATGACCATGGCCGCCATGGTCATACGCCACTTCTCCATTCCGCCCGCCACTATACCGCCGGCGGTATTTGGACCCGGCTGACCGCCATGGATTTCATGTGGTTTGAAACCGCCATGAAATCCATGGCTGTAAGCACTATCAGTGCCAGGGAATTCCTTCCCTGGCACTGATAGGGGTCTCCCCCACCCTCCAACCCCACCCCAACTCCCTCCCCTACACCCCCCACCACCCCTGCCACCCCCCAAAGATGGCAGTGCCCCCCTCCCCACCCCGACCCCCAACATCACATAACACACACACACAACACGCACACAGGCACCACCAAAACACATACACGCACACACACCGACATACATGGCAACATCCACACACACAATCAGACACGCACACCCACATTCACACATACAAGCACACATCCATACAGACATACCCACAGACATTCACGCACTCATTCCCAAACACGCAACACCTCCGCAAGCATACACGCACTCACACACCCCCTCTACATACACACACGCACACCCCCATGTACGCACACAACACACAACACCCTCCCACCTCCCTCCCCTAACGGGCGATCAACTTACCTGTTCCGTCGATCCTCCGGGAGGGGACTGGAGCCATGGGGGCAGCTCCGCCGACACCATACCGTCATCAGAACACCGACACGCCGAATCACAGGACGTGATTCCGTGGGCGGTGTTCTGTTGGCGTGGTGGTGGAGCTACCTCCACTTCCCCGCCACCCGCCAGTATGGCTGTTGGTGGCTCTCCGTCCGAAAAAGGACGGAGAGCTGCCAAGAGTCATAATACGCCGAGCGGCAAACCGCCACCACTGGCGGTCTTCCGCACGGCGGTCCCTCGGCGGTCTTGGGAAAAGACCGCTGAGGTCAAAATGACCCCCATGGTGACTAAGGCAATTGGTAGACATCACACTGTACTTCTCAATAAGGTACTGTCTGTAGGTAATTTTTCAGCAGAATTGAGGAGGGCGTTAATTTGCCCACTGCTGAAAAAGCCTTCTTTGGATCCAGAAGACGCTAAAAGCTGTTGTACTATATCTAGATTTCTTTTGCCTGCTGAAATTCTGGAGAAGGCACTTAATTAAGATCTTAAAGCATTCCTTGATGCCCATAATATTTTAGACCCATCCCACCATGGATTCAAGCCACTACAGTGTACAGAATCTAAATTATTACTTTCACTGAAGACATTTAAAGGCAGGTGGACTCAGGAGATAGGTATGCAATAATTCTTCTCGATCTCTCTGCCGAGTTTGACAAGGTGAATCATTCTCTGCTTGGCAACTGGCTAAATAGTATCGGTATAGGGGGTGCAACCCTTACCACCCTCAGTTATTTTTTCTCAGATAGAAAACAAAGTGAGGCTTTTGGAGATTTTAGCCCTCATTATGAACACAGCGGTAAACACCGCACCGCAGACAGTGGCAGTAACAACCGCCAACAGACGTGTGGTCTGAATGCCAAATAATGAACCAACTTAAACACAAGCGGGACAAGACAGGTTTCCAGTGTAAATGTATGTTGTCTGTGTGTCCCAAAGTCTGGTGAGTGTGCTGCATGTGTCAACTACAGTCATTGTGGTGAGTGCAGGTTTAGTGTCTGGGGTGCATGAATGGATTTTTTATAATGTGGTGACTGCAAGAATCGGGTCAGCAACATTGAATGAGGGTGCAGTGCCTGTGGGTGTCCATGTAGAGGGGACAGACAGGGAGGCGGAAGAAGTGGACACACTGGGGGAAGTAGATGTTGGTGTGTGTGCATGTGTGTGTTGGCTGTGTGTATGCCTGTGGTGGGAGGTGTGGTGCTTATGTTTTGAAGTGTGCTTTTTGTGTGTTGAGGTGTGTGCCTGCATGTCAGAATGTGTGCTTTGGACGGGTGAAGGGAGTGGGGTGCTGGAAGGGGTAGAGGTGATTGCTATGGGGACGGAATGACCAGGGACACTGGCTGCCATCAAAGAGGAGGCCAGAGCCTGGAAAGATCTCTGTAGGCCAGACACAGCACCGTGAATGCCATCCAGATAGGCATTGGTCTGCTGCACCTCTGATGCTAGCCCCTGGATGGCTTTGACAATGGTTGTCTGCCCTACAGAGATGGTTCTCAGGAGGTCAATAGCCTCCTCTGTGAGGGCAGCAGGGCTGACTGGGGCAGGGGAGGAGGTGCCTGGGGTGAAAGAGACGCCCACCCTTCTGGGTGAGCTGGCACGGGCAACTTGGTGGGGAGAAAATGGGAGGGCGGTGATGTTATGGGGGTGGCGGAAGATGACACAGAATGGGTGGGCCCACTACGGTCCGCCACTGCCAGGGAGCTCCCATCGGAGGAGGTATCAGAGTCACTTCCCCCAGTGGTAGTTGCCTCCCCCGTGGTACTCCCCTCGCCCTCCAACCCACTGGTCCCCTTGGCGTTGGACGACTCTGCCTCCGTGGAACTGTGCGCCGCTGCATCCCCATTCGCTGGTACCTCAGCTCCCTCGTCAGATGATGCTGATGTACACAGACAACACAAGAGAACAGGGATGGGGAGACAAAACAGGAGAGACACTTGTAAATAGCTGAATGGAGGTACACACATACACCCACCCTGAAAATATTCCACCCGGCAGCACCTACCGCTATACACATGGCTATGCCACTGACTAGTGGCCACAAACCAGCTCCACAGCCATTCCCCACAGCACTGAAGGACCTGACGTACTGTAGACTTGACCCTTATAACCCTCCTACTCACGGGGCCATTATGAAGATGGATACCAGTCAGAGTCCCTGCCACTAGATAATATACATATGACTGCACACACACACACATCCATCAAGGAGCCAAAGTATGGTATTTGTACTCACCCCATGTGACTGCTGTGCAGCCTTCAAGCGCCCATCCAGGCCCAGGAACGCCACCGCTAGAATGCGTTGCATAAGGTGGGTCAGTGCCCGATGAGCACCCCTTCCTCGTTGGGAGGACTTCCACAGCTGGGCCTCACAGATCTTCCTCGCCCAGCACCGCAGGTCCTCCTACCGCTTCCTGCAGTGGGTGGTCCGCCGGTTGTAGACCCCCAGGGTCCGCACCTCTCTGGCGATGGCCTGCCAAAATCCCCTATTCTGATGGGCACTTACCTATAAAGGACGCACAGAAAAAGTAACACTGAGGTCAGACAATGGGCAATAATATACAGCTGGCTATTCGTCCACTATGGGACAGACATTTTAAACAGCCTAACAGCACACACACACACAGCATGTCAGGAACCCAGGACTATACAGTGTCACACGTGCACACATGTATATAGTCATCTACCACCATTACACACATCTATGCCCCCAAATCCTCCTACTCACCTGTACCTCTGGCCGACCATAGAGCTTGGCGTACAGGGGCAGGACCGCATCCACAAGCTTCTCCAATTCCTCACTGGTGAAATCCAGGGCCCTTTTCCCTGCCACACGTGCCATTTCCATGACCAGAGGCAGAACACAGCAGTACACTCAGCGGAGTACCTGCATGCACGAGATCCAGGAGTCAAGTGAAGTTGAGGTGACAAGTTTGCGTACACTCCACTTGGGTGTGCACCGTCACCGCAAGCGGCGCTCATGATAAGCTAAGTATGCCCATTGACAACCATGTTAACCAATGAATTTGAGTACGGCGGTAAACACCGCCTTACGCTATTATGTCAACCGCTAGTGGTATGAGGTCACCTCCACCACAGCACTTCTGGATTACAGGGGGCAGACATTTTGGCATTAACTACGCAGTTGTAAATTCCTCATCTGCACCATGCAGGCCCAATTGTGCCCAAACACCCATAGGCTTGAAACAATCTACATTAGCTCACCTGAACAGTCCGGATATATCATTGTGGTCATGTTGCTGTATTGCCACACACTCCATGCATTTGTGTCATGGACAATCATGCCAGCAGTGCTGAATAGGAAACATTGTGTGCAGATGTATTTGTGTTCCTCACATGTGTTCTCAACTCCTCCTAGGTACAGACCATTGTGGCGAGGGAGGACCCCATCGGTGTACAGACCACTTGTTGATGTGCGGACCATGGTGGAGCGTCACATCATTATCAATTTCAGACTCACTCGTGCTACTATTCATTAACTTTGTGCATTACTGGATCCAGCACTGAGTCCGGCTAATCGTAATCAGCATGCCATCCCTACTGCAGTGCAGGTGCTCTCTGCACTCCATTTCCTGGCCACTGGCTCATTTCAAGTGACAGTGGGCATGGGTGCAGGTTTTTCACAGCCAATGTTTAGCATTATACTGCCCAGATTTCTGAATGCATTTGTGCAACACCTGCAGTCCTATGTGAGCTTTCCCCAAAGTGGTGACCTTCCTGCCATCAAGTTGGACTTATATGCCTTTGCCATCATACCCTATGTGATAGGTGCCATCGATGACACCTGCATAGCTATCATCCCCCCAAGAGTCAGTGAACAGGTGTACAGAAACAGGAAAAACGTTTATTCCATGAACATTCAATTGATGTGTACTACAGACCAGTACATCTCACATATGAATGCCAAGTTGCCTGGATCAATCCATGATTCCTTTGTGCTAAGGAACAGTAGTGTGCCACACAAGATGGAACAACTACAAGGGAACAGAGGATGGATCACAGATAGGTGTGTCTGACACTTATTGCCACATAGCACACTGCCAGGCTGTCTGCCACTGAAGGTTGTCAGTGACAAATCTGTTTTGCCCCCTTTTTTAGGTGATTCTGGCTACCCCAACATGCGTTGGCTCCTGACACCAGTGAGGAATCCTAGAACAGATGCAGAGAGGAATTACAATGAGGCCCATGGATGGACTAGGAGGGTGATAGAGAGCACAATAGGTCTCCTGAAGGCTAGATTCAGTTGCCTACATATCTCTGGTGGTTCCCTGGCCTATGGGCCTGAAATGGTGTGTAGAATAGTGGTGGCCTGCTGCTTGCTGCACAACATGGCTGTAAGGAATTCTATCCCACTATTTGAGGAGGAGGGTGCTGTATATCCAGACCTGCTTCCTCAGAGTGGGGATGTGAGTGATGGTGATGATGAGGAGGGGGAAGATATACATTCCAGGACCCAACTGATACAACTCTACTTCTAGTGCCTCTGTGGAACTAATCGATGAGATTGCTGTCTGTGCGGCATACTGTCAGTGTGCCTTTTCATCTAGTGGGTGTTGGGTCAATAGTCATTGCCACTGTGACCAGGTCTGCATAGGACATTTAACATTATAGTATCATAGTTCGACACATCTGTAGGCACAACAACATGTTATGTATGGGGTGCAAATCCTGCTACTCAGATAAGAATAAATGATTAATAATACAGTTGCACCCATACTTCAATTTTCTTTTCAACATAATGACAAGGGACATTGTAATTGGCGAACTGATATTTTATTTGGTGCAGGGATTACATTGTGCAGTTTACTGTGATGGGAGTGGGCTACTGGTTGTTGTGCAATATGACAACTTGGTCGCAGCATTTGTTGGCAGTAGTGATATGTCCATCTATGTTTTCCAGTGTTTGGTGTTGTTTTTACACGGTTTGGTCGTTGGTTCAGTGGGACACTTGGAGGACAGTTCTTGCCTGAGTCACTTCTTTGAGGGGGCCTTGGTCTTGGCAGGTGTTCCTTTGCCATATCTGGGCCTGAGGGACCATTTGGGTGCCTGGTGGCCAGGTGTTTGCCTGTGTGGATTGAGATGCATGTCTCCTGTGTGTCCTGAGATGATGGAACATGTCCAGTTGCTGCTGCTGATGTTGTTGTCCGGCCTGTATCCTGGCCTGTAGTAGGGGCTTCATGGTTTGTGTGGACCTCAGTCTGTGTTGGAACAAGGTGCAGCAGCACACCTGCTATGGTGGCCATTGTGGCATTGTGTAGTTTCCACTGCTCCATGGCCTCTTGGTGGTGTGCTACCTGCATCCTTTGACTCTGCTCCAGGGTGGACACTATCTGGGCCAATCTGTTCTGGGTATGGTGATATGCTCCCAGGACCTCAGATATCACATCCTTGGCTGCAGCATCAATCCTGTGGCCTCCCCCCTGGGCCACTGATGTCCTCCCACTAGGACTAGTCCCCTGTGCCTGTGTCCCCTACACAGGTCTGGCAGTACCACTTGTACTGGGGCCAACGTCTTCCTGCCTGTTGGTAGGGGGTGACTGGGGCCTCTGTCCATGTGTTCCACCAGTCCATGGCCTGGATACATGTGTGGGGATGGTTGCCCTGGACTGATGGTGTTGGCTGGGTGGTAGGGGTGTCAGTGGTGTCCTGGGTGGGGCGGATGATCATAAATGTCCAGGGTTCCATCTCCAGTGCCCTGGGAGATGCCTCTGTCTCCCTGTGGGGCACTGCCACTCCTTGTCCTGTCCGTCAGGGTGGCATGGGTGGTGGTGCCTGTTGGGGGGAATGGACATGTCTGTTACAATTGCATGATCGGATGGGGTGCACAGAACTGGGTTGTTTTTTGCAGGTTTTTACACTTTGGGGCCAAACAGGGTGCTTTTGTGAGGTTGCATTGCATTTTGCTTTGGATGTGGAGGTGCATTGTGGGTGGTGTAGTGCCATTGTGATTCCTTGAAGGGGTAGGTGGCTGTGCACAGGGGGAAGGATGTGGGCCTGTTGGTGGGTTTGTGGGCATGCAGGGTGACTGGATGTAGTGATTGTGGTCTGGGTGGGGTAGTGGTCCTGGTGGATGTTGGAGGGGTGGGGTGGTGCATGCATTACAGGTGTGATGGATATGGGGTAATTGTAGACAACTTACTCAAGTCCATTCCTCCAGTGAGTCCAGTGAGTCCCTCAGGGTGCAGGATGGCCAGTACCTTTTCCTTCCAGTCAGTGTAGTCGTGTAGTTTTGGTGGAGGTCTTCCCCCAGTCTTCTGGACTGCAATGTTATGCCGGGATGCCATGGTCCTGACTTTCTCATGCAGATCATTTAATTTCTTCCGGATGGTGTCCCACTGCATTGACCATATCTCCATCTTCCTGGCGATGGGTGTGTGCTGTACCTGTGCCCTGAATAATTGTGTCTCGACCTTCAGTATCTCAGCCACCATGGTCCTGAGCTCCATTTCTGTGAAGCGTGGTGTTTGGGGAGTGCCATGGTGTGTGTTATGAATGGTGTCTTGTGTGGATCTAGGTGGATCTAGGTGAGGGTGGTGTTGTGTGGTTGGGTGTATGTACTGTGGAGTTCAGTGTCTGCTTCCGGGGTTCTCTGTATCAGTTGTCCTAATTTTGTTGCAAAGGTTAGTGGGGTGTGTCTGTGAGTGTTTTATAGTGTTGTGAATGTGTGTCAGGTGTGTGGGTTTCAAATTTGTCAATGTGTGCATTTCTTACAGTTGGGTCCACTTGCCGCCCGTGGCGGTCTAGACCGACAATGGTCATTCGGCTTCCACTGACTGCTGCGGTGATTTGTGCTTCATTATTTGGAGGATGGGGTGTTTGTGTGCTTGGCAGTGGCGGGGTGGGAGGTCCAGCATTTTTGCCAACAAGGTCCTGGCGGTGACTTCTGGCAGGGAGATTTTTGTCGGTTTCTGATTTTTGCATCATTATATGGCGGGTTTCGGTTCACCGCCAATGGCGGTTTTCTGTTCGCCGCCACCACGGTGGTCGACAGTGTTAACCGCAGTGTCCATAATGAGGGCCTTTGTCTTCAATCCATTTTTCTTACCCTGTGGATGCCTCAGGGTTTATTTTTGTCGCCCACATTATTAAATATTTATGTCAACCCTCTGGCAAAACCTACTAGGTCTTATTGCTTTGTTGCTGCGGCCTATGCAGATGCCATACAACAGTGGTGTCTGTTCCCTTAGATGTTGAGGAGGTAGCCAGTAAATTCAGGAATTGCCTAGAGAACATTGTTCTATGGATACAGGAGCATTGCCTAAAGTTAACCTCTGAAAAGACAGAGGTTATTATATTTGGCTCTTTCTGGAACACATCTTGGTAGCCCACTAACATTGTTAGTCCACTAACATTGGACCTCTTTCTCCTTGTCCGGTTCGCAAGTCAAAAAACTGTGGGCATTGTTTGATGGACAGCTCTGCCTTTCCAATCAAGTAAAATAGGTTACATCCTCTTGTTTCCATTGCCTTAGAGTGCTAAGGAAAGTGTTCCATTTATCCCTTTGGAAATGCAAAAAATAGTCATCATGGCATTAATACTATCAAGGATAGACTATTGCAATGCGCTCTTTTTGGAGATTCAGAAATGGCTACAATTGAAGGTCCAGTCACTTCAAAATGCAGCTGCTTATCTGCTGCTTAAAATACCTAAATACAATTCAATCTCCAAAGGTATTCAGAATTACATTGGCTGCCAATCAGCAAACAAGTACAATTCAAGGACCTCTGCATGACCCATAAGGCGTTGTATGGTGAATGACCATCTTATTTACAGAAAATCTTTTCTTTGCATGTACCTTCTTGAAAACCAAGATCAAGCACCACCAATCTGGTAGTAGTCTCCAAAATAAAAAGAGTTAATTGGGGAGGAAGACATTTCTCTTTCCTAACGTGTAGACTTTGAAACACCATGCCCTTTGCATTAAAGTTTCAGTCTGATAGAGTACCATTTAGAAACGTGCTTAAAACATGGCTATTTTCCATTCATAACAATTATTCAAACCTCTTTGTACTTTGAGAACATTAGGGCTAAGACACCTCAGCATTTGTGTCCTTTATGAAAGTTTTAGTTACTTAGGGCAAGATGCATCAAAGGGTTTTACCCATTCTGTGTCTATGAGAAAACATGTTTGTATATATGGCCCTTACTCACTTGGTGCAGTTGTCTGTGGAACAGTTAAAATGTAGGCAGTGTTTGAGGTAGCAGGGCCCAATATTGTGCAGTGCCTTGAATCATGTGTGAGAAGTTTGAAGTGGCAGCGCATGTAGAAGGGGAGCCAGTGAAGCTCCCTGAAGTGAGTTATGATGTTAGTGTGGTGTGAGAGGTGAAGGATTAGTCTGCTGACAGTGTTCTAGACAAAGTGAAGTCTGTGGAGGAAGCTGGTAAAGATTCTGGCATAGAGTGCATTGCCTTCAATAGTCCAGTCTTCTCGTAATGAGGGCTTGTGTGATGGTGCATTTGGAGTTCAGGGGGACCCACTTGAAAGTCTTATGCAGCATTTATAGGATGTGGAAGTAGGAGGAGGTAACTGTGTTGACCTCTGATGCTATGGTGAGATTTTGGTACAGGATAAGTCCAAGGTTTCTGGTTTGGTCTATTGAAGTAGGCAGGGGACCTAGCTTCATAGGCCACAGGAAAAATCCCAGAGTGAGCTCTTGTTTCTGAAGATCAGCATTTCGGTCTTGTTGCTGTTAAGTGTCAGGCAGTTCACGCTCATCCAGTTGGCCACACCAGTCATGCAATTTGTAAAGTTATTTCTGGTGGTTACAGTGTCATCTCTCAGGAATAATATGAGCTGCGTATCGTAGGCATAAAAAATGATGCTTCTCCAGTGTGACCTGATGATATTTGTGAGTGGTGCCAATTATATGTTAAATCAGGGTGGGCTGAGTGACCATACTTACAGGACTCCACAGATGGTGGAAGTCTTATACGCTGGGTTCTGGCTGTGAGGTATGAGATTATCCACTCCATTGCTAGTTCCTGTATTCCAGTGTGATATAAACTTGTAATGAGTGTGTATTGAGAAATGGTGTTGAAAGGCCCAGAAAGGTTGAGTAGGATAAATGCTGTGGTTTCTTTTTGGGCGAGGATGGCCCATATGTCATGTGTGGCCATGATGAGGGCTGTTTTGGTGCTGTGGTGCTGCAGAAGCCTGACTGCATGCTGTCTAGATGTTGATAGATTTCAGGGTGACTGGAAAGTTGCTTGTTGATCGCCTTTTCCAAGACTTTGGCTGGCAAGAGTAGAAACAAGATTGGTCGATAGTTTGTCAGTTCTCTTGGGTCCTCAGATGGTTTCTTAAGTAGGTTGTTGACTTCTACATTTTCCCATCCCTCCGGGAAAGTTGAGGTTTTGATGGAAGTATTGATGATGGATATGAGAACGTGGCTGATTGTGGTTCCTCCTAGGTTGTAAATGTATCAGAGGCACAGGTCCATGTAGGCTCCTCAGAGGACTGGCTTCATGATAGAGGCTGTGAATTTGTTTGTGATTAGGTTCCAGTTGGTTAAGTGTTCACCCTTGTTGGTGGTGGTGGACAGCTAGTCGATGAGGTCCTCTGCGTGGAGATGAGGATCAGAGTTGCTATAGGTCCTCACTATTTTGTTGTCGAAGAAGGGGGGAGAGGTTGTTGCATAGCTCTTGGGAGAGGGTAATCTGTTGGTTGCGGCTGACGGGTTGGAGAATTCTTTAATACTTACAACTCATTCTTTGCAGTTGTTGGAGTATGTTTCAATTCACAATGCTGGGGCTTTTTACTTTGTTTCCCTCGTTGATGGTGGTAGTGCTTGGGTACGTCCTTGTAGGTGTTTCTGGCAATTACTTTCCAGTTGGTTCTCAATTTCATCTCTAGTTGCTTGCAGTAGCATTTGGATTCCAAGAGGTCGTGGTTGTACCAGCTGGCTTGCTTGTTGGTTCTCCTTTGTTTGGTGTTCTTCATGAGTACAAAGGCAATGGTGCAGTCAGTCTGAGATCCATCCATTGAATTTCCATACGACACAGCCTAGGTTGTTGGTGGTGTCAGGTTGGTTGATTCTGAAGATGCTAAACCAGTCCCCTTCTGTTGTTTTGTTCTAGTCACATCCAGGTGTGCTGGGTGTTTTTTCTGTTGTGGCTTGTGGCATGCTGAAATGGAAGTGAATGATGAAGTGGTTGTCCATGTGAGTGGGGTGACATGGCTTAAATGGACTTTGCCATCAATACTGAATATGTGGTCCAAAGTATCTCCTGCAGTGTATCTTTGGCCCTGGAGGAGCTGAGGAAGTCCAGTGATGAGGCTTTTGAGCAGAGCTGTGGATTTGGGGTTTGTGGGGTCATCCAGGTAGAAGGTGAGGTCACTGAGAAGGATGAATTACTTTGAACTGATGGCAAGAGCTGCTTTAAAATCTGTGATGCAGTTACTAAAGCTAGTCCAGAGTCTGAGTGGTCGGTTCCTTTGAGGGTGTTCTTTCTATCTGTTTCCAGTTTGAAGTACATGTGTTACATGAACGGTGTGTTGGTGTCTACAGAGATGGTACATTTGATGAGACCTCCTTCTAACTTGTCTTTTTTTTGTGCGATCTTGTGCCCAGTCAGGTTGACTGTGGCGATGTTTGGTGCAGAAGCTGGGTTGTAAAGATTCGGTGAGCAAGTGGGGGTCTGGTGTGTAATGGTGGATGATGTCCCAGATCTCAGTGGCATGTCTAGAGAGCTAGTGTGGGTTGAGAAGCATGCATGTGAGTGCTTGTGGTGGTGCTGGTGTGATGTGTGTGGTGTAGACTATGTGGGGTGGTGTGTGGGAGTGCAGCAGCAAGTGAAGTAGCAGTGAGTGCAAGTGAAAGGTCCCACTGTAATCTGTGGTGTGGCTTGAGCACAGCAGTCTTGGTTGTGTTTTAGGTCAACAAAGCTGAGGGGGTCAATGGTGAAGTTGCGGAGGCTACTCTGACCAGGGTTGCTACACCTGACAGCCTTAGGGTCGTCTTCCCCAAACTTTTTGCCTACCTCCTCTACTATTGTGTTCTTGGTTTTGCTGGCTTAGAGCTCTGTGCACTTTACCACTGCCAACCATTGCTAAAGTACTTGTGCTCTCTCCCCTAAATCATAGTACCAGTGGCTTAGCCCCCATTTTCATATTTATTTTACTTATATGTCCCTAGTAAAGTGCACTACATGTGCCCAGGAACTGTAAGTTAAATGCTAGAGTGGGCCTGCAGCACTGATTGTGACACCCACATAAGTATTCCTCTAGCCATGTCTCAGGTGATCCCTTGCAGAGCCTTTGTGTGAAATTTTAAACTGCCATGTTGTCCTAGCAAAATCCCCCCTTTGCCAGGCCCAAACCTATCCTTTTATACATCTAAGCTACCCCTAATGTAGGCCCTGGACAACCCAGAGGCAGGGTGCAATGTATTTAAATGGCAGGACATGTACTTTTAAGTTTTACATATACTGGTAGTGAGAAACTCCCAAAGTTATTTTTTACTACAACAAGCCCCATCTCTCCCTTAGACTATCATTGGGATTACCTTATTACATCTTATAAGTGTAATTCACAATCTGAAAGAGATATGTTTTTCGGGTTTGCGGCCTCCGGACTTATCATTTAAAAACACAATCTATGGTGAAGTCAAATTTTAAGCAGCAGTTCTGAAAATTCCATTGTTAGAAAGTTTCTTAATTTAGCAATTTGGTACCATCTGCCTGTCTCTGAAGACATGTCTGGGGTGGGTGACAGATGGGCTTTATGGATTTCTTCTAGACACCCACTCACAAAGGGAGCTTGGGTGTGACTGATGGGCCATCCGCAGCCAGATGAGCCATTCCAGGGTACGATGGGAACAATGAGCTGACACTTACACCTGAATGGTCTGTGTCCTGTCGCCACACAAAGGGATACATATCCCCCTGCATTGAGTCTGGAGCCACAACATTGAGGGAGGACCTCTGTGCACTTCAAAGACCTTTCTTTGAACTCTCCCTCACTTTAAAGGCACAACTGGGTATAAGTCTTGAACCTCTGACACCACCACTTCAGAATACTTCTGGACATGTTGATACTCTGCAAGAAAGAAGGACTACTGTGCTGCTACAGGGACTGCCACTCTGATGGGCTGCTACTTTACTGGACACCTGCTCTGCTGTGCTGGCCTGTTTCCCTCTTTGTCTGGGAATGAGAAGGGCTGGACCTGCATCTCTCCATCCTGGACTCAAAGTGACTCCAGGGGCTTGCTGACTTGTCTCATGTTTTTTGTAGCCTCAGGGACACAAAAGGCTTCCAACTCACCTTCTACAGCACCTGGACTTTGCCAACTGTGCGTCTTGCTCTTCCAAGTGGTGCCAATGCAGTCCTGAGCCCCAGAAAGTGGGTATAAAGTGATGCTCCAAACAAATCCATGCATCTGACGGATCAGAACTGGTGTGTCACCCAAATTGCTTGGATAGTAGTTGATGCATCGCTTCTCCAGCACAGATCAACCGTGCGCATCAACCTTGGAACTACCACATCTCGGACCGGATGCATTGCCGCTGTTGTATTGAGAAAAATAATGCATTTTGCTACAGCGTGAACATCGCCTACAGTGCAGGGATCAACACCAATGCATCACTTCAGTCTGCTCCCTGAATCCACGACATTGATGCAGCCCGGATCAAGGTACTTTTGTTCAGCCGGCCTAAGTGGCTCCTTGTACACCCTAGGCTCCATTAAGGACAGCATGAACTTTTGAATTTGTCATTGCCCGGTGTGACTAGATGTATCCAACTGGTGCTTCTTACTTCTAAGTCCTATTTTACAGTTTATTCTTTAAAAAAATTATACCTCAACTTTTATTTATTGCATTTTTGTTGTTTTGGTATTATTTTATCTATTAAATTAAGTGTTATTATTCTAATTAGGTGTGGTATCATTTTGTGTGTTGTTTTCAATGTTTTATTGTTTGAAGTGATGCACATATAATTAACACATTGCGTCTTAAGTTAAGACAGACTGCTGTGTGCCAAGCTACCAGCACTGTGTTTGTGACTTACGCTGACCAGGATTGGAGTCCCTGCTTGGACAGGTGTTACACCTCTGCCAACCAGAAACCCAGTTTCTAACAAGTGTTCATGGTCCTGAGTGTGGTCCCATTGCGGAGCGGCGCAGATGAGATTCCTGAAGCAGCCACCATTAGTTAGGTCTCGGGAGGCAGAAGGAGTGCAAGGGGGCAGTGGGTGGGGATGGGAAGGGTTGTAAGAAGATGCTGGAAGAAGCAAGAACATGGGC
This sequence comes from Pleurodeles waltl, assembly GCF_031143425.1. NCBI lineage: Eukaryota > Metazoa > Chordata > Amphibia > Caudata > Salamandridae > Pleurodeles > Pleurodeles waltl. The sequence continues at coordinate 1,044,012,295 of NC_090437.1, forward strand.
TAGCAGGTAAGAAGTGGGGGAGGCAGGAAGAGGAAAAAACCCAGGCCTGAGGTGTAAGCAGATCGCAAGAAAAGGAAAGTGAAAAGCCAAAACATAAGCACAAAAGAAGCAAAATGGCATGAGAAGGAGCACTGAAGGTGAAGTGAACAAGTTTCAATAGATTTTAAGAGTGAGAGAGTACAAGAGTGGAAGGTGGAAAAGTGTAGAAGTGGACAAAGAGCACAAAGAGAAAAAAGGGCACAAAGGAATACGAAAGAAGCAAAGAAGAGCATGTAAAAACACAAAATAACACCAAAGTGCACAAAGAGGCCCAAGAGTGAGAATAGAGAAAAAGTCTAGAAAGGCAGAGGCAAGCAGAATGGTTGAGAAGGATATCCGAGGCCCCAGAAAAGGCAAGTGAGAGGAGGGAGAGACAGTAGAGAGAAAATGCAGAAGGAAGAGCGAGGAGTCATTCTCGCGCCACAAAGGCCAGGTCCTAAATGGCCTAGACTGGTCAGATGATCCATCCAAGGTAAGTGGAGGTTGGAGCTCAGCCTGGACACCTGAACGCCTAATGTTATCTATTAAGGAATGTTGACCGGGTGAAAAATTCCTTCCATTGCTGACCAGTGATGTGACAGGTCAGGTAAAGCCTCAGGGTTTACGTAATCAAAGTCAACATTGCTAGGAAGGCAAGGTGAGAAGCTATGATTGAAAAGGGCCACACAGGTTGGATATGTTGATTAGCTTCATTTCTATAGCGGATAACTCAGAATTGTAGAAATAAGTATGGGGGTCATTACAACCCTGCCGGACGGTGTTAAAGGTGCGGCAATACCGCAAACAGGCCGGCGGACAAAAAAAGGGAATTATGACCGTGGCGGAAACCGCCACCAAAGACAGCCACTTTAACACTCCGACTGCCACGGCGGTACAGACAAGCAGCGCAGTGGTCACCGCCAACAGACAGGCGGAAGACAATGTACCGCCCACAGTATTACAACACACCAATCCGCCACCTTTTCCGGGGCGGATTCACCGTGGATAAAAACATGGTGAAAACAGCCATTTCAATGGGAAAACGCTCACCTCAACACATCCCATGAGGAACGAGGACTCCATGGAGCCCGAATTACACATTCTACCGGCCCTTGTAGTCCTACTCATCTATGAAGACCAACGCCGGCGCGGGCGAAGACAACAATGAGTACTGCACCTACGACATAGGGGAGGGGGAGGCAAAAGTTAGGGGGACACACACAAAACACACCCCCCACCCCCACCCTCGCATATTACAACACACACACCAATGCATGTACAAAAATCACACTAACAACCCACAAACACCCCCGGAAGAATGCTAAGACAAAACGTAATCAGTCCAAACATTGTAATGTATCAATACACATGTGTCAAAAATATACAGATATTTTATAAAATCAGTCAGAAATATATACATTACGAGAAGTAGTGCAGATATGCACATATCAATGTCCGTGCACCACTAGTTCAAAAATGCATGGGCGAGGCCCACAATAGATACCTGTCCACAATCGGAGAGAACACTGCTGGGGCATCAGATAGAAATACTACAGGCACCTCAGGGGGAAGGGAAGTGGGGGGCACCTTAGCCGGATGAGTGCAAAGCCAGATCCACGACGGGGTTCCATGCCCATTGATGTATCCTGGGGAGTGCAAAGCCACAGTCTCTCAAGTCTCTACAGTGGGTGGCTTGCCCACTGTACCATCCTGGGGAGTGCAAAGCCACAGTCTCTCAAGGCTCTACAGTGGGTAGCTTGCCCACTGGACCACCCTTGGGAGTGCAAAGCCACAGTCTCTCAAGTCTCTACAGTGGGTGGGTTGCCCACTGTACTTTCCTGGGGAGTGCAAAGCCACAGTTTCGCAAGTAGATAACCGCCTCCACTGGCTCTGGAGGGGGACTGGTGCCCAGGCTGGATTAGTCTCCCCGTGAAAGTTCCTGTCCCGTCACTGTCCCAGATGCACATGGGTTAACGATGCTTGATATGGCGGTCTTTTCATTCTTCCCGGTGCATGCCCTGTTCAGCGGTGCTTAGCCATGGCGGTCTCTGGACTGTTCAGCGGTGCTTTGCCATGGCGGTCTCTGGACTGGTCAGCGGTGCTTTGCCATGGCGGTCTCTGGACTGTTCAGCGGTGCTTTGCCATGGCGGTTCTGGACTGTTCAGCGGTGCTTTGCCATGGCGGTCTCTGGACTGTTCAGCGGTGCTTTGCCATGGCGGTCTCTGGACTGTTCAGCGGTGCTTAGCCATGGCGGTCTCTGGACTGTTCAGCAGTGCTTAGCCATGGCGGTCTCTGGACTGTTCAGCGGTGCTTTGCCATGGCGGTTCTGGAACGGGCATTGGTGTGTGGCATGACGTTCCCCGGACTGGGCATTGGTGTGTGGCATAACGTTCCCCGGACTGGGCATTGGTGTGTGGCATGACGTTCCCTTATAGCCCAGCAGGGTGTGCCAGCCGGGGACCTCCTGGGCAATGACTCCGGAGGTGGTCTCCTGACCAGTGACGATACCTGGGCCCTCCTGGGCACTGACTCCGGCGGTGGCGGTGGTCTCCTGACCAGTGACGATACTTGGGCCCTCCTGGGCACTGACTCCGGCGGTGGCGGTGGTCTCCTGACCAGTGACAATACTTGGGCCCTCCTGGGCAATGACTCCAGCGGTGGTCTCCTGACCAGTGATGATACTTGGGCCCTCCTGGGCACTGACTCTGGCGGTGGTCTCCTGACCAGTGACAATACTTGGGCCCTCCTGGGCAATGACTCTGGCGGTGGTCTCCGGACCAGTGACGACGGTGCTGGCGGTGGCGTCTCGACTGCTGGGAAGGATGCCGCCCTTCTTCGCCGTGATGCTCACAACAGGCTGTGCAGACTTGCTCTGGCCCTTCCCTACCTTTGGAGGAGACACAGCTGGCTCTGCAATCCCCTTGGGATCCCTGTGAGTTGTTTGCCTCGAGGAGTCTTCACAGGGTCCCGTCGGCCACTTTCCAATTTCAGAGCCTTTTCAGGGGGTGGGCTGCCAGTGCCTTGGCTCCGGGTCACACTGCCTGCCCTGGTGGCCGGTGCACTCCATACACCTTGAACACGCACCACTGGTATTGGAGGCTTTTTGGCTGAGGCGCTACAACAGGACTGATGAATTGGAGGGGGGGTGGGGGCAAAAAGGTCAAATTTACAGAGGGACAGTTTCTGACGAACACTGGGATGGGTATTTGGAGGGGGCCTGGGAGTGGAGGAAAAGGAGGTGGTTGTAGGAGGTGTCACTTTAGGTGTTTTGGGTGCAGGTGCAGGTACTGGAGGCTGTCGTGAGGTGGATGGATGTTGGGTGTGTGGGTGCTCGCGTTTGTGTACTTTGAGAGGGGGTGTCACAGACACACTGGGAGAGGACACAGGGGACGTGTAAATGGGAGTGGAGGTGGTGAGTGCAGGTGAGCGGGGTGTGGTGCTGGGTGTTCTGGTGTGAGTCCTGGTGCCTGTAGATGTAGTGCATGCAGGTGAGAGTGTAGAAGACACTGGAAGGGAGGAGGGAGAAGAGGAGGAGGGGGACACAGTGGAGGCAGTGGATGTTGCTGTGTCTGTATGTGGGTGATACTTGTGTGAGTGCCTGTGGGTTGTGTGGTGCCTATGTTTGCTTGAGCTTCCCTTGTGTGTTGACTTGTGTACATGCTGGTCTGTAGGTGTGCTTGGGATGGGCTGGGGTACAGGGGAATGGGTCTGGGTGGAGGAGGTTGGAGGGAGGAGGCTAGACACAGGGACAATGGCTGCCATCAGTGCTGAGGCCAAAGATTGCAGGGTTCGCTGAAGGGCAGCCTGACCAGAATGAATGCCCTCCAGGAATGCATTACCGTGTTGCATCTCTCGTTCTACACCCTGGATGGCATTCACAATGGTAGACTGCCCAACAGTGAGTGACCTTAGGAGGTCAATGGCCTCCTCACTGAGGGCAGCAGGGGTGACTTGGGCAGGGCCTGAGGTGCCTGGGGCGAAGGTGATGCCCACCCTCCTGGGTGAGCGGGCATGGGGTGAACGCTGAGGGGCTGCTGGGAGGGCAGTGCTGGTAGGGGTGGTGGCGGCTGTACCTGTAGAAGTGGGGCGCACAGATGGTGCCACCAGCACAAGGGAGCTCCCATCGGCGGACGAGTCCGGGTCGCTGCTTGGTGATCCGGTGGCCGACGTGAAGCTCCCCTCGCCACTGGTGCATTCTGAGTCCGTGGTGTGGCCCTCAATGGCCATGTGGGATGCACCTCCCTCGTGCTCCGGTGCCACTGTACCTCCGCCTGATGATGCTGATGCACAAAAGAACAGTGAAAGCACAAAAAGGGGGGGGGGAGACAGAAGAAGAACAGGTTGAGTGCATGGCATACCGCTATCGTTGGCGGACAAGACAGACACAGCAGCCCCCTGCACTACGCTGTGCTCCTGGCCTCTGCAGATGCAATTCCTGGGATCTGGCCTACATGGCTATGATGGACATCTGCACACATGGATGCCACAGGGGAATCTATACATGTACTTGTCACTCTACTGCAGCGGTGTTGAGTGCCACATGGGCTGCATTACAGAGGGGCCTAGTCTACGTATTTCTGGCTGGCCTGGGTACACCCACAAGCCTCCTCCCCCACCCAGATCCCTCCACTGCACGCAAAGTCAGGAGAATGTTGTTGTACTCGCCCCCTTGTGTCTGCTGTGATGCCCTCAAGCACCCATCCAACTCAGGGTTGGCCATCGCCAGGATACGGAATATCAGGGGGGTCATGGTGCGACGGGCACCCCACCCACGTTGGGAGGCCATCCCCAGCTGAGCCTCCGCCGTCTTCTTGCTGCAGAGGCGAATGTCCTCCCATCTTTTACGGCAGTGGGTGTCCCGTCTCTGGTGGGCCCCCAGGGTCTGGACGACCTTGGCGATGGCACGCCAAATGTCCCTCTTCTGGTGGGTGCTGACCTACATGACATGCACAAGGGAAGACGAGAAGTCATTACCAACTGCACCGTCGATGTGAGTGGCCCCCCTCCCTACTCTAGCCATGTGGCACATTCATTCACATGCATTAATGTTCCCTGAACTCTGCCCCCTTCCCTCTTACAATCAGCCCTCTCCACCCAGGCCTAGCCCATACAACGTTCTCCCTGTGTACTAACCTGTTGGTCTGGAGGACCGTAGAGTAGCATGTACTGGGGGAGGACCCCGTCTACCAGTTTCTCCAACTCCTGAGCAGTGAAGGCAGGGGCCCTTTCCCCAGAGGCAGCAGCCATTGTCTCTTCCAGACCGAGGTCACAGCAGCACTTGCAGTGTAGGTCCTCTCCTGTCTAAGAACAGGTATCTAGTGATAGAACAGATTGAAAATGGCGGTGACGTCCGTGGCGGTGCGTATCATCACCGCCGGCGTACCTGTTCATTGGCTCCTGGGACCCATACGGTCCTATGTTAACCAATGCAGCATTGCGCCGCGGTCTACGACCGCCTATCGCGACGGTATGCAACACCAACGCAGGTACCCCACAATCCCATTGTCCCAGTTTAGAGGTCAGGCAGCCGCCATTTCAGGGGCCCACATGGCTTCATTTACTTCTGCGTAACACATAGCTGGGCCTACACTCAACACACATGCAGGAAGGGTTTTGTGTTTGGTGTCGTCTTCTGTGTAACTGTGGGTACATACCTGGAAAAAATTTACTTGATCATCGCTGTTGTCCTTCCTAGGCGCTGTCAGTTGGGACATTTGAGAAGATGGCGGAATCCTCCGGTGTACCGACCGCTGGTGGACCTGTTGACAATGGAGGAGCGACATGTAATCGTGACCTATAGGTTTGACCGTGCCACAATCCAGGAACTATGTACCCAGTTGGAGCCAGACCTGATGTCACCAATCCGCCATCCCACTGGAATCCCCCCTGACGTGCAGGTGCTGTCAGTGCTCCATTTCCTTGCAAGTGGGTCATTTTAGACAACAGTGGCCATGGCATCAGGGATGTCCCAGCCTATGTTTTCCAACGTCTTGTCCAGAGTGTTGTCTGCCCTGCTGAAACATGTAAGGAGATACATCATTTTCCCTGAATTGGAAGACTTGCTTACAATGAAAGGTAACTTCTAAGCCCTTGGACATATCCCCAAAGTCATTGGTGCCATTGATGGGACCCATGTAGCTCTGGTCCCCCCCCACAGAAGTGAACAGGTGTATAGGAACAGGAAGAGTTATCATTCCATGAATGTACAGATGGTCTGTTTGGCAGACCAGTACATCTCCCAGGTTAATGCTATGTTCCCTGGCTCAGTGCATGACGCATACATCCTGCGGAATAGCAGCATCCCTGATATGATGGGTCAACTCCAGAGGCACCGTGTGTGGCTATTAGGGGACTCTGGTTACCCCAACCTGTCCTGGTTATTGACCCCAGTGAGGAATCCCAGGACCAGGGCAGAGGAACGGTACAATGAGGCCCATGGGTGGACTAGGAGGGTGATCGAGCTCACCTTCGGCCTCCTGAAGGCCAGGTTCAGGTGCCTCCATATGACAGGTTGTTCCCTATTCTACTCACCGAAGAAGGTGTGCCAGATCATCATCACCTGCTCGATGCTTCACAATCTTGCTTTGCGACGCCAGGTGACTTTTCTGCAGGAGGATGGTCCAGATGACGGTGTTGTGGCAGCTGTGGAGCCTGTGGAGCCTGTGGACAGTGATGAGGAGGAAGCTGAGGAAGAAGACAACGACAACATAGAGTCAGTCATACAGCAATATTTCCAGTGACACACAGGTGAGAACATTTTCATTTTTACCATTACATTCACTGTCACACGTCTTCCTCTATCCTGTGTATAATTTCATGGGATTATTTGGTAACTGAGTTGTTTCTTTCCATTACGGTTTCACAGGTGTGGTTACCAACGTCTGTCATCTGCTTGCATCCTTCAAGGACTTGTGATGCGTGACATTGGTATGTTGCCTTTACATCTAACAAAGTTTTTTGACACTGTCATAGATATTACATTTTACCAAATCATAGACTGACTCCAGATTGTTTTGTGTTTCAAGGGTGTTTATTGAATTGTTCAAAAATTGAAGGGGGGTGTAAAATGGTGATGGGTGATGGCGGAGGAATGTCCATGGCAGAGTCCAGTCCATTAGTCTCACAGGTGCACTGCCCATATGGGCATAGGAAGTGGAGTTGGGGCAGTTCAAGTATGGACAGGGTAACAAAGTGGGACAGTGGGGGGACAATCAGGGTGGTCTCATTTCCTGCCGGGGTCTTGCCATCTTGCTCTGTCCTATTCCTGGCTCTCAGGGACCGCTTGCGTGGTGGTTGTCCGTCTGCAGGGGGTGGGGTGCTGGTGTGGTGGTCCTGTGGCGGGGCGTCCTGTCCACTAGCGCCTGCGGAGGTGGTGGGCATTTCATTGTTCATGCTAGTGTCAGGGGCCCCTTGGAGTGCCACGGTGTCCCTCATGGTCTGCTGTATGTCCTTCAGCACCCCTATGATGGTGCTCAAGGCGGAGCTGATGGTCCTGAGCTCCTCCCTGAACCCCAAATACTGGTCCTCCTGCAGGCGCTGGGTCTCCTGAAACTTGACCAGGACCGTCGCCATCGTCTCCTGGGAGTGGTGGTATGCTCCCATGATGGAGGAGAGGCCTCGTGGAGAGTGGGTTCCCTTGGCCTGTCCGCCCCCTGTCGCACAGCAGCCCTCCCAGTTCCCCTGTGTTCCTGTGCCTCCGTCCCCTGGACCGTGTGCCCACTACCACTGCCCCCAGGTCCCTGTTGTTGTTGGGGTGGTGGGTTATCCTGGGTTCCCTGTAGTGGTGGATACACCGCTGATTGACCTGTCCTGGGTACGGAGGTTTGATCCCGCTGGGTGGGTGCTGTGCTGGTGTTACCAGAGGGTGGAAGGTCAGTGTTGAGCTGTGCCTGTGCAAGGGGAACCGACTGTCCCAAGGCCCACGATGGTCCGGGCTGGTCATCAGGCTCCAATAGGGCAGAGCTGCTATTGTCACTGTGGGCCTCTTCTGTGGGTGGAGTGGAGTTGTCTGGACCCTCTGGTGTGGTGACGGTCCTTCGTGTTCCTGTAGGGGCATAAGAGCATGATTATAGCATCTGTGTGTGTGTGATGGTGTGCAATGGGTGGGTGTTTGTGTACCCCAGTGCAAGCATTCCTGTGTGGGGGCTTGTGTGATGATGGTTAGGGGGTTGTTATGGGTATGTGCAGTGGGCATGCTTAGGTGATGGGTGTCCATGCTTAGTTGTGTCATGCAGGGCTTGGTGTTGGGATGTGTAGTTTGTGTTATTAGGAAATTAGGGAGGAGTTTGGGTGATGGGGGAGGGTGTGAGGGTGGGAGTGTGTGATAGCATGCAGGTAGGGTGGGGGATATGATAGTTAAGATTTGACTTACCAGTGTCCATTCCTCCACCGACTCCTCCGAGGCCCTCTGCATGCATGAGAGTCAAGACTTGCTCCTCCCATGTTGTTAGTTGTGGGGGAGGAGGTGGAGGAATGGACACTGGTAAGTCAAATCTTAACTATCATATCCCCCCTACCAGCACCACCCTCCCAGCAGCCCCTGAGCCTTCGCCCCGTGCCCGCTCACCCAGGAGGGTGGGCATCACCTTCGCCCCAGGCACCTCAGCCCCTGCCCCTGTCACCTCTGCGGCCCTCAGTGAGGAGGCCATTGACCTCCTCAGGTCACTCACTGTTGGGAAGTCTACCATTGTGAATGCCATCCAGGGTGTAGAAAGGGAGTTGCAACACACTAATGCATTCCTGGAGGGAATTCATTCTGGTCAGGCTGCCCATCATCGAGCCCTGCAATCTCTGGCCTCAGCACTGATGGCAGCCATTGTCCCTGTGTCTAGCCTCCCCATCCAACTTCCTCCACCCAGACCCAATCCCCTGTACCTCTGCCTATCCCAAGCACACCATCAGACCAGCCTGCACACACCTCAACACACAAGGGAAGCTCAGGCAAACATAGGCACCACACATCCCACAGGCACTCACACAAGCATCACCCACATACAGACGCAGCAACATCCACTGCCTCCACTGTGTCCCCCTACTCCTTGTCTCCTTCCTCCCTCCCATTCTCGTCTACACTCTCACCTGCATGCACTACCACTACAGTCACTAGGACTTGCACCAGAACACCCACCACCACACCCTGCTCACCTGCACTCACCACCCCACTACCATTTACACATCCCCTGTCTTCTCTCCCAGTGTGTCAGTGACGCCCCCTCCCAAAGTACACAAACGCGAGCACACACACACCCAACATCCATCCACCTCACGACAGCCTCCAGAACATGCACCTGCCCCCAAATCATCAAAAGTTACACCTCCTACAACCACCTCCTCTTCCTCCACTCCCAGACCCCCTCCAGCTACCTGTCCCAGTGTTCATCAGAAACTTTTCCTGAGCAACGTTGACCTCTTTCCCACCACCCCCCCTCCAACTCATAGGTCCCGTACCAGCACCTCATCCAAAAAATCTCCGGTACCAGTGATGCCTGTTAGAGGTATGTGGAGTGCACCCGGCACCAGGGCAGCCAGTGTGACACAGAGCCAAAGCACAGCCAGTCCCCCCCTTGTGAAGCACCAGAGGTTGGACAATGCCCGACAGGATAGGGGGAAGACTCGAGCCGGCAAAGCCGCTCACAAGGGTCCTGGGGGGAGTGTTGTCTCAGCTGTGACTCCTCCCAAGGTGGGGAAGGGGCAGAAGAAAGCGCCAAAGTCTGGGAAGAGCAGCACGGCGGAGAAGGCCGCCATCATCCCCGCTGCCCAGGAGGCCACCGGCAGCCCGATCGTCATTGGCCAGGACGCCACCGCCAGAGTCAGTGCCCAGGAGGGCAGACCCATCGTCACTGGTCAGGAGACCACTGCCAGAGTCAGTGCCCAGGAGGGCAGCCCGATCGTCACTGGTCAGGAGACCACCACCAGAGTCAGTGCCCAGGAGGGCAGCCCGATCGTCACTGGTCAGGAGACCACCGCCAGAGTCAGTGCCCAGGAGGGCCCCGCCAGCCACAGCCCCGCTGGGCAATGAGTGACTGCCATGGCAAAGACCACTGCACAGGTCAGAGACAGCAAAGTCAAGATCGCTGAACAGGGCAAGCACTGCTGAACAGGGCAAAGACCGCCATGGCAAGCACCGCTGAACAGGGCAAGCACCGCCAAGTCAAGCACCGCTGAACAGGGCAAGCACCGCTGAACAGGGCAAGCACCGCTGAACAGGGCAAAGACCGCCATGGCAAGCACCGCTGAACAGGGCAAGCACCGCCAAGTCAAGCACCGGTAGCCCATGTGCGGCAGGGGCAGTGACGGAACTGGGACCGTCACGGGAAGAGTGATGCACTCTGGGAACCAGTCCCCCTCCAGAACCAGTGGAGAACAGCATCCACTACCTCAGTCCTTAACAGGATGAAGCACTCTGGGCACCAGTCCCCCTCCAGAACCAGTGGAGACTGTCATCCACTTGAGAGACTGTGGCTTTGCACTCCCCAGGATGGTACAGTGGGCAAACCACCCACTGAAAAGACTTGTGAGACTGTGGCTTTGCACTCCCCAGGATGGTACAGTGGGCAAACCACCCACTGAAAAGACTTGTGAGACTGTGGCTTTGCACTCCCCAGGATAAAGCAGTGGGCAAACCACCCACTGAAAAGACTTGTGAGACTGTGGCTTTGCACTACCCAGGATAAAGCAGTGGGCAAACCACTCACTGAAAAGACTTGTGAGACTGTGGCTTTGCACTCCCCAGGATGGTAAAGTGGGCAAACCACCCACTGAAAAGATTTGTGAGACTGTGGCTTTGCACTCCCCAGGATAAAGCAGTGGGCAAACCTCCCACTGTAGAGACTTGAGAGACTGTGGCTTTGCACTCCCCAGGATATATCAATGGGCATGGAGCCCCATCGTGGATCTGGTGTGGTGCTGTCATCCGGCTGAGGTGCCCCCCCTTCCCTTCCCCCTGAGGTGCCTGTTGTATTTCGATCTGATGCCCCTGCAGTGTTCTCTCCGTTTCTGGTCAGGTATCTGATGTGTGCCTCGCCCATGCATTTTGGGCCCAGTGGTCCACGGACATTGAATGGTGCATACCTGCAATACTAATCGTGATGTATATTTTGTGGAATGTGTATATATATCTGTATATATTTCCTTACTGTATTTTGATATATTACAATGGTTGAACCCATTTCCTTTTGTCTTTGCGTTCTTCCGGGGGGTTTGGGGGTTGTTACTGTGATGTTTGGATATGCATTGGTGTGTGTGTTGTAATGGGTGAGGGTCAGGTTGGGGGTGGGGGTGTTGCGTGTGTGTGTCCCTGACTTTTGCCTCCCCCCTCCCCTGTGTCGTAGGTGCAGTACTCACCGTTGTCTTCGGTGCCGGCGTTGCTGACGATTGTAGAGGAGCAGGAAGACTATCGCAGGGAGTATATGGAGTTCCGGCTCCATGGTGCCCTCCTTCCTCGTGGAGGGTGTAGAGGTGAGCGTTTTTCCATTGAAATGGCTGTTTCCGCTGTGTTTTTATCCACAGTGAATCCGCCCCGGAAAAGGTGGCGGATTGGTAGGTTGTGATACTGTGGGCGGTACTTTGTCTCCCGCCTGTCTGTTGGCGGTGACTGCCGCGCTGCTTGTCTATACCGCTGTGGCGGTCGGAGTGTTAAAGTGGCTGTCTTTGTTGGCGGTTTCCGCCACGGTCATAATTCCCTTTTTTTTTTCGCCGGTCTGTTTGCGGTCTTACCGCCGCTTTAAAACCATCCGCCAGGGTTGTAATGACCCCCCTAAGTGTCCATGTTAACAGTGCTCCCGGTAAAACAAAAACCTCATTCAATAGTTTCCAACCCATTGAAGAGCCACCTTCTGCAAGGTGTGACACCTGTGTGAGTAGAACAGGTCTATCATTAATTATACACTAGACAGGAGAGGAGATGTCACTATCAAAGCCATTATGATGAATGTTGAAAGTACCTGATCCAAATATTAGTGCACTTTGAGATTTTATTTTTTTAAAGATTTTTATTGTAAACACTGCAAAATGATACATAGACCAAAAGGGACCGAGGCCCCCGCATTTGCAAACAGTAATACATAATAAGTCAAGGAATAGTGAGAGCACAAAAAGCATTGAGATGTTGCCAATCGTATTTTGAAAAACATGTCCCGTCGGCTGAAAGCAAAAAAGGAGAAAGAAGAAGATGAAAGCAAGAATAAGAGGTGAGGAATAAGCGGAGCGAAATGCTACAGGGCGTTTGGGGTAAGCGGAGGGGGATAGGGAAAATAAACGAACGAACAGAGCGATAAGGACGTAGGTACAAGGTCCTCTGGTCCCCCAGGAGTAAAAAGTTCACTCCTCGCTGTGTCGAGGTCCGAGTTGGGAGCAGGCCGTGGCGCGTATAAACATTAGGACATCAATTTTATGCCGGGTGCTTTTACTTTGGAGGTCATAACAACGGGATAGTGATATATGCCGGGATAATGTGTTAGCAAAGTAGCAGATCTATCGGGACATTGGGGCCCGGGTCTTCTGTCTTCGCTCGGCGTAGGTCATGCTTAGTACTCAGTGTCCTTTCCCTGTCTCAGAGAAGAAGAGACTAGTAAATGAAGAAAGAAGGAGGAGGGGGTGGGGAAGGGGAGGAAGGGAGAAGGGAAAGGGGGGGAAGGAAGTGGGGGAAGGGGGAGTGGCAGGTGGTATCCTACAGCCTACGGTCTTCCCACGGTGAGGAACAGAGCCCACACTTGGTTGAATATTTGAGCTTGATCTTGCGGGTTATAGATGATTCTTTCATGCATGGCAATACAGGTCATGGCTATAATCCATTCTTCCGGGGTTGGGGAGGTTGTCCACCACCAGCGACGGAGGATGCAGATTTTTGTGGTGGCTAATGCTGTGTGTAGCAACCTTTTGCGTGGTCTAGAGAGATCCGGGATGGAAGTTGTGTCTTGTTAAAGTATGAGAGAGGGAGGAAGTGGTGACAGAAGTAGCATGGAGTCGGCCAAAGTTGAGCCCACCACATCCCATAGTGGTTAGATCGTTGGGCAGTCAGTTAAGATATGTTTTAGGTCACAGCATATCTCTGAGCATCGCCAGCATTTCGCATGTGGAAGCAGTCCTGTTCTATGCATGTTCGCTGGGGACCAATACCAATCGTGCAGGACCTTAAAGAGGCAAAACTTTAAGCGCGCCTCCCGGGTACCTCTGTCCAGAGCCTCTAGAATGTCCTCCCAATCATCTGGGTCAAATGTCTGTTGTAATCGGGTTTGCCATTGTGAGCGTAGCTTGTCTAGGAGAGGTTGGGAGTAGAGTTGTCGGGTGAGTAGGTCATAGAGACCCGCCATAACTCCCCTGTGTTGCCCCCATTGTTGAAGGTAGGCCACCACGGGTGAAGACTGGGACCACCATCGGGCAATTTAAGTCCACTGGCTAATGCAGTCTTTGAGTTGCAGGTATCTCCACTCTTGGCTCGGCTGGAGATCGAATTCTTCCCGTAGTCTAAGAAAAGATTTGAGTGTATAATTTTCCAGGATCTGGGAGAGGGTGTGGATGCCAGCCCTCTTCCACTGTGGCCAATTGAGCACTTCACCGCCTATCCGGAGTCCACTGTTGCCCCACAGAGGTGCTTGAGCGTGGAGAAGAGGATGAACCCCAAGCAGGCGATGAGCCCTTCGTCAGGCTGCCCGGGATGTCTTCAAAATAGGATTCACTGAGTTGGCAGATGGTAGGTTGTCGCGGTAGGACCCTCCGAGTCCCTCATTCATGGATAGCAGCAACCTTTCCACAGCAACCCACTGAGGCGGTTCCAGCACTTTCGATAGGACATGGGACAGTTGGGACAGGTGTAGTGCTAGTGAATAATGCTCCACCGACGGGAGCCCCATGCCCCGTGGGAGTGACGGGCTATGAGATTGGCAGGCGATAAGCGTGGTCGAATTGAGCCCCATACAAATGATGTAATGAGTGCATCTATATTTCATAGCGTATAAAGGGGCACCTGCAGGGGGAGGAGTCCCAGAATGTAAGTGAAGGGGGCATCATGACCATCCTGAACGCCTGTACTCGGCCCCACATAGAGAGGACCAGTTGGTTCCATTTTGTAAAGTCAAGTTTCGTTCGTGCGATGAGGGGATCAATGTTGTCCGCCACCATGTGCACCAGGCCCGGATTGACTAGCACCCCTAAGTATTTGAGGCGTTTCGGTGTCCAGAGAAATGGGAAGCCTAGGAGGGCTGCTCTCGTAGTCATCCATGAGAGGGGGAGTGCCTCACTCTTATCCCAGTTGATGCAGTAGCCGGAGAGGGTTGCAAACCCATCTATGACCTCCAGCAACGCTGGAATGGATCGTTTAAGATCCGTGAGAGTTAGTAGGACGTCATTGGCATATAAATAGATTTTAGAAATGCCTTCCAGCACTGTAAGGCCTATTATGGAGGGGAAGATCGTATAGCTGCAGCAAGGGGCTCCATTGCTAGCAGGAACAAGAGGGCGAAAGGGGGCAACCCTGTTGTGTGCCTCTACAGATAGGGAAAGGGTCTGAGAGGAAGCCTCCGCAGTTAACTCCCGCTGTTGGTTGATCATATAATAACAGCACCATTGAGATGAATCTGTTGCCCAGACCAAAGCTCTCCAGTGTCGTAAACAAATAGGGCCACTCTGTGCGATCGAACGCCTTTTCGGCATCCAAGGACAGAGCCAGCGCCGGTAGGTCCACAGGGTATGGCATAGGGTGCACAAGTGGTTCCTAGAGGTGCGGGCCGGTACGAACACCACTTGCGTGTGATGGATCAGGGATGGTATAACTTTGCATAGTCTATTTGCTAGGATACTTGCTAGTATTTTGATATCACTGTTTAGGAGAGATATGGGTCGGTAACCTCCACACAGCAGGGGATCCCGCCCGGGTTTAGGTATGAAGGCTATCATGGCATTGTTGGAGATGGCCCCCAGGGCCTGCACCGAACAGGCTTCATTCAAGGCCGCATGTAGGATTTCAATCTCCTCTTTCCCTACCCATTTATATAATTCCGCCGGGAATCCGTCCTCCCCGGGTGATTTGTGGTATGGAAGGTCTGAGATAACTCTTTATATTTCCTGACTGCTTATTTCCCCTTCTAGAAGGCCGCGTTCCTCTTCTGACAAGGAGGGTAGGTCAAGGCCCTCCAGGAAAGCTGTGATCTGGGCGGAACTGGATGTTGTCTCTGGAGCATAAAGGTGCCTATAGAAGGACACAAATTTGTTTGTGATTGCTTGCGGGTGTGTTAGTATTTCTCTGGAGGAGGCACGGATGGCCGGGATAGCGAGAGCAGCTGTCCTCTGGCGAAGCTGGGCTGCCAGCAGGCGTCCTGCCTTCTTGCCCTTTTCGTAATGTCTGCCTTGTATCTTCTGTAGGGCATACTCGGCCTGGGAGGTGTATAGCTCATTGAGGGCCATTTGGGCACGTTCTAAGTTGCGGTGCCCTGAGAAAGAGGAGTGCGCAGTGTATTGTCTAGTAAGCCGATGAATGTCGAGTTCTAGTGTTGCCTGTTGTTCCTTTCTATCTTTGTTCGCCAGCGCAGCGTCTTTCTTTAGCTGTCCCCATATCGCTGCCTTGGCTGCAGCCCACATGATCCGTCAGTACCTAGGTTGTCTTGGGCGTAAATGGCTGCATGATCCTGTAGCTGTAGCTTTCCCTGGGGGGAACGATAGCGATGGACTGCAAATCTCCAGGGTTTGCGGCCCGGGGATACGAAACCCAGTCAGATAGCTATGCTGATTGGGGAGTGGTCCGAGAGGCCACCTTCTAGTATACAATTGTCTTGAGTGTGGGCCACCTGGTTATGGGATAAGAGAAAATAGTCGAGGTGGGATTGGGTACTGTGTGCCGGTGAGAGAAATGTAAATTCCCTTTCTGTCAGGTGTATGAGCCTCCAGTGGTCCACTAGGCCATTGTCCGATAGTGTGTCGGTCGGTAGGGCTCTGTCTGCATTATTGCTTACATCCAAGGGTCCCGTTCTGTCAAGTACTGCATCTCTGACTAGGTTCCAGTCACCCCCTATTACATAGCATGATGCCCCTATCTCCTTCAGGAGCCGATTGAGTTATAGGAAAAAGAGGCGTTTTGGGCCAGTTGGTGCATAGACAGAGCCCACACACATTGAAGTGCTGCCTATCTGTAATTTAGCAAATACGTAGCAACCCTCAGGTTCTGTCCATGATTTAATAACTGTGTGGGACAGGGCTTTTCGAAGCAGTGGCGCCACCCCGCATTTCCTTGGGGTGTTTTCCGTATTGAGTGAGGTTGGGCTACAGCTAAACAGGGCAGTGCCCACCCAATCTCGACGTAATTTATCGGATTTTGGTTTATCTAAGTGCGTCTCTTGCTATAGGATGATATCAGCGCGTTTAGGGAAGTGGGTAAGGCTATTTACATATCATGATATGATTCGTAGAGGCACTGTTGGTGCTGAGTTCGAGTCAGACATCCCTGCGCCTTATGGACTCCTACCTAGGTGTGGGGGCATCTGGATAGGACAGAGAAAAAGGAAAGGGGGGATGAGGGGCAAGAGGGGGAGGGGAGAATAGGAACTTGGCGTGAACTCTAGAGGCGGCAAGGGAGGGTGGGAAAATGAGAAGGTAGGGGTAGATAAGTGGAAGAGAAGGAGAGGGAAGAGAGAGGGGTAATTGTGTGGGGGAGAAACAAATGAAAAAGGCTGAAAGAGAGAAGAAAGATAAGAAAATTGTGACAAAGGTCCCGGTGTTCACGAACTGTAACCTGCGGGTCTAGAACCCAGGCCTATTGAGCTCCGGTGCCCGACCAGCAGACCCCAGGCCGAGGGAGGCGCCGCACATGCGGCGCCCCGGCCCCCCTGATCTGGTTCTCCCATTTGCGTGCAAGTCTAGGTGACTTAAGAGGGAGACAGAAGGGGACTGTATTCAGATTATATGTGGCTCTTGTGGTGACCCATGTCCAAAAGCCAAAAGGTCCGAAAGTGGGTGGCACTGTACCGCAAGAAGGGGGGATGAGGGGGGAAGGAAGGGGGAGGGAAAAGAGTGAAGGACAAGGGAAAGGTGTTGTGTGAACCTGCAAGGAAGTTGAAAAAAAAGATCAGTGCCTAGGTCGCGTCTAGGAGAGTATAGAAATAGTTTCAGCATATTGTTTTTTTTCTATTTTTCCTAAATCTGAAAAGGAAAAAGGGGGAGAGAGAGGGAGGGGCGGGAAGGGTGAGGAGGGGCGGGTGGAACGCAGTGGGGGAGAGGGAGGTACTGCGCTGCTGCTATGTGTTAGCACGTTGCAATTATACGTTACCGCCGAAAGTGGGCAATTAACAACAATCATGAAAAGTGATCAAAGATAGAACAAATTATTAACAAGTGGGAACAATGTAACAGTTCTAAGGAAGTGCCTGATGTTTATTTTTATTTTTAAGTAGGTAAACAAATAGAGCGGGGGCCAGGCTGCTGAAGACAAACATACTTCTGGGTTTCTAGAAAGAAAAATAAAAGAGCGAAAAATGTACAGGCATACGTGATAATAACAGGCAGGGGCAAGCAAAAACAAACAAAGACAGTCAAGAGTTATAGCCCCCGTAACAGTATGTCTGTTAGTTCACAAAATCAGGTACCAAGGACCCAGTGTTTTCTTTTCCTCAGGTGGGGGCTGCCGTGGGCTTCAAAGGGGAACGGGATTTGTCTCTGTCCAACGTCTGTGTATGCATCGCCGCTGCCTGGAGCACTTGGCCCCTGTCGTCATAGTTTTTTGTGAGTCTGTCTAGGTCTCTTCCCCTGGTTTGGGGATCAGTGGTGAATCTTCCTTCAGTTTCGGATGCTATTACCGGGTGGCCGGCTCCTGAGGGTAGGTCCCTTATGTCCAGGGGGGTCTGGGCTGTCATTTCCATGGTTTGGGACTGGTCATGCAGCCCCTCTAAGAATGCTCTCAGATCCTCCGGGTCGTAAAAATTTCGTGATTCCCCGTTCTTGGTGATCCACATCCTGGCTGGCTCAAACAGGCCGAATTTCACGTCTAGGTGACGGAGGCAAGTACGAGGGATAGAAAGGCTTTCCTTCGTTCGGCACTCTCTTTGGAGAAATCAGCTGAGAGTCGGATTTCCAGGGTGCCCGATCTGAATGGTCCTTGCATTCTGGCTGCCTGTAGCAGTTGACAAGCCTGCATGTGACGCAGCAAACAGACTATGATTGGACGGGGGTGGCCGTTTCCGTGTTGTCTCTTGGGGCCCAGTCTGTGGCCCTTTGAAATTCCAGAGGGGGATCGAACGTTATCTCTGTTAGTTTGGGTAGCGTTTCCCACAAGTAGGAGAACATGTCCGCGCCCTTAATGCCTTCCGGAAACCCAAGGAGGTGGACTTTGTTCCTGCGTCTCCTGTACTCCAAGTCTATCAGTTTACTACGAAGGTGCAGGAGCTCTTGATCTCTATCTGTCCAGGAGGCTACCTGTGTTTCCACTGTTGCCACTCGTTGATCGAGCCTGGAGATTTGCGACTGGAAGCCTGCTATGTCCAGGCGCATGGATCTTGTCTCCGCTGTCAGCGCCACCATGGCACTGTCCATGCCCTCCAGTTTGCGACTCACCGCCGATATCTCCTGTAGTATACGGTCCATTTTCGCACCTTGTGTGTCATCTGCCATGCTGCTACGGGGGAAAGGTGTAGGGTACTCCGTGGAGGGATGCTTCTGTTGGCACAGGGCTTCGGAGAAAAGTAGTTGGCGGGCTGGCTTACCCAGTGTTTTGCCCGCCGTCTTGCCCCTGGACATTGCGCGTTCCCCTGTGCAGGTAGGAATCCAAGGGGTATCTATCTTTAGCGCGGCAGATGCAAAGAATGTAGAAAAAAGGGAGGGGGCGGGTGGAAGGGGAGACAGGTGGTCGACAGTTTCAGGTGCGCATTTTGCTGACTCACAACAGGATCTCGGAGAGAAGGCCTCCTGTCTCCCGGGCTGCGCATGGGTCTAGGCACAGATGCTGCCTCAGGCAATCTTCTGCTCCTCCAAGGAAGGGAGGAGGTCAACACGGTTGGCTAGAGATGTGGGGGCACGAGAGGACCCCAGCACGGACACCGGTGATGATCCTCCCCCACCTAGAAGTCATGGCGTACCTAGGATCCCCAACAAGAAAAGGGTGGGAGAATCCGCTGATCCCTGTTCCAGGTTGGTTGGGAAGGCGAGGGTCCACGTGGGCCGTCCAGGTTTCGCCGTCGTGCCCTCCAGAGCAGGGACTCACCAGGGTCCAAGCACTGGGGGGGAAGTGGGTGAGAAGCTAGAGTAAGCAAGCCGACTCTGCGGGCCTCGCTGCCCTCGTGTCCACCTAAGGGTCCACCAAGAAAAGGTGAGGTACACCTCCCGGATGCTCTAGGCCGCGGTTGTACCTTTCGCTGCAAGCCTTGTAATTGGGAGGAGACAGAGATTGCCGTGTAGTGGTAAGTTGGGACCAACGTGGACTCCAGCGATGCCTCCATCCACCTAGAGGCAGCAGCCCGCCTGTGGTCCTCAGGGGGGAGGCTCCATGGGTCTCGGTTCCTGAATCAGGTGGGGTCCCCGGCTCTTTCGCCGCACCCGCGGGCTGTCCGACCCTCACTGGTGCTCCCCAAACTCCGAACGAGGAGAGGAGGGGGAGGGCAACGAGGGTGAGCGGGGAGGCTCCCGGAGAACCGCCATCCCCGGTGATCACAGCAAAGGGAGGCGCGCCTCCCGGGTCGGGTTCCCGGCTACTTGAGGCCGTGGCTTTAGATCCCGCCGCGGGCCTTAGTGTCGTCGTTCGCGCTCCGTGTGCGCTCGGGGGAGAGGACGCGTCTCCCGTCCCTACCCCTGTCTTCCATGCGACGCCGGTCCTGGGCGCCTGCTTTAGCAATGGTTGGGGGGGCTGGCTTTCAGTGCACCCCCGGTCCACGGCCCGCCGCCTAGCGGAGCTCGGCACCTAGCCGGTCATCGCTGTTGATGGCCAGACCACGCCCGCACTTTGAGATTTTCACACAGGACCTCAGAAAAGGATCTAATTGTTGCATTTGATGTGGATCTATTTGCATGCAATGAATGAAACAAACTTGAATGTCAATAAAGAAGCAACTGATTTGACCTACAGATTACTCATTTGGCTGAGCATAAATCTTTTTTTTTAAAGGTAAATCAGCTTTATTAAAATCAAAATTCATATGGGTTATATACTAACAATACAAGATATCTATCATAATGATAATGATATAATTTTAAAACGAGTTGTAAAAGCTGTTTAACATTTTTAAGGATAAAAAAGGGGAGGAAAACAAGGAAAACGGGATAAGACCATATACAATGCGAAAAATGCATAGAAACTTCAACAGTTAAATATAAGAAATTAATATTCAAAAAAGCATAAATGTAAGCTAAGTTAAAATTCACTCAAGAACAGAGAAAATAAAGAATTCATGGTGGCTGAAAATTCTCAGATAATGTACAATTAGTAGAATTACAAGCAACAGCATTAAGATAATCAGTCAAAGGTAACCAGTACAAATCTCTATTTATGGAAGGGAAGCATAAAGAGGTAAAAGCAATATCTAATCTATGGTAGTGACAAACATTATTCCACCAAGCTTTATAGGAAATATTGGATGATTTTTTCCAATTGAGAGTAACTTGTTGAAAGGCCAAAGCTAACATGAGATCCAACAATTTTAAAATATCATCATCTGAAACAATGTCAGCAGAGAGACTACCTGAAAAAGCACCAGCGAAGATAATTGGGATTGCAAATGAAAAATGCAGGTAAGCTGACACCAAACTTTTCTCCAAAAAGAGACAGTAGGAGAACATTCAAAAAGAATATGCATAAGATCTCCCTTAGGGCTATTGCAGGACCAGCAACTTGGAGTGGAGGATACAGAACATTTTGCTATAGTAGAAGGGGTAAATTAAAGTCTGTGATAAAGAAAGAAAAGCGACTGTGTGGTAGTAGCTGATCTGGATATTTTATAAGATCAATGCCACACCTTATTCCAAAAGGAAACAGTTCAGGTACATCCCAAATCCAATTCCCATTGAGATTCAATTTTAGATTTAGGACGCGTCAAAAGAGGAGACGGAAAAACTTTATAGATATTTGATGCCTTTGGATATGAGATAAGAAAGGAGGACAAAGAAAAGGGTAATTCCGAAGAAGAAGAAGGAGAAGGCAATGAAAAAAGTACATCACGAATAATATTAATAAGAAGAAGATATTTAGGCATAAATGAATTGGGACAATGAAATAGAAGTTGGAATTGTGAAAAAGAAAGTGGAGTGTTATTGGAGAATAAATCCTTGACCCAAATAATATTTCTCTGTAGCCAGGATTTCCAAAATAAGTTTTTTTTATTAATAGTGATAAGACAATTATGCCAAATAGGGGAATTCAGAAAAGAGGAATGAGAAACCGAAGGAGGTAAATAATGAGAACGCAGAAGAGAGCAAGTATGTTTAAGAAGCAGAGAGGAAAAGGATACCACCTCACTAGGGGAAAAAGGCGAAAGAAAAGAACACTCAATATCCAACCATAATGGAGTAAACCTAGAGTCTGACAGGGAGACCCACCTAGAAGCTTGGCGCAAAGAAAAGGATTTGTGATACAATCTAAAATCAGGAAAATTGACTCCTCCCTCCTGTTTAGAATGGCGAAGATGACTAAGAGAAAATCTAGATTTCTTATTGTTCCAGAAGAATTTAGACAATTTGGAGTCCAATTTTGTAAAAAAAGGTACCAGGTAAAGGAAGCGGAATCATGGATAGGATATATAATATGTTAGGAGAAATCATCATTTTAATGGAATCATGACGACCCCACCAAGATAACAATAAGGGATTCCAAGCCAGAGTCGATCTATCAACTTTCTCTAAAGCCTCTGAAATATTTACTTTAATGGACTTTTTAATGGATGAAGTGAACCAAATACCTAAATATTTAATCTTGGAAGAATTCCAGTGAAATCCAGTGATATCAAACGATGCTTTAAAACAAAATTTTGTTAAAGAGAGGATTTCAGTTTTATCCGAATTTATCTTATAACCTGAAATCAAGAAAAACCCTCAATTTCCCAAAGTAGAGACGGAATCGAGAGCTTAGGGTTTGAGATATATAAAAATATATCCACTGCATATGTCGTTAATTTTAAATGTTTCTCGCCATACTGGAAACCTTCAATTTTAATGTTATTTCTAATACCGGATAGAAAGGGCTCGAGAGCTAGAATAAATAGGAGTGACGAGAGCGGACACCCTTGACGTACACCTCGGCGTAATACAAAATATCTAGTCATTTACCGATATCGATGCCATTGGAGATTGATAAAGCAAAGAGATAAATGAAATGAAATGATGCCCTAAACCATGCCAGGCTAAAGCTTTTAATAGAAAAGACCAATCTAACAGGTCGAATGCTTTCTCAGCATCTATGGAAATTGCCGCTAGAGAATATGACAGAGCGGGAGCCTTGCTGAATACATTAAAGAATGTTCTAGAATTGTCAGAAGCAGTCTACCTTTGACAAAACCCGTTTGTTCCTTACTTATCATTGCAGTTAAAAGGGTATCAAGACGTAGGGCTAATAATTTAGCAAAGATTTTATAATCTGTATTAAGAAGAGAGATTGGTCTAAATTTTTTACAAAAAGTATGATCCTTACCGTCCTTTGGAATTAGGCAAATCGAAGCTTCATGAAATGTGCCCCCTGTAAAACCAGAATCTATGAAGAATTGGAAAAGTTGAAAAAGTTTAGGAAGTAACAGTTCAGAAAAATGTAAATACAGTTCCACTGTAAATCCATCCAGACAAGGAGTTTTCCATTTTTTTATAGATTGAAGGGCTTTAAAAATTTCTAACGAAGTAATATCTACTTCAAGTGAAGTAGCATCAATCAGCGTCTTATTAGGGTTTGGAATATTTCTTAAATAATCATCAATCTGTAAGGGGGTCGGGACTGACTCAGGAGTATAAAGTGTCTGGTAATAATTAATAAATTCAGCTAAAATATCTTCATCCTTAAAAAGGGGCTCACTAGTATCTGAAACTATAGACTTCACATTATGGTGCTTTAAAACTTTTAAATAATTAGCCAGAAGCTTCACCGCTCTATTCCGACTTCCATAATAATGAGTACTACTACATAGAAGAAAAGAGGAAGCATTATCTGTTGAGATTTAGTTAAATTGCAGTTTTGCCTGAATAAGTTCTTGTATATTAAAATTGGAGGAGGAAGAATAGTACTGATGTTCTAAGCGTTTAATTTTGAGAAGTAGTGCTTGATGCTGGGCATTGAAAGATTTTTTTTTATTAGAGACAAAATTTATTATATGACCATGAGTAGCAGCCTTAAACGAGTCCCATAACAATTGTGGAGAAACATGAGAATCTTCATTAAATCGAAAAAATTTGCCAGCAAAGGCAACAAAGAAAGTGGAAAATTTAGAGTCAAGTAATAAAGAATTATTAAATCGCCACCTATTGGACTTGGGATGCACCGGGAGCAAGTCAAAATCTGTAATGACTGGGGCATGATCAGATATTACCATAGGTTCAATGGAGGAGTTAATAAGATTTTGGGATAATGATATAGAAACAAAAATATGGTCAAGTCTAGATAAGGAGTCATGTGGTGGAGAATAAAACGAAAAATCCCTATTATCAGGATTGCAAGTTCTCCATGAGTGAATTGAATTACATTGTGAGAAAAATGCCTTGAATTGTTTATGCATTTTATGGGGAGAAATTTTTATTACAGTTTGCCTATCTATAAAGGGATCAAGAATTTGATTGCAATCCCCTCCAATAAGAAGAAAATCATCATAATAATGCAAACATTGTTTAGTGATAGTTGGCCAGAAAAGATAATCTGACTTATTTGGACCATAAAGATTTCCAATAGTCATTGTAATCCCATTAATACTAAGGGGGTCATTACAACATTGGCGGTAAAAGGCCCTTACCGCCGTGCAGAAGACCGCAAATACACCGCCGCGGCGGCGGCATTCCGCCACGGCTATTATGACACACATGTTGGAATCCGCCGAAATACAGACACCCACACAAGACTGCCACACCAAAGGTCAGTGATAAACTGGCGGAAACAAATCCTCCACCTCCACGCCAACAGAAACACGCCCATGCTATTACGACCCACAAATTCTCGCAGCGGTCTTTCAACCGCGGTATTCCATTGGCGGTCCACACCGCCGCGCTCAAAATACACACACATCTCCAAAACATCGCCACATTGGACAATTCCAAATACACACACCTGATACACATACAAAAAACACACCCACACACCCAATACAATATAAAACACACACCCACATCACCTACAAACCCTACGACCAAAAATTAGAGACAAAGGCGACAGAGAGAGAGCACAGAATAGACAACCCCACTACACAGAGGCACACAACACCATCACCCACACAACATCCACGCACAAAACACCACACACCACTGCACTCACCACAACCATCACCACATACACCACCCCACACATCCCACACACCACCACATGTCACGCCAAAGACTCCCCCGCTTCTCCGAGGAGGAGCTCAGGGTCATGGGGGAGGAAATTGTCCGGGTAGAGCCACAGCTATTTGGCTCACAGGTACAGCACACATCAATAGCCAGGAAGATGGAGTTATGGCCCAGAATAGTGGACAGGGTGAACGCCGTGGGACAGCACCCAAGAAATAGGGAGGACATCAGGAAGAGGTGGAACGACCTACGGGGGAAGGTGCGTTCAACGGTCTCCAGGCACAATATCGCAGTACAGCGGACTGGCGGCGGACCCCCACCTCCTCCCCCACAACTAACAACATGGGAGGAGCAAGTCTTGACCATCTTGCATCCTGAGGGCCTCGCAGGAGTCGGTGGAGGATGGGACACTGGTAAGTCAATTCTTAACTATCATATCCCTCACCCTACCTGTATGCCATCACACACCCCCTCCCTCATACCCCTCCCCTATCACTACAACTCCTCATTAATGTACTAATATCACAAACCACCCATCCCAACACCAAGCCCTGCATGACACAACTAAGCATGGACACCCCTCACTAAAGCATGCCCACTGCACATACCCAGTACACCCCCCAACCATCACCACACAACCCCACACACAGGAATGCTTGCACTGGGGTACACAAACACCCACCCATTGCACACCATTACACACACACATGCAATAATCTAGCTCTTATGCCCCGGCAGGAACCCGAAGGACCGTCACCACACCAGAAGGTCCAGACAACACCACTCCACCCCAGAAGAGGCCCACAGTGACGAGAGCAGCTCTGCCCTACTGGATCTTGATGACCAGCACGGACCATCGTGGGCCTCGGGACAGTCTGTTCCCCTTGCACAGGCACAGCCCAACACCGACCTTCCACCCTCAGCTAACACCAGCACAGCACCCACCCAGCGGGCCCAAACCACCGTACCCAGGACACGTCAATCAGCTGTGTGTCCACCACTACAGGGAACCCAGGATAACCCACCACCCCAACAACAACAGGGACCTGGGAGCAGTGGTAGTGGGCACACGGTCCAGGGGACGGAGGCACAGGAACACAGGGGAACTGGAAGGGCTGCTGTGCGACAGGGGGCCGACAGGCCAAGGGAACCCACTCTCCACAAGGCCCTCTCCTCCATCATGGGAGCATACCACCACTACCAGGAGACGATGGCGACGGTCCTGGACAAGTTGCGGGAGACCCTGTGCCTGCAGGACGAACTGTATTTGGGGTTCAGGGAGGAGCTCAGGACCATCAGCTCCGCCCTGGGCACCATCGTAGGGGTGCTGAAGGACATACAGCAGACCTTGAGGGACACCGTGGCACTCCAAGGGGCCCCTGACACTAGCCAGGATGATGAACTGCCCACCACCTTCGCGGGTGCTAGTGGACAGGACGCCCCGCCACAGGACCAACACACCAGCACCCCACCCCCAGCAGACGGACAACCACCACGCAAGCAGTCCCTGAGATCCAGGAACAGGACAGAGCAAGATGGCAAGACCCCAGCCAGGAAATGACACCACCCTGTTTGTCCTCCCACTGTCCCACTTTGTTACCCTGTCCATACTTAAACTGCACCAGCTCCACTTCCTATGCCCAGATGGACAGTGCACCTGTGAGACTAATAGACTGGACTCTGCCATGGACATTCCTCCGCCATCACCCATCCTCATTTTACAACCCCCTCCCATTTCTGAGCACTTCAATAAACACCCTTGAAACACAAAACAATCTGGAGTCAGTCTGTGATTTAGTAAAAATGTATTATCAACGACAGTGTCATAATGGATTTACCATTGTAAAGCTAACATACCTATGTCACACATCACAAGCCCTTGAAGGATGCAAGCAGTTGACATGTAAGTAACCACACCTGTGAAACCGTAATGGAAGGGTACAACTCAGTTACCAAATAGTGATTTAAATCGAGAAACAGGATAGAGGTAGACGTGTGAAAGTTAATGTAATGCTAAAAATGAAAATGTTCTCACCTGTGTCTCACTGGAAATATTGCTGAATGACTGACTCCCTGTTGTCGTTGTCTTCTTCCTCAGCTTCATCCTCATCACTGTCCACAGGCTCCACAGACTCCACAGCTGCTACAACACCGTAATCTGGATCATCCTCCTGCAGAAAAGGCACCTGTCATCGCAAAGCCAAATTATGGAGCATGGAGCAGGCGATGATGATGTCGCACACTTTCTTCGGTGAGTAGAATAGGGATCCACCTGTCATATGGAGGCACCTGAACCAGGCCTTCAGGAGGCCGAAGGTGCGTTCGATCACCTTGCTAGTCCGCCCATGGGCCTCATTGTACTGTTCCTCTGCCCTGGTCCTGGGATTCCTCACTGGGATCAATAGCCAGGACAGGTTGGGGTAACCAGAGTCCCCCAATAGCCATAGACGGTGCCTCTGGAGTTGACCCATCATATCAGGGATGCTGCTATTCCGCAGGATGTAGGAGTCATGCACTGAGCCAGGGAACATAGAATTTACCTGCGAGATGTAATGGTCTGCCAAAGGGACCATCTGGACATTCATGGAATGATAACTCTTCCGGTTCCTGTACACCTGTTCACTCCTGTGGGGGGGGACCAGAGCTACATGGGTCCCATCAATAGCACCAATGACATTGTGGATATGACCAAGGGCATATAAGTCACCTTTCACTGTGGGCAAATCCCTCACCTGAGGGAAAATTATGTATCTCCTTACGTGTTTCAGCAGGGCAGACAACACTCTGGACAACACGTTGGAAAACATGTTGTCTGAAAAGAGCCACTTGCAAGGAAATGGAGCACTGACAGCACCTGCACGTCAGGGGGATTCCAGTCGGATGGCGGATTGGTGACATCAGGTCTGGCTCCAACTGGGTACATACTTCCTGGATTGTGGCACAGTCAAACCGGTAGGTTACGATGACATGTCTCTCTTCCATTGTCAACAGGTCCACCAGTGGTCGGTAGACCGGAGGATTCTGCCATCTTCTCAATTGTCCCAAATGACGGTGCCTAGGAAGGACAACAGCGACGACAGAGTCAACTTTTTACCAGGTATGTACCCACAGTTACACACAAGACTACAGCACTCACAAAACCCTTCCTGTATGTGTGTTGAGTGTAGGCCTAGCTATGTGTGATGCAGTAGTAAATGAAGCCATGTGGGCCCCTGAAATGGCGGATGCCTGACCTCTAAAGTGGGACAATGGGATTGTGGGGTAACTGCGCTGGCGTTGCACACCGTCGCGGTAGGCGGTCGTAGACCGCGGCGCAATGCTGCATTGGTTAACATTGGACCCTATGGGTCCCAGGAGCCAATGAACAGGTGCGCTGGTGGTGATGATGCGCACCGCCGCGGACGTCACCGACATTTTCTATCTGTTCAATCACTAGATAGCTGACCTTCGACAGGAGAGGACCTACACTGCAAGTGCTGCTGTGACCTCGGTCTGGAAGCGACAATGGCTGCTGCGTCTGGGGAAAGGGCCCCTGCCTTCATTGCACAGGAGTTGGAGAAACTGGTAGACGGGGTCCTACCCCAGTACACGCTAATCTTCGGTCCTCCAGACCAACAGGTTAGTACACAGGGAGCACGTTGTATGGGCTAGGCCTGGGTGGAGAGGGCTGGTTGGAAGAGGGAAGGGGGCAGAGTTCATAGAACATTAATGCATGTGAATGAATGGGCCAAATGGCCAGAGTAGGGAGGGGGCCACTCACAACAACGGTGTAGTAGGTAATGACTGTTCCTCTTCCCTTGTGCATGTCATGTAGGTCAGCGCCCACCAGAAGAGGGACATCTGGCGTGCCATCGCCAAGGAGGTCCGGACCCTGGGGGCCCACCAGAGACGGGGCACCCACTGCCGTAAGAGATGGGAGGACATTCGCCGCTGCAGCAAGAAGACGGCGGAGGCTCAGCTGGGGATGGCCTCCCAACGTGGGAGGGGTGCCCGTCGCACCATGACCCCCCTGATGTTCCGGATCCTGGCGGTGGCCTACCCTGAGTTGGATGGGCACTTGAGGGCATCACAGCAGACACAAGGGGGTGAGTACAACCTCATTCTGCGGACTTTGCGTGCAGTGGAGGTGTCTGGGTGGGGGAGGTGGGCTGTGGGTATCCCTAGGCCAGGGCGAGTTAGGTAGGCAAGGTCCCTCCGTAATGTAGGCCATGTGGCACTCTACCCCACCTCAGCAGAGTGCCAAGTCGAGGTATAGTTGCCCCTGTGGCATCCATGTGCGCAGATGTCCACCATTGCCATATAGGTCATATCCCAGAAATTGCATGTGCAGAGGGCAAGAGCACGGCGTAATGCAGGGGGCTGCTGCGTTTGTCTTGTCCGCCAACTATAGCGGTATGCCATGCACTAAAACTCTCTTTCTTCTGTCCCCCCCCCTTTTTCTGCTCTCCCTGTCCTTTTGTACATCAGCATCAACAGGCGGAGGTACAGTGGCACCGGAGCACGAGGGAGCTGCATCCCACATGGCCATGGAGGGCCACACCATGGACTCTGAATGCACCAGTGGGACGGAGGGCGAGGGGAGCTTCACGTCGGCCACCGGATCAGCAAGCAGCAACACGGACTCTTTCGACGATGTGGGCTCCCTTGCGGTGGCGGCACCATCTGTGCCCCCCACCTCTACAGGTACAGCCGCCACCTCCCCTACCAGCCCCGCCCTCCCAGCAGCCCCTCAGCGTTCGCCCCGTGCCCTCTGACCCAGGAGGGTGGGCATCACCTTCGCCCCAGGCACCTCAGGCCCTGCCCCAGTCACCCCTGCTGCCCTCAGTGAGGAGGCCATTGACCTCCTCAGGTCACTCACTGTTGGGCAGTCTACCATTGTGAATGCCATCCAGGGTGTAGAACGAGAGTTGCAACACGGTAATGCATTCCTGGAGGGCATTCATTCCTGTCAGGCTGTCCTTCAGCGAACCCTGTAATCTCTGGCCTCAGCACTGATGGCAGCCATTGTCCCTGTCTCTAGCCTCCCCGCTCCAACTTCCTCCACCCAGACCCAATCTCCTGTACCCCAGCCCATCCCAAGCACACCTACAGACCAGCATGCACACAAGTCAACACACACAAGTAGCTCAAGCAAACATAGGCACCACACAACCCACAGGCACTCACGCAAGCCTCACCCACGTACATACACAGCAACATCCACTGCCTCCACTGTGTCCCCCTCCTCCTCTTCTCTCTCCTCCCTCCCAGTCTCGTCTACACACACACAGGCACCATGAATCGCACCAGGACACCCAGCACCCCAAGCCGCTCACCTGCACTCACCACCTCCACTGCCATTTACACGTCCCCTGTGTCCTCTCCCAGTGTGTCTGTGACGCCCCCTCCCAAAGTATACAAACGCCGGCAATCACTCACCCAACATCCATCCACCTCACGACAGCCTCCAGTACCTGCACCTGCACCCAAAACACCTAAAGTGACACCTCCGACAACCACCTCCTCTTCCTCCACTCCCAGACCCCCTCCAGCTACCCATCCCAGTGTTCGTCAGAAACTGTCCTTCTGTAAAGTTTACCTTTTTGCCCCCACCCCCCACTCCAATTCATCAGTCCCGTCGTCGCGCCTCAGCCAAAAAGCCTCCAATACCAGTGGTGCCTGTTCAAGGTTTGTGGAGTGCACCGTCCACCAGGGCAGGCATTAGGACCCAGAGCCAAGGCACTGGCAGCCCACCCCCTGTAAAGGCTCTAAAATTGGAGAGTGGACGACGGGACCGTGTTAAGACTCCTGGTGGGAAAACAACTGACATGGGTTCCAAGGGGATTGGAGAGTCAGCTGTGACTCCATCAAAGGTGGGGAAGGGCCAGAGGAAGTCTGCCCAGCCTGTTGTGAGTGTCACGGTGGAGAAGTGTGCCATCATTTCCGGCGGGCGAGACACAACCGCCAGCACCGTCGTCACTGGTCAGGAGACCACTGCCAGAGTCACAGCCCAGGAGGGCCCAAGTATCGTCACTGGTCCAGAGACCACTGCCGGAGTCATTGCCCAGGAGGGCCCAAGTATCGTCACTGGTCCAGAGACTACCGCCAGAGTCACAGCCCAGGAGGGCCTGTGAGAAAACAGGGCTGATTGCAGAGGCCCCATAACTTTTTGCCCCCATTTTCCACTTTTTGCTGGTGTTTTCCTGACTCTGATGGTGCCCTGGGTACTGCTAACCAGTCCCAGGGCCTGTGCTCTGTGTAAAATGGATATGCAAATTAGGCTAATTATAATTGGCTAAGTTAACCTACCTATAAGTCCCTAGTATATGGTAGGGCATGTAGGTTTAGGGACCACAGCATAGGTGGTGCACACCTAGGCGCACTGCTGAGGTGCCCAGTGTCATTTTAAAGGCAGGCCTGCCTTGCTGGCTGCTTTTAAATTAAAATTATATGCAAATTCGACTTTGGAATTAAAGGTACTTCCAAAGTCTTAAACTACCTTATTTTTACATATAAGTCACCCCTAAGGTGTGCCCTATGTGCCCCTAGGGCTGGGTGCCATGTAACTATAAGCAAGG
Organism: Pleurodeles waltl; assembly: GCF_031143425.1. Classification (NCBI taxonomy): domain Eukaryota; kingdom Metazoa; phylum Chordata; class Amphibia; order Caudata; family Salamandridae; genus Pleurodeles; species Pleurodeles waltl. The sequence goes on from NC_090437.1 coordinate 1,044,043,290, forward strand.
ACTTTATAAAAATAGATTTATAAGCCCTGGTGAGGTAAAAACAGCCAAATTCGTTTTTCCCTCATTGAAGTAAATGGCCTTCATAGGCTAGAATGGGCAGACTTTATTTTAAATTTTAAAGTCTCCTTAAATGTTACATACCAAGAATTTGGTATCAAATTAATTGTTGTAATAAATCCCACAACTTCCAGTTGTTGGATTTAATATAATTTGTTCAGGTAAAAAGTTTAGACTTTACCTAAAAAGTTGCCAATTTCAGCTCTGCATTGTTTTTGCTGCTGTGCTCTGATTGGCCAGCCTGCAGCAGCTTCTGCCAGGCTGCCTTGATTAGGTGTGAAGTGGCCTGGCTTCACACAAAGGAATGTGCTTGGGGGAGAGAGTCTCCCCTCAGCAGATGGTGAGGCAGGAAGGGGGAGGGCTGCCAAACTGGTCTTCAAAGGCAGAGAAGGACATTTGCAGCACCCAGCAACACCCCCACATCCTGCAACCCCAGACAGCTAGGTGCCCCCTTGATTAGATTAGGAGAGGGCAGGAGAGGGGTGTGTTTATGATTTCTAGCCACACCAGTGGGTGGGCTCAGCCAGATGTAACCTCCAAAAATCAGATTCAGACATGTTGGATTTTTAGAGACTGTTGCCTTTTGGGATGGATTTTTGCCACACTTCCCAGGAAGTGGTCATCACAGGGGGACGACCCTGTACCTGATTGGAGAACCAGGGCCCCCCTGCTTTTCACCTAGGAGCAAGGATAAAACTGGCAGACCTGCCCCCACACCGCAGATCCCCACCAAATTTCAAGAAGAAAGAACTTAAGGAGAAGAAGGACTGACCTGCTGGACCCCTGGCCTGCACCTGGAACCTGCACTCAGAAGGACTGCACCAGCTGCACACTTGGGCTTCACCACAAGAAGGACTTTGCCTGGCTTCAACTGGTTCAAGGAGGGACTCCCTGTTTGCTACAGGTGAAAAATTGCTAACCAGAGTCCCCCTGCACCAACTCCTGAAAAGTGACCAGCTGACCACTGTCCAGTGGCCAAAAAGGAGTTTGCGCCAGGTGCATTCTCGGAGTTGAAGTCCGCACCCCCCAAGGACCATCACAGAACTTCTGGACCCTTGGGGTGAGCTGTGGACCCCAAAAGTCCCAGAAGTTTAGAGAAGATTTGACAAATTTTGTAAAAAAGCTCCAGAGAGGGACCGACCCGCCGCGGAAATTCTAGCCGGCTTGCCTCAACCGCGACCCGGCCTGACTTCGTGGTTCGTCCCGGTAAAGAAAAACATCCGAAAAAGAGACTAAGTCCGAACGTAAAAAGTTGACCGGGACCTCCCAGCCATCGTATCCGAGAAGGGCTCCATGGACGTCGGATCAAGATCCAGGTTTACCCCGGTCGAAGGATTTTCATCTCGAAAAAACGACTAAGTCCGAAGGTAAAAGTCTCCACCGAGGAAACCCACATCGCGTATCCGGACAAGGGCTCCAGGAGGTCGGATTCAACTGGCAGGTTCGTCCCGGTGAAGAAAAACTTCAAAATAAAGACTAAGTCAGAAGGTAACTTTTTAACCGAGGCCTCCCGCGACCTGTAGCCGAGCAGGGCTCCATCGCGGTCGGCCTGAAAGTTTGACTTTGCCCCGGTCGAGGTGCAACCAGATGACCCGATTGGCGCTTTTTGTTTCTAAGCGCTAGAAAAGTAATAATTCTTTAAAAATTCATATCTCCGGTTCCCCTGAACCGATTTTAATTGTTTTTGTGTCATTTTAAAGATAAAAATATAAACTATTTTTATAAATTGGTTTTGGATTTTTAAACTGTTTCCTGTGTTTTATTTAATTACTGTTTTGTGATATTTGAATGCTTTACCCTTTGTCTCCTAAGTTAAGCCTTGACGCTCGTTGCCAAGCTACCATGGGTTGAGCTGGGATTAATTTATTGAGACCTAACTGTACCTAGGTGGAGGTTAGTGGCTTGTTGCTAGGTGTAGGTACCTACCTGCCCTTACTAATAACCCATTTTCCAAGAGGGCCCAAGTATCGTCACTGGTCAGGAGACCACCGCCACCGCCGGAGTCATTGCCCAGGAGGGCCCAAGTATCGTCACTGGTCCAGAGACCACCACCGGAGTCAGTGGCCTGGAGGGCCCCGGCTGCCACAGCCCCGCTGGGCAATGATGAAACGTCATGCCACACACCAATGTCCAGTGTAGAGAACGTCATGGCACACACCAATGTCCTTATCAGAACCGCCATGGCAAAGCACCGCTGAACAGGACAAAGACCGACATGGCAAAGCACCGCTGAACAGGGCAAAGACCGCCATGGCAAAGCACCGCTGAACAGGGCAAAGACCGCCATGTCAAAGCATCGCTGAACAGGGCAAAGACCGCCATGGCAAAGCACCGCTGAACAGGGCAAGCACCGGGTAGGAATGGATGGACCGCCACATCAGGCATCCTTATCCCATGTGCAGCTGGGACAGTGACAGGACACGACCTTTCATGGGGAGACTCATCCAGTCTGGGCACCAGTCCCCCCCAGTACCAGTAGAGACCTGCATCAACTTGAGAGACTGTGGCTTTGCACTCCCCAGGATGGCACAGTGGGCAAACCACCCACTGTATAGACTTGAGAGACTGTGGCTTTGCACTCCCCAGGATGGCACAGTGGGCAAACCACCCACTGTAGAGACTTGAGAGACTGTGGCTTTGCACTCCCCAGGATGGCATAAATGGGCATGGAGCCCCGTCGTGGATCTGGCTTTGCACTCCTCTGTCTGAGGTGCCCCCCCTTCCCTTCCCTCTGAGGTGCCTGTAGTTTTTCTATCTGATGCCCCGGCAGTGTTCTCTCCGATTGTAGTCAGGTATCGTTTGTGGGTCTCGCCCATACATTTTTGGACTGATGGTGGACGGACATTGTTATGTACATATCTGCACTACTTCTCGTATTGTATATAATTATGACTGATTTTCAAATATATATCTGTATAGTTTTGTATGACATGTATATTGGCACATTACATTGTTTGACCGATTTTCGCTTTGTGTTTTCATTCTTCCGGGGGGATTGTGGGTTGTTACTGTGATTTTTTGTGCATGCATTGGTGTGTGTGTTGTAATATGCGAGGGTGGGGGTGTTTGGTGGGTGTCCCCCTAACTTTTGCCTCCCCCCTCCCCATGTCGTAGGTGCAGTACTCACCGTTGTCTTTGGCGCCTACGTAGCTGTTGGTCATAGAGGAGCAGAAACACAAGGGCAGGGAGTATTTTGAGTTCCGGCTCCATGGTGTCCTCCTTCCTCGTGGGATGTGTAGAAGGTGAGCGTTTTCCCATAGCAAAAGCTGTTTCCGCCGTGTTTTTATCCGCGGTGAATCCGCCCCGGAAAAGGTGGCGGATTGGCGGGTTGTAATACTGTGGGCGGTACATTGTCTCCCGTCTGTCTGTAGGCGGTGACCACCGCGCTGATTGTCTGTACCGCTGTGGCGGGCGGTGTTTTAAAGTGGATGTCTTTGTTGGCGGTTTCCACCAGGGTCATAATTCCCTTTTTATGTCCGCCGGCCTGTTTGCGGTATTTCCGCAGCTTTAACACCGTCCGCCAGGGTTGTAATGACCCCCTAAGTCTCTCAAAGAGCCAGCTACCATCAGAATCCGCGTCTTGTGAAATAACATTAACTGATAATTTTTTATGGCAAAGCACAATTACACCATTTTTCTTTGTAGACGAAGGTGAAGTAAAAACATTGCCCACCCAGCCTTTTTTCAGTTTCATAGCTTCAGAGTCCGTCAAATGGGTCTCCTGTAGAAGAACCAAGTCTGGGTTATATTTAGATAAGTGGGATAAACTACTCTGCCTTTTGATTGGATTAATAAAACCTTTGACATTCCAAGAAACAACCCTGAATTTACGTCACATAACCATATAGGCCTTGTACCATAAATAACAGAAAATACATATAAGGGAAAAGAAAACAGAAAAAAAACAAAAGAAGAGAAGAGTAAAGGGAAAACAGCAGGAAAAAGGATGGAAAGTAGTCAAGAAAAAAGTAAGAGACAGTACATGTCAAATAAAGACGACTGCAAAAACATACATGAGATGAATGAACAATAGGGGAGTGGTGGTGACAGCACAGACTGAAGACGGCACAGCAAGGGAACGGAACGCATCAACAGACAAAGGTTACGAGCAAAAATAATGATTATAGAACACCAGGAACCTGTGAAAAGAGAACAATACATTAACAAAAAAGGGTCTGTAGTCACGTCAATATAGTATACTGTATAAACTACATATGAAGGACCATCAATTCTATTGCAATAATAGTGAAAGGGCATAATAAATGAAGAAACGTATATAGTCAATGTGTAGAAGGACCAGCTGATTCCATAGAATCTGTAGAGTGTATTCGTAGAAAATCACGAAGAACTGCAGGAGAGGTAAATGAAGTGGTCTTGTTTTGATATGTCGCTTTGAACAAACATGGATGGAATAATCCAAAATGAGCTCCCAAGTCACGAAGCTGTGGATGAAGATCCAAAAACTCTTTCCTCCTTTCTGCTGTAGCTTTGGACACATCCTGTGAAATGAAGATTTTACTTCCCTGCCAAGAAATTTGTTTTTTTGGTTTTCGCTGCGTTAAGAATTCTCAATAAGTCAGTAAATTCAAGAAAAAAAATAATCACACCTCTTGGTTTAGATGTGGGGGAATGCGGAGAACGATGACCAATGCGAAGCGCTCTTTGAATGTTTAACACTGTGGAAGATGGTAGATCCACCAACTGTGGAAAGAATGAGGTGAAAAATGAAATTGGGTCACTCCCTTCAAGAACCTCCGGTAATCCATAAAGGCGAAGATTATTGCACCTATTTCTGTTTTCCAAATCCTCTGTAAGAGTCTTCAAGGTTGCCACTTCCTTCTCCAAACTAATAATTTTATGTGTTTCGTCCTGCACGTCGCTGACTCTTTGTTCCAAAGCAAAGACTCTCACTTCCATTTGAGACCACTTAGAATCAAAATTTTGTATCCGAAAATTTGTTTCCTCAATAAAAGCACGCAATGCACGTATTTCGCCAAGCACAAGTTCAAGAGAGATCGGCAAGGGAGATTTTACTGGTGAAGGTGGGTCCTGTTTGACCCTCTTATGAGTGGATGCAGAAATATGCTGAGGAACTTTAGGCGAAGAAGAAGATGAGGAAGACATCTTTGAGCTGGAAGAAGAAGATGCTGCAGCAGAAGTGTTCAATTGAAAAAGTGCAAAAGTTTGTCAGCTGAGGAGGACTGATGCGACAGAACTTTTATTTTCTTTAGTTTGCCCATATAAAAATAATACAACCTTCAATAAGGAAGCAAGTGACACAGGAACTCCAAAACTATGTTAGCGAAACAGCAGAAAATAAAAAACCAGGCTTGCGCAAAAAAGAAAGTCAAATATTCAAAAAAAGTATTATGTAATGGTGAGCAAAGCTAGTCAAAATGGCCACAGTCATGAGGAGAAATAAGAAAACGTAATTAAAGAGTCAGGAAATATGCTAGGCAGCCCAACAACGATGAAAATGCTCACCAAAACATCCCATGGTAGTTTTCAGAGGAATGACATTGAAAAAAAGAAAAAAAACAGCTCCGGCGGTAGATATTTGTCCGATGATGTGCGGAGCTCCGTTATCAGGCGGCCATCTTGGTCGTGGGCTCGCGCACGGATCCCGACTGAGCATAAATCTAAGGCTGCATCTGTGCATCTGTACTAAATCCACTGTACAAACACGGTTTATCTACTTTGATTGTTTTTTTCAGCACTGGATGTCTCCATTTTTAAGATTTGGGGACATTCAGTGTTGAAAAATGAATTAAGTGATAGAACTGAAATATAAAATACTACTACTTTGGGGTCAAGGCAGGACTAAAGTGCTTTCCTCACCAACTTCTTCAGAGCACAGAAGAGGCTCTGAGTCTAGAAGCATGTCACAACTACAGAAGGACCTGCCATTGGTAAAACAATCCTGATTCCAAGACACATCAGCTACTAAATCAACAACGCCATCACTTCAACCAACCTCTGCAATGGTTTGGTTTTTGGTGGTTCCAAGCATAAATCAAGCACACAGACACCACAACTGCAGAAACAGCAAATGCTAATAACTGCAAAACTCAGGAATATTTTAAAAGACTACTTGTATGGCCAAAAATAACTCAATCTGAATCCTTTGCCATGTGAAAAAGGAGCAGTGGTGAGACATCAGCAGGCTGTCAATAAAATAGCAAGCATATCCTGTGCCAATGTGCTCTCTGACCAGTTCTTCAGTTAAGCAGCTGCAATTACATGGTCAGAATGACTGGTCTCTCACCTCAAAACATGAAGAGAATTATGAGGGTCAAAAGTAATAAACATGTCATTCCCAAATATTACTAGGATCAAGAGGACACAGCAGTGGAAAGAGGTGAATTTTTAGTGGATATCAAGTGTGCAAAATGGTCATCCTTCAGAAGAAGCTTAAATTTGAAGATTAATTTAACAATATAGTCTAAAAATAAATCTAAAACACAAGTAACACAACGTAAATGTCTGCTGTAAAAAAGAAGCAAAAATCCAAATGAAACAAAAATTGCCTTTTTAAAATTGGTTTGCCAGGCATTGTAAATTAACATAATTGGACCATGCACAAGCCACGGATAGATAACCAATGAGGACTAAGCCATTATGGTCCATGACTGAGTGGAGACAAAGATATCTAGATCAACATTAGGGTCAACAACAGATGCTGCACTGAAAATATTCTGTAAGTCTGCAATGGACATTTCAATGTCCTAAAAGAACAACAGGCCTCCCTTGTCTAACCCTTCATTCCTGTGTTTGGTTGTCAATGAAGACTCGAGGGACTTTAAAGCTTATGTGTGGGTTTGGTGGAAAGAGAGACCCATCAATAGCTCATTAGTTAGGAACAGGTGACTTTTATTAGTTAATAGATGCCCAAAACGGCTGTCCTGAGAGATATGTAGGGCTTAGTACAACTTGATATTTTTAGCCTTCTGTGAACACCAGGCCAGATTCCCAGGATTTTTCTCTGACCTCTCAGTTTCAATGTATTTTACTTTTCTTATTCAGCAGGTCTGTTTGTTTGGAAATAAAATCTGCATGTCCTCTCAGTCTCAAAAACTTGCCAGGAGCAGGCAATCTTTATCTACTTACATGGGAAAAGAAGATTCAGAGAAGCATACTTCTATGAAGTGGAGAAAGGTGATCTATTTAGAATAATACAGACTAATTACTTGATTGGAAGATACTAAGAGAGAGATTTTTAACATGTTGTGCTGTGTTTCTACCAAAAGGTGATACAGACTGGTGTAGAATATTTTTTTAAGAATTAACACCCAAAGCGAAACTTTTTTTGTGATACAAAGATGTCTGGAAATAACTCTGCTTCTCTTCTTTACTTTGCATCAAGGGTACATTCCTTGGGTTGTACACGGGTATTCTTTTGCAACCACCCATGTTACTCTATGCCCAGTCCTGCCCACTAACAATAGTAGACCAGGCTTTAAGGCAAAAACGAATGCCTTTTTGAGGGATATGTTTAAAAAAGAAATGTTTATTTCTTTCCAAATGCTTCTGACTTTGCATGTGTTCTGCACTGTACAGCACACTCACAGTGGGTTAAAACTTTAAAGTTTGTCTTAGAGTGTTTTGCAGATTTCCAGTACAAAATCTAAGCTAGACATGTTACAGACAACATTGCACTACTGTGCAAAGTTGTGTGCATGGCATTAGGCCACATGATTGTGTTTCAGTGCTTGGAAGAGAGCAGCACCACATCATATATTCATAGATATGGTGCTGTCCTGCACTATCCCTCTGAAGCAGTACAGCAAAATTAGTTGCTGTGCTGCGTTACATGAGGTTTTTGTAAATCTGTTCCTAAGTGACTAATGTTGTGCATATGATGATCATAACTTACTTTTTTATTACTTAAGTGATCAGTCATTAAGGGTGCATTCCACTTATTGCCTGGTTGTCTGGGAGATTGTTCTTAGTTGATGGTACACAAAACACAAAACTATGCCCAGTCCTTGCACAGCATGTTAGCCTCGATTCTCAAGAACTGTCCTGCTCTTTCTCAATCAGCAAGTCTTATCTTTGCAAGCTTTCTCCTTGGCATTCCTGCTTTGTGGTTCAGTCCTGTTTCCAAAACAGGCAATGACAGAAAGCAATTGCATTATTTTTATGCAGTACCTATTGAAATTTGTATAAGTATTATAATTATATGTGTGTGCCTTCCTTCCTATTTTGCATTCTAACATAGGTAACACGTGTGGGAGTCTATTGGCAGCTAAGGACTGTTTAATAGGTTAATTACCATGTTTGTTCCATCCAAGATGTGCTGTGTTCATTGAGTGACTCAAAGCTGTGACTTCTTGTCTCTCTCTCACCTAACAATATTGTAGCTTTCTCAGCCACACTCCTTAAAACACATATGAGATGTATTGCACTGTAATCTAATTCCCCCATCAACAGATGTCTTAGTTGGCAGTGTAGATGTGTAGACATGTTACATCAGGAGGATTAAAAAATTGCAAGTCACACACACCACCACACTACCATGTCAGTGGGACATTGCAGTGCTTAAAATGTTACTCAGTGGTGGGAAAATGCTAGGTAGTGTTTACTATGTATTATAATTTAAGCCCAACAGACCATTTAGTGCCTGAAAACACTGTCACAATGCTGAGCAGCTAAACAATGAATAATCCATACTTTGCCTGTAAATTGTACATGGTATTTAAAATATATTCTGCTTGATTTACAAACCATGAGTCTCTTCAACATTTAAATATGCTGGCCCCTGTTTTGGGTTACCCCCTACTCTCTATTTTTCATGTTGCAGAATCATTTTTGTTAGCTGTCCTGCTCCGCTCGAAACATGGAATCCCATTTTCTGTGGCCTTGCCCCTGTTTTTGCTGTCAGCAGTTAGCCCCCAGGGGAAAAATTGATTATCACTGGCTACTCGCAAGGAGTTGAGTTGCCTGTCGGCCATACTCGAGTGAGGAGGAGGAAGAGGTTTGTGTTCAACATCATGACTGCAATGCAGCATCTGTCCTGTGCTTACTGTCATGTTCTGTTTTGATATCAAAGAAGCAAAAACAAAAAAACCTGTTTATGACACAACACTATTTTGCTTCTACTACAGTTTAAAACGTGTTCTGTTTGTTCTATTATAGTTGTCTACGATCACTTGAGAAATTGATATATCTAACATGGATGCAATTTAATTTAAGAGCGTGTCTCAGGAAGAAGAGGCACTTGTCTTCAAAGGGTTTTCTTTATGAGAAATTCGGTGGTATTGTACCTAAATTCTGACAAGATATCTTCTTGATATTAATAGTCTGCAGCGGCTTCTCCAGCATGCATTGTGGACACTGCATCAGCTCACGCTACTAGCTTGTCCGTGGGTTGTCTGAATTATTAGCTTGCTGCTCGTTACCAGGGGCACATGTTTACCAGCTTGTCAAAAGGGATTTTGATTTAAAAGTTGTCTAGTTTCTGGAAACGTAAACAAAGGTCTTCTGAATCTTGTATATTTTTTTAAATTTAGAATTCATCTATATGAGAGGTTGTCTTCAGATGGTGGGTTCTTAGGAGTGGAGTTCTCTAGTTTTGAAATGAGTTGGTTTCTTTAAGAGAAGTATCTGTCTGAGATAGCAGTGCAGAGAAGACCATTCATTATATTTTTTCTGAGACAGGTAATCATTATTAGGAGGTAACAGCTTCCAGTGCATTCTTTCTTCTGCCAACTAAAGTCTTAAACATTTTGTGAGGGTTTAGGAGTCCACTGACTAGGGAACAAGAGAGCACAGAAATGATTAAACTTTATCATTTGCATTGTTTATTCATTCAGCAGATTTTACTCTGTGCCAAAGATCATACAAACGAGAGGGATTATAAAGTTGCACACTTTTTTCTCCATCCTGTTCAATCATAGCGACAAGGTGCTTTGGACCAGATTTCAAGGCTCTTGTGCCTCCTAGCGCCACTTATGCTAATGTGGTGTTAAGTGGGCATTTCTTTTTTTTTAAGTTTGTGGTTATTGTGAAACAGCAAAGGAAACATTTTAGTACATAGGATAAAATGCAAAAACTGATAGGGCAAGAATAATACACAATGAATATAATAAGAATTGAAAATCTGAATAAATATATGAAAAGAAATGCAATGCACCTATGCTTGAGAGTAACGGTATTAGAAAATGATTAGTGGGGAGGGGAAGGGGTAAGGAAAGGGAAAATTATCTAATCATGTTGAGAGGATATAACAAGATATACATCAAAACTGTAAACATTAAAACAAGTAAAGTATGATCATCGATAAATGTGAAATTTTAACAGATGAATATATCATTATAAAGTGCAGATACAGGTGTTCAGGGTGGTTTTCCTGCTTCAGCTGAGACAATCATAATTTTACTAATAGAAGTAGAGATTAGGGAAAGATAGTTAGTGGAAGCCATAATAAATCTCTCCTAATAGCTAAAGAAACTGGAGAAACATAGTTAGTGTCCAATAGGTGTTGAAAACAAACAGCATTTCAGCAAGCTCGAAAAGTTACACAACTGGCTTGTTTCCAATTTGATGTTATTAAATGCAGTGCAACTGCTAACAGATAATCTATCAGTTTATATTTCAAAGTTACATCAAGGCTGTGTGGGGCCAAACTACCAAGAAAAATATTTGTGAGGTAAAAAGGAACATTGATTTTAAAAATCTTGTTAATTTGCCACCAGACTAATCTCCAAAACAGGGAAATGGGAGGACATTCAAATAACACGTTTTAAATCTGCATTTCGATATGAACAGGTTCAACATGATGAACTGCTAGAGTAAAATTATAATTTGATGTTTTAATGATTTTTTTTCAAATTTTAATTTCATAGTGTCATTAATAGTTTGTGAAAACCATAATCCTAAATATTTTATTTTAGAGGGCTGCCAAGTATATCCAGTGGAAACAAAAACTTGCTTGTTACACAGAACATTTAAAGGTAATATTTCAAGTTTGTCAGAATTTAGTCTATAACAGGAAAGATGAGAGAAGGCATTGACCTGATGGAAAAATGGAGGCAGAGAGGTATGAAATTAGAACAGTATAAAACAATTTTGTCAGTTTAAACCAACATTTTAATTTGTTGAGACCCCAGTTGAAAAACTGAAAAATGTGTATCTTGTTGAATTTTAGTGAGAAAAGGTTCAAGTGCTATGATAAACATTAGAGGTGATAATGAGCAGCCTTGACGTACCCCTCTAAATAAGGGAAAATAACTTGTCAGCAAGCCATTAAAAAATATGGTAGCTATAGGGCCTGAATATAGTAACGATATCAATTTAATTAGTTTGGGTGGAAACCCAATCCATTTTAATGCTTGGAACATCAAGTTCCATTCCATCCTATCAAATGTGTTCTCAGCATCCAAGGCGATAGCGCAATAGGATGATTTAACATAGAGGCTTTGGTCAGGATGTTATAAAGAACTCAAGCATTATCGGAGGCTATTTGGCCTCTAGCAAAACCTGTTTGTTCAGGACCTCAGATCAGGCAAGATGGGATCTATTCGTTGAGCAAAAATGTTTGAAAATATTTTATAATCCGTATTAACTAAAGAAATTACATGATAATCTTTACAAAGTGTGGGGTTCTTATCTTTTGGGATTAAACAAATCATAGCCTCCTGAAAGGTACCATGGGCAGAGCCGGTTTTGTCGAAAGAGTTAAATAACTGCAAAAGTTTAGGTAAAAGAGACTTCGCAAAGTGACTATGAAATTCAATAGTGAACCCATCAGGACCAGGGACTTTTCCTTTGCGAAGTACAGAGATTACGTGAGATAATTCTAAAAGTGTGATCTCTGATCCAAGTGAGTGTAAATCAATGTTATGAAGAGGGAGAGGCAATGGATTGAAAGTATGCTGACAAATCTGGTTGGGATGGTAGAATATACATTGGAGTAAAAATTAACAAATTTCAGCATTATTTCCTTATCTTTATAAATATTATTCCCAGTTCTATTTCACAGGGATTCTATTTTACTCCTTTGTCTACTGATCTTTAAATTATTAGCAAGTAATTTTCCCATTTTGTTTTGGCCGCCATAATATATTGCACTGCTTTTTAAGAGATACGAGGAAGCAGCGTTCATAGTTAATCTATTAAAGGTGAACTTGGCTTTTATAAGAGAATGTAATGATGCCTCATTATTAGAATGAAAATAATCATATTCAAGTTTTTAATTTTGTTTCAAGTGATGACGTAGTTTGGGATTCCATATGTCTTTTCTTGGCGGAAACACATTTTATTATGAAACCTCTGGCTGCTGCTTTAAACGTGTCCCAGATAGAAACACTAGAGGTGTCATGTATAGTATTAAAAGTAAAGAATTCATTGGTAAAGGTTTCAAACTCAGAAGTGGTTAGACTTTTCATCCTTGGTATGGTCTCCCCCAAATTTTTGCCTGTGTTTCCCAGGTTGTTGATGTGTGCTGGACTCTGTTTTTGCTGTTTCTGTTACTCTGGGCACTTCACCACTGCTATCCAGTGCTAACGTGCAAGTGCTCCTGTATAAAATGTGTATGTAATTGGCTTTCCATGATTGGCATATTTGATTTACTGGTAAGTCCCTTGTACAGTGCATTAGAGGTGCCCAGGGCCTGTAAATCAAATGCTACTAGTGGGCCTACAGCACTGATTGTGCCACCCACATTAGTATCCCTGTAAACATAGCTCAGACCTGCCACTGCAGAGTCTGTATATATAGATTTTAACTGCCAATTCGACTTGGCAAGTGTACCCACTTGCCAGGCCTAAACCTTCCCTTTTCTTACATGCAAGACACCCCTAAGGTAGGCCCTAGGTAGCCCCATGGGCAGTGTACAGTGTATGTTTAAGGTAGGACATATACTAATGTGTTTTATATGTCCTGACAGTGAAATACTGCCAAATTTGTTTTTCACTGTTGCAAGGCCTATCTCTCTCATAGGTTAACATGGGGGCTACCTTTAAAAATTATTAAAGCATAGATTCCCTTTGGAGCAGATAGGCATGTGGACTATAGGGTCTCTGAGCTCACAATTTAAAAATACATCTTTTAGTAAAGTTGGTTTTAAGATTGTGTGTTTGAAAATGCCACATTTAGAAAATGGGCATTTTCTTGCTTAAACCAATCTGTGCCTGTTTGTGTATTCCCTGTCTGGGTCAGTTTGACAGTTGGGATGTTTGCACCTCCCTCTAGACAGTGACACAGGGAGCTGGGGTATGGCCTGCCTATCCTGATGAGCCATCTGTGCTAGGAGGGAGGGGAGGAGTGGTCACTTATACTTGAAAGGACCGTGTCTGCCCTCACACAATACAGTTTCCAACCCCCTGGTGTGTGTCTAGGGCCTGGCCTGTGCAAGGCAGGATTTCACAAACAAGAGAGACTTTCCTTTGAAGTAAGCCTACTTCAAAGGCCAAAATGGGTATAAGAAGGGCACCCAAAACCATAGACTTTATATCACTTCTGGAAATCAAGAACCTCTGTCTGGAGAAGAGCTGAAGAGTTGAGGAGAAGTGCTGCCCTGCCTGTGACTGTACTTTGTGGAGCTATCCTTTAGTTGCTGCTTCTGCCTGTGGAAGGGGACAAAGACTAGACTTTGTTGTGCATTCCTGCTTGTGAAGAAATCTCCAAGGGCTTGTCCTGAGATTGCCTCCTGTTGTTGAAGTCTCAGGGGCATCAAAGACTTCTCCTGCAAGCACCTGGACTCTCTGCTGAGACTCCTGCTCTGCCAAGTGGTACCCTATCCAGTTTCTGGGGCCTTGGAAGGTGAAGCTGGCAGACCAAGATTGAAAAGCCATGCACAGACCGATGTGCAGGGAAAATATTAACGCACCTTCCAAGACGCGGCTGAAAAACGACGTGCTGCCAGATTTGCAGCAGAAATCGACGCTCCACCTGCATCACGGCTGGAAGGTCGACACACGCAGCTGGAGAAATGATGCGCAAAGCCCGCTGACAGAGGCTGTAAATTTGCAACCCACATAGCGCGGTTTTCTTTATACCGTGCAGCAGGATTTTCGACGCAAACCTTGCTGGGCGCGGAAAAATGACACAACACCTGCCCAGACCCGAGTGCTTGCCCAAATCAATGCCTTGCTCTCCTGCAGAGAGTAAAAACAACGCACGCAGACCCGACCGAAATGATACACAGTCTTACTTGCCCATGAGTGTTATTTTGACACTACCTAGGTACTTTTCAATGCTAACAGTGTTTTTAATGTTTACTAAAGGATTTAGCACTCTTTTGCTTTTGAAATTAATAACTTGACTTGTGTGTGTGGGATTTTTGTTGTTATGGTCTTGTTTTGTTTAGATACATATTTTCTATTTTTCTAAACCTGTGTTGTGTCATTTTGTAGTGTTTTCACTGAGTTACTGTGTGTGTTAGTACAAATACTTTACACCTAGACTCTGAAGTTAAGTCTGCCTGCTTGTGCTAAGCTACCAAGGGGATGAGCGAGGGTTAACTAAGGGTGATTCTCCTTTACCCTGACTAGAGTGAGGTTCCTTCCTTGAACAGGGGTTAACCTGACTGCCAACCAAAGACCACATTTCTAACAGAAGTGAATTTAGAATCTGAAAGGAGTGTGTTGTTAAAATGCCATCTGTCTGTCTGAGGTGAAAAATTAATAAGGTCAATATTTGTATAAACTGGTGCATGATCTGAAATCAAAATGGAGCCTATGTCTGAATGGAGAACATTTTGAGTAAGATATTTACTGAAAAGGAGATAATCTAGCTGAGATTGTGAGTGATGTGGGGGCGAATAAAAAGTATATTCACAGATGTCTGGATGACATAATCTCCAAATATAAACTAATGAATTACGGTGTATGCAAGATTTAAATTGAGAGTGCATCTTGGAATGTACAAACTTGACTTTTAAGTGCCGGTCCAGTACCGGATCCAGAATCTGATTACAATCTCCACCAAATATAACATATTCATCATCACATAAATGTATTTATTCAATATATTGGACCAAAATATATTGTCTCCCGGAACCCTACTAAAAACATTAAAAATAGTGAGAGGTATATTATTTAACTGGAGTTTGTCAATAATCCAGCGGCACTCAGAATCAGCTTCCTGATGGACGGTCGTCAGATGCAACTTTTTAAGGCAAAGAATCACTACCCCATTTTTCTTCCCAGAAGAAGCTCTCCTACTTAAAATCTTTATGGCTACTTAAAATCTTTGCTTACCCAACATTTCTTTTAATTTAGTGACTTCCATCTCAGAAAGGTGGCTAAATGAGATAACACCCTTTGTCATTTAATAGGACTACCTAACCCTTTGATATTACATTTAGTGATCCAGAATGCAACATAAAAACATTAGTAAGCACATATTGTATGTTTACAGTATCATAAACATTTGTGATAAAAAATAAAAAATTGGAAGAATAAGAAAATGTAATGAATAACCGGAAAGAAAGAGTGAACGATTGAGGGGATGAAAACAAGAAAAGTTAAAAGATGAATTAGAACTATACAGTCAAAGGATAGCAAGTTGCAAAGGTCAAAGAGACAGTACAAGTCATACAAATGATGACTGAGAGACATAGCTACGAAAATACAGAACAAAAGGGGAGGGTGGTAACAGCAGAAGATGACGACGACAGCCATCAAGGTCCACAGAAATGCAGGGACAATCTCAACTTAGATGAAGATGTCACATAAAGGGTCAAAAACAGGAACAAGACGTGAGGACATATACCTATGATGTGTTCCATTAAAATTACAGTAATGTGAGAAAAACAATAGAAACAAGTAATAATCTTAAGAATAAATCCAAAATCAAGAGACTTTAGAAGTATCTATCTCTTCTGCTCTATGTTGTTTTAAGAATTGTTTAAGTGCGACCGGATCTTCAAAGTAAAAGTTTTCTTTTTTGTATGTCACCTTGAATAAACATGAATGAGGTAGATCGAATCTAGCATTAAAAGCTCTCTATTGAGGACGCATGTCCAAAATTTGCTTGTGGCTATCAGCTGTAGCTTTAGAAACATCTTGAGAGAAATATAGTCTGTGACCATTCAATATTATTTGTTTTTTAGCCTTTACCGCAGACAAGATTTGAAGTAAGTCTGTATATTGCAGAAAAAGTATAATGACTCCTCATGGTTTCTTAGAGACCTTTAGACCCAATCTGTGAGCCCTCTGTATATTGAGGGGATTGGTTGATGACAAATCCAGTAGCTTTGGAAGAAAGGTTTGAAAGTAGGTAGTTAGATTGGAGCCCTCTTTGTTTTAAGGAAAACCATATAAGTATAGATTGTTACTATGATTTTTATTTTCAAGATCCTCAGTATGCTTGTTGATTAGTGAAATTTCAGATTCCAGGTTTGAAATACGTGAAGCTACTTGTTGAAGATTGTCTGTTTTTTGTTCCACTAGGAAAACTCACGATTCCAAGGAAAACCATTTATCATATAAATGCTGCACGGTTTTTGTGGTCTCCTCCATAAAGGGTTTCAATGCACGAATTTCTTCTAAAATCAAATCCATGGAGGTTGAAGTGGACTTCACTGGTGAAGGAGGAATTTTAGGCCTTTTGTTTGAACCTGTTGGTATTTTGTTTGATGAGGCTGTTTTCGGAATGGTTCCTGAGTTGGACTCACATCTCAATAAAACCGTGTGATCCATGTTGTCACAATTAGAGTCTGAATCTGACTTAGGAGTAATTTGAGAAGTGTTAGATAGTTTAAGACTCCTTATTTTTCCCATAAGCTTCAACTTGGAGTGGAAGGAAATGCAAAACAAGAGGAAACACTTGGAATCAACATTGCACATAAAGATTTTAAGTAGATGTTGGAGTTCAGATCCTGTGGTAGAATCCAGTAAGGTCTCAAATCAATATATATGCAGCGAGGCTTGGTGGCTTTGTTAGGTAAAAAACAATGCCCGCAGGGGGGCTGCAAAAAAATGATGCAGTGAACATGTGTCATGGTGCGCTTTAATGCAAATACAGCGCTACCATGGTGACGTTAGGGGGACTAAGGGCAGTGCAAGAAAATTGGCACATCAGGACTGATGCAGCACTTTTTTGTAGCTCTAGGCCTTCGTCTTCTAGCCTCCTTAATTACCTGGGTGAGAAGTCTAATACCAGAACAAGGACATTGTTATGGACGAGTGTACATAGAGTAGAATGTAATTATCATATTTGAAACAAGGATTTGAAAGTTCAGCCAGAGGTCTGAGAGCACAAATCTTTATGTATCTAAACAAATATGGACATATTAAAAGCACAAAAGAGAATCCAAATAACTAAAAACATACTAATGACAATACAAAATGAACCAGCGTTTCAGCCAGTGCTTTAAATGGAAATATAAAACTCCAGGTACCCACTCTTTGTAGTACCTGTTTGCTCCTAAGAAGTGTGGTGCAGATACTCACCACCAGAGATTACCTGCCCATTTAAAGCACTGATTGCAGCACAACATATAACAAATGCAAGGGCCGTTTGAGTGTTAACTTACAAAGAGTCAGCAATAACTATGATTGCAAATATCAGCACAATACTGAAAGGAATATCACAATGCAGTTCTGGACATTTTTTAAAGGTTAAGCAATGTTCAGAAATATATACTGATGGCGATTGCTAACTGGTTGAAGTCAGCACAGTAAACAATGAAGGACCCTTCAATAATGCAGTAACATTTAGTATGTAGTACGCCATAGTTTACAAAATCAGAAATTAATTAAAAGACTACTTCTTGAGCGGTGAAGAAAAAGGACAGACTTGCATAGTTGTAATTGTGGATTTACTGAATCAATGTTGGAAAGCCTTCCTCCTCTGTTGATGACTTGTCATGTAAGCCAAATAAAATAGGGATATCTCATGACCTGAGGACAAGGCTGTAGGTCTGCAACTACTCAGATGGCTAATAACCACATTGATCAAGGAGGCAGGCTAATATTTGACCCACAAAACTGATTGTGAACCCCTAGGTACAAAAGTTATATTTTAGCCACAAAGGGGTCTTTCAGTCCAGACAGTCGATGAACCAAATGGGTAATTCATTCATTTAGCTTGACAAATTACTCAGGTTAAAAGTTGATAGTTGGATTTGGTAAGCTAATACCTTTAAAAAGGGTTTTAATTAGGGTTTTAATTAGGTTACCTCCGGCTCTGTTTCACATCAATATGTACAAATACCCTCATTATTCCATTCTTGTATTTTAGTGCATGAGGAATTGGGTTGTTAGTTTACTGGAAAATTGGGTTGTTGATGAGGGCCCTGGTCAAGCAACAGCCACAATATCTTGCAAGATGAATCACAAAAAGTCACTAAGTTAACCTATGCTTAACTCTGAGTAGCTTGTCACAAAAAGCAGTCAGGCTTAACTTAGAGGCAATCTGCATAGTATGTATGCAGCACTTGAACACTAATAAAATAAAAACAGTCCATTCAGTAAAACTGGGCAAATGTATTACATTATTTGACATCAAAACGTCATAAATCTAATCGGTAGAGTCAGAGTTGTGAATTTTTAAAGTTTGAGGTTTAAAATACTGCCTAAAAGATAAAAGCATCAATCTCAAACATAGAGTTGTGCTACACCGGGGTAAAGTGAATGAGGCAGACCACAACGCAGCGTGGTTAGGGTGCAAGAAGTGGACTGGGCTCGGTCTGTGTTTACCTTTGAACTTTTTCAGTGAAAATATCTGAGAAAGTAGAATTTCAGTGGGACAAGACTGCAGGAGTGTTCGTGGAGCAAGCTATGTTGTCAGATATGTGTGGACCAATGCTATGGTGAAGATTTTTACCTTCAAACTTAGTAATTGAGATGGAAGGGGAAAATCTTCAGTGGGATGAAGCACAAGACTATAGCACAAGACAGTTCTATAAGGTCAGATACCCCTTTGAAGAAGAACCGCTGAAATGGATTTGCTACTGCTGAGAAGAACCTAGTGAGAGAAGCCACAAAGTCAATCTGACTGGTGATGCACCTTTGTGCAAATAGACCAGCATGTTGGAACAACTCTTCTCCTGTTTCTCAGAGCACTTTGTGGTCAAATTTGGTCAATGTCCTCTCTTTTATAAAATGGCCATAAAGGCACCTTCAGCACCCCAACCGAGGGTTGAGGAGTAGATGGAGACCTCTTGGGGGGTTCAAGACTCACTCAGGGTAGTTCCAGGTGCAGATTCAAGATGGTGGGTGCCTGTTATGTCCTTGTGGCTCTGAATAGAAGGCCAGCAAACTAGCTCTTGAAGTATCTTCTGAAAGTCCTGGGTGCAGATATTGGGATCAACAGCAGAACTGTCTTCTGAGGGATCAAGGCAGGCTCCAGGCAGCAAGCAGTCATTCCTGGAACAGCAGCAGTCTGGCAAAGTTCACAGCATGTCACAGCAGCAGCCAGTCCTCTGAGAGTCCTTCTTCAGTTTCAGTAGTGAACTGAAAAGTGGGTCAAAGAGCCCTATTTTTATACCCTGGTGCCCTTCTCCTAGAAGGTAGGACAAGTTTCTGGAAAAGTTCTGGGAGTGTCCTGCCTCTCCTTCAAGCTGGCTGCACTGACAATACAGAGCTATTATTCCTACTATAAGCAGACAGGGCACAGCCTATTCAGTTGCAAGTGATGCTGTGCTCAGCTCTGCTCCCCCATCCTTCCAGTTGATGGCTATTGGACAATGGCCCTCTCTGAAGGGTCACTCCAACTGTTTTGCCTTCCTCCTCCTCTTTTTTCTGACCTCATTTTTGTTGGCTTTAGGACTCTAGGCGGTTTACCATTGGGAGTGTCCTGTCTCTCCTTCAAGCTGGCTGCACTGACAATAAAGAGCCATAATGCCTATTATAAGGAGACTGGGCACAGCCTATTCAGGTGCAAGTGATGCTGTGCTCAGCTCTGCTCCCCCATCATTCCAGTTGATGGCTATTGGAAAATTGGCCTCTCTGAAGGGACACTCCAAATTTTTTTCCTTCCTCCTCCTCTTTATCTGAGCTTATTTTTGTTGGCTTTAGGACTCTAGGCTGTTTGCCGCTGCTAACCAGTGCTAAAGTGCATGTACTCTCTCCCTAAAACATGGTAACATTGGCTCATACCCAGTTGGCATATTTAATTTACCAAATTTACCTATATGTCCCTACTACAGTGCACTAGATGTGCCTAGGGCCTGTACATTAATTGCTACTAGTGGGCCTGCAGTACCCATTGTGCCATCCATATAAGTAGTTCCTTAATCATGTCTCAGGTCTGGCATTGCCAGGCATGTGTGTGCACTTGTGCTGTCACTTAGACTTGGCATTTAAAAGTACTTGCCAAGCCTTAAATTCCCCTCTACTTACACATATGTCACCCCTAAGGTAGGCCTCAGGTAACCCTTAGGGCAGGGTGCTATGTAAGTAAAAGGCAGGACATGTAAGTTTTATATGTCTTGGTAGTAAAAAAAAAAACACAAAGTCATTTTTTACTACTGTGAAGCCTGTACCTCTCATAGGCCAGGATTAAAGATCCATTTATATGCTTGTAAGTGGTAGTTCCTGATCTGAGAGGGCTAGACTTGTCATTTTTGGTATGATTGGAATGGTAGTAAGAAATCCTATTGACTGGTGAAGTTATGTTTTACATTACTATTTTAGAAATGCCACTTTTAGAAAGTAGGCATTTCTATGCCCTCATTGTCATCTTTGCCTTACATCCTGTCTCCAGTCCATGTCTGGTCTGTGCTGGTTGACAGCTTCCATTGTGCTCCCCTTGTGTACTCCACCCAGAAAGCCATAAACACAGGACACTCAGCTGCATCTGAATTCATCAGCATACTGATGGGTTTCCCTGGGCAGGAAGGGTGGAGGGGCTCTCACTTACACTTCAAAGGTAAGTTGCCTGCCCTCACACAATGGAATGACAAACCCACACAGGGCTCCTGGTAGACAGGGGTGGGTTGAAAGGGGAACTTGTGCTCTTCAAAATCACTCTTTGAAGTTTCCTACACTTCAAAGGCACTTGTGGGTATACATTTACGGTCTGTGACTTCACCAATTCAGACACTTCTGGACCTGAAATTGGATTCTGTCAGAGGGACTCCATGGCTGTCCAAAGGACTCAACTGGACTGCTTTGCTGAAAGGACTGCTTTCCTGTTTGTTGCCCTGCTGCCTGTTGGCTCCTGTCCCTGCTGAAAGGACTTTGCCTTCCTCTACAAGTGCTCTCCAAATGCTTCTATTGAGTTAGCCTCCTATTCGGTAGTCTTGGCAAACAAAGACTTCACCAAAGAGAAGAAAATCAACACAACACCTGCAGAAATTGACATAGCGCCTGCCCCGCAAGCTGAATCGCCTAGCGGAGCAACACAGAACTGCCAGAAATTGACACAGAGCCTGCCTGCTGGCTGAAATTCACTGCATCAACTACCAGATCGATGCAGTGCTGCTCCTTCATACCAGCGAATTCTGGATTTTAAATGCATTATCCATGGACATCAAAATATCCCTGCATCACAGTGAGTAACCAAGACTTTGCTCCTGAAAATCAACGCATCACCTTGCAAAATGGAAAGGAACAATGGATCACCTTCGCCATGCCGGAAAATCCAACGCATTTCCCTACTTTTCAACGCATCTCCTCCTCTGTAGCCCCTTGAGTCGTTATTTTTGACTCTTCCCAGGTGCTGGGTGTTAAAAGGATACAATCACAGATTCTTAAGGATTGAGACTCATTTAACCCTTTAAAAAGTGATATCTAGACTTGTGCATATTGGATTTGTGTTGTTTTCCTGTTATTTTATTCAGATCAATATTATCTATTTTTTCTAAACTGGTGTGGAGTACTTTGGTGGTGTTTTCAGTGTGTTACTGTATGAGTTATTGCACAAATACTTTACAGATTGCCTTCTAAGTTACGCCTGCCTGCTCTGTGCCAAGCTACTGGAGGGTGAGCACAGGGTAATTTAGGTTGTGTTGTGACTTATCCTCACTAGGATTGTGGTCCCAACGTGGTCAGGGGCCATACCTCTGTCAACTAGGGGCCCAGTTTTTATCAATGGCCTATTGAGGCTCAGCTAATCCCACTATTGTGTGATTGTTTGGGAGAAATACACAAAGTCTGTCAGCCGCACCCAGTCATGTTGCAGGCACAAAGGGGTGAGGGCAGGAAAATGCTAAGTTTCTAAAAGGGGCATTTTTAAAATTATAATGAAAAATCCGGCTTTATCAATAAAGAAGGCTTGACATTACAATTTCACAGATACCAAAGACAAGATATCTGCCTCCTCTCATTTAGGAATTTTATCTTTTCGATGTAATGAGGAATCCCTAATGTTATCCTATGAAAGGGGTAGGCCTCACAGTAGTGACTAATGAATTTGGAAGTTTTGCACTACCAGGACAGGCAAACTAAAAAGTACATTTCCTACCTTTTAATTACATATCACTAAGCCCTATATGCTACCTCAGGCCTACCGTAAGGGGTCACATATTTAATAAATCGGGAGTTTAAGGCTTGGCAAAAGGGATGTAAATGCCAGGTCGATATTGCAGTGTGACACTGCATTCAGGTTGCAATAGCAGGCCTAGGTCATGGAAAGAGAACTGAGGGGCATATTTATACTCTGCTTGCAGCGGATTTGCATCATTTTTTTCAATGCAAATTTGGCACAAAACTAACACCATATTTACAATTTGACACTAGACCCTGCTAATGTCAAAATATCTCAGTGTGCGTCATTTTCTGGATGCGTGAAACCGCCTGGAGTTAATGACATGCAAGGCAGGCGTTACCACCCAAAAATTGACTTGAACACCTGCGTCATATTTAGCCAACCGTGCAAAAATCCCGCATGGCTGGGAGTAGGAGTCCAAAAATGGCGCACTTCCTGATTTGAGTCAAAGATTAATGCCGGGGTCTGGGCAGGTGTTAAAATGGGGCAAACACAGCAGTACTTAAGGAAAACACACAGAAGCAACATCAGAGCTCTAAAAGGAAGACATGGAGGGGCTATTCATCCAGCATGCATGAAGAAGCAGAGCACAGGACAACAGCAGCAGCTTCCACCACACCAGCAGGGACCACAAAGACAATGCAGAAGGCAGGAGAGGATATTCATGACCAGGACAACCCTTCAGGGCCTCAGGGAACATGACATCTTCCAGAGTTACAGACTTAACTGGCAGGCCACACAGCAGCTGCTGCGCTACATTGAGCCACAGCTGGCACCCAGCTTACAGACACCCCACATCATTCCACCAGAGACCAAGCTGCTAGCTGTCCTCCACATGTTGGCAAGTGGCTCATTTCAAACCACTGGTGTCCTGGTTGCCGGGATCTCACAGACCTCATTCTCTGCCTTCCTACCCAAGATACTGGATGCCATCATCTTCCTCACATCCCGCCACATCAGCTTCCCCAACTCACAGCAGAAGCAGCAGGAGACCAAACAGGGCTTCTACCAAAGCAATGGCTTCCCACATGTGCTTGGTGCCATTGACTGCACACATGTACGGATTGTGCCACCTGCTGCAACCGAGCATCTATACCGCAACAGGAAGCACACACACTCCATCAATGTGCAGGCCATTGTAAATCACTGGGGATTGAGCACTAACATCGTGGCAAAGTATCTTGGGAGTGTACATGATTCATTCATCTTCCGCCACAGCACCATCAATAAACACTTCCAGGATGGACGATATGGAAATGGCCTACTTGTTGGTAAGTACAGAAACCTAGTTATATACACACAGCACAACAACCCTGTAGGACATACAACACATACACCACTACATGGACATGTGGCCAGGAAGACACTGAGGTTGTGACACTGCTAGTCATGTTTGAAATCCTGACCCAATGCGATACACACCTATGGACAAATGACAGATGCAAATAACAACAGATGCCACTCTAGAGCCACAAGGGACCAATTTAAAACCTCCCAGTGACAATGACATGGCCTTAACTGGCAGTACAATTTGGAAGATGAATCTTACAATATCTCATCAATAACACTCAATCACACACCCTTCCAAGCACTACGTACTGTTTAAGGGGTGCGTAATGTGTTTCTCTTCAGGTCAAACACCATGAGACACATAGCATGATGATGATGACTCTAATGAAGGTGACATGGAATCATTGATGCAGTACCAACATCTCACATCACTCCTGGGGTGACATTGCCCGCTAGCAATAAGGAAGTGGACTGTGCTAATAACACATATTGATGTGACAATATTGCAAAGTGCACATTGCTACACATACGGATTGAGACAATTACAGATATATACAACAGATGTACAGGCACATGGACCTTCTGACACTTAAACATTCACCCCCACAACCAAGTTAGCCAGCTTACCTGGACCAGGTTCAGTAGTGTAGGTACACGTTTGCACATGAACCAACTTGTTGAGGGCACAAAAATAGGTTTGCATAGAACGTGTCTCACATGGGATATTTGTGCATTATCAATTGTGAACACTTCAGTGCTGCCAACTTATGGAGTTGTGCTGTACATTGTCACCTCACCAAATCAAAGGGGCTCACTGTTGTTTTTCACATGCTAGTTCATATGTTGAATTAGATGGGATGTTGTGGCCATATAGTGTAACCATGTTACCACCACAGTGGAATCGATTCTGTGTGTGGAAGTATCATGTCACCTCCAGTGAAGGCACATGGACACTTCTTTCACGTGACAAAATGCATGGGAGATACCGAATGAACTGCAAGTTTAGAAATATACAGCTGATATCCGGTCAATCAGCCAAACACCAGTTTAGATAAATATCAACCCATTGCTGAAAGAACATCCTAGAAGCCTAGGATCCCAAACAATAACACAAACACAGATGAGTCACAGATGACACAAGATAACAACTTTCATGCAAAGTGATAATCAAGGTGCAAGAAACATCCAAATATTTACAATCATTTTCTCTTCCAGCTGATCAGGGTGGTGGGATCCAGCCATGGATCATGGCCCCATTTGCCAACCCAAGTACAGCATCAGAGCGTGCCTATAATGAGGTACATCGGAGGACACGCACAATAGTAGAGAGGACATTTGGCATCCTGAAGCCAAGATTCAGGTGCCTCGACAGCACCGGAGGCAGCCTCTTCTATTCACCTGAAATGGTCTGCAAGATCATTTTGACCTGTGCCATCCTGCACAACATTTGTTTAAGGAGGATTATTCCCCTCTATGAACCAGACCCACAAATGCCTGAAGAGGAGGAAGAGGAGGGTGCTGTTCATCAACATGAGGGGGACCATCCAAACACTGCAGCAGGATTGCGTCGGAGACAACACATTGTACAAAACTTCTTTTAACTCTAGTCACCATCACCACTTTCTTACCATATGTCATTAAACACCTCACTTCATCACTCAATCATGGTCTGGGCATTATGTATGCATCACATGATCCCTAGGAATCATAATCAGAGTTTAGCCTCATGGAGCATTGCAGAAATACAGATTAGGATACTGAAAAAGCCACATCACATTTGATGGGTATGAATGTACAGCCAACATCACACACAGTGGAAATTGCATATGTCCTGTCTATTTCACATGTGAAGGGCAAAATCAGAGGACCTACATCCATGTTGCCAACATGGTTCATTGCAGCCCATGAAACACAACTAAGACACCATCAATCATAAGTTAAAAAAGCGTTTCATACATGAGGCAGTGGATGTGCTATTGCATTGGTAATAGGAATGTATGGCCAGACCCTTGACAGCAGTAAGTGTGACATCAGCTATCTATGCAAGGAGCATGTGTGACAAGGAGTCCAACTACGCTGAAAATGGATAGCACGAGTGCCCCAGGTATGACAAGCATTGCTCACAAGACATGCCCTGTGCAGTCCATCCCAGGTAATAAGTCCTGCCACTGCCATGTTTTCAGTCTCTGCCCACCCTTCTCTAGAGGGCCCTGTAAATGGACTATCTTTACCCTGATAACCTTCATCTACACACACCCAGACTCCCATTCTGACTCCTGTGTGCTTCCCTCTTCAGTATGGCATGACATAGTCATAGTTCATCAGTCTGCATGGATTTCAGGTCCGATAATGCACTTCCTGGTAGTCGGAAGGACCTGTAATCAGCTGTCCATTGTTTCCCATGTGAAAGGTATAGTTGGCCCTTTGAACTTGATTGTCAACTACAGGATTTGTGAGAAACTGAAGCTGCACACACCTGTGAGCACTTCCATGCAGACCAGCCATTTGAACCTGCACTGCCATTGCTGCTGCGTGGAACTGCTCAGAAGCTGTCATTTTCTGAATATCCATGTTGTGCATTGTCGTATAAATCATTTGTGTAACAGAGCCCTTGGGGGATTGTGTAATGTTGCAGCCCACAGCACAAATACAGTTTTTAGTTCCCACAGTGTTGTTCCAGCTTTTCCCAGTCAGAGGCTGCTCACTGTGTATTTGCCTTGTTCATGTTTGTTCCTGACAGAGCCTGCATCCTGTTAGCCTGACTGGTTCCTCTTTTTGCATTAACCATAGAGGTTCCCTGTGGCTACATTTATCTCATGGTTGCTTTCCATGCCCTCTCTTTCCTCCTGGGTTATTGTGCCTGGTAGGTCAAGATGAATCCTCAAATGTATAGTATAGTTTAATCAGTTTACTTATCGTATTATGTCTGGGACATGTACTCAAATTGCCTAATCCAGCCCCCATCCCTTGTCTGGGTTTCATATACTCTTGAGTGCCAAACAGTGACAGTGTACTATGGCTGTATGCATGGATTTGGTACAGTGCCTCCAGCAAAACAAACAAGGTTTGCTAATGTGTATGAAAGGACAAAACATGTTTGTGCCCTGACGGTCACACCCAGATTCACATTGGCCGCAACCTATTGATGGGGATTGATTGGTGACAAGCTGTGAGATTAATCGGCACAAAGGCACTGATGTTCCCTGTTGCAGTGGGAATTTTAGAGCCCACCCTGTGTACAAATGTTGTGATGAAACCTGCCTGTTTCATATTACTGATCCATAATGTTTTTGAGCACACCAAGGTTGCCCTGTTGTCAGCCTTAATAAATGTTCTGCAGTGCCATAGGCCAATACTGACACAGGGTACACATGTCCACACACTTGAACTGGACACCTTTGTGCAATGAACCAATGGAAATATGTGAATACATGCAGCATGGTCTGCTGGTCCTCCACTGCCACAGGAGAAACATAGGTCAATTATATGACTCAAACTGTGGTGTACCATAACGTTTTTGGATTGGTGTTGGGACTCTGTGTCACAAACACTGTACCTATCTAGCATGTTCAAATACCTGACTCATGGGTAGTATACAAACAAGTGACCAGGAAGTGGTATCCAACATTCCAGTACATGTGATGGCTTATCCTTGTAACATTGCCATTATCAACCGTCTTCTATCTATCCTGTGCATAGTTTGTCATGGGAGATGTTTTGTCCCAAAGTCAGGGAAGTTCACACAGCATGAGACGCTATGGGTATGTCAAACACATATCCTGACTGATGTACCTCAATGAATGGCAAGATGATTATCCACATTTACAACACATGCATACAAGCACATTATGCAAAACACGTCTTGTGACGTTCACACAGAGGCACAACAACAATTAAATTGCCAATTCACAGACATAAGCACACAGGCCATGAGTGAATGTATTACGTTGTGTAGCCTTGCTATCCTCTATTGATGTATCACCAGCTCAAACTAGGGAATACCAATTTTTATTCCAAATGTTTGGGTTGCTGTTGCATCAGTTAAGAGTGCTAATCCAGCACAACAACATGAGTATTATGGTCCACGATAGTGTGGTCTGCCACATTTGCCCAAACATTTGAACACACACAGCAGGGCCTAACAGCCTATCTCTGTATAGTTACAGCTTTCATGTACATTAGAAATGAGAAAAATGGCACAAACACAGTCAAAGACAGATATTTTGACGCAAGTGTGTCAAAAAAGACGCATATGCATCAAAATATGCTGCATATGCGTTGAAAACTGACGCTCACAGCAATTATACATCCATTGTCCCTAGCGGTAGTTCCAACACTGCACCCCATGACATTAAATTGGTTATCCATGAAAAATATATTGATCTTTGAATGTGGGGTAATATTTAAGCATATGCATCAAAAAATATTGACGCAAAGCCCGTAAGCATCATAAAGTTTTCACATATCATAATATAAATGCACCGCATTTGAGACAGGAAGTGATGTAATAGGATATCCTGTTTACAGAAATGGTACAGTGGGTGTACTTTTACTTTCACTTTGCAGTCTGTCATTCTTCTAGGCTGTATGGCTGTGTTGAGAGTTGTGTCTCTCCAAATTGTGCTTTTGTCTCCTGTGTGCCATTCAAATTGTCATCTGTTGTTTTTGTAATTGTCTCAGTAAATCAGTGTAAATGTGTTTTTGTCATTTTTTTGTGTCTAATTTTGTCTTTATACTGTTGGGAGTGTGTAGTGGGTATTGTTAGTTGGGGTATTGTTGTTTTTTTGTGGGTTCTTTAGGTTTCATTTTCCTAACTTCTTTCCCTGTCTTTTCCTATTTTCCCTTTCCTATCCCTATTATTTTTGTCATGTTGGGAAGGCCATTTCTGGGGAGAATGGGTGAGGAGGAGTTGGGTGCTTTTATTTGGCTGGTGTGCCACTTCCTCCCACTGATGTTAGAGGCTGGTGGCAGGGTGATACAGGGGTCTCACACCGAGGCGAGGAGGCTCAGGTGGTCCAAGGTGCTGTTCCATCTGAAGAGAGTATTCAACAGCCAGCGCAACGACCACCAACTCAAACATCGCTGGGCTGACCTTGTGGCCAGAGAGCAAGACCCGCTGGACTAATTGGGTGTGGTGATTGGTGGCCCTGTTGGTGAGTACAAATCAGACTAATGTGCACATTTAAATGCTCTGTAGTGACAGTAGCAGATCTGTTGACATGCTGCATGCAATGTTTGTGGACATGTAGAATGCAAGTTAAAAATACAGTTGCCTTGATTTATACAATATTTGCGACACATTGCCATCATTTGTTGACGCAAAAGCTGCACAAACTTACAAAACACAACTTGATCTTGTAAATTAGTGCTGCTTTGATATCAATAGATTATGGTAACGCGGCTCAAACAAATGTTTGGTTCATGGCCTGTGAGTGTACCAGGAATGAGATGTATTTCACATGCTAAAGCAAGGAATGAATGTAGTCCCCAATTGTTTGGAATACATGTCTGAACTGTATTCATGTCCATACGTGCAAAGTTCTTCCTAACTTCTGGTAATACCTCAGGCTGATACTTTGACTTGCTTTGTGTAGCATTTACATTAATTATGGCTGGCAAAGTAATGCACGCTGGATAATATCTAAATGTTTGGTGCTACTTTCCAAACCTGTAGCATAAAAACATGAAGCAAATGCTACACATTAAAAAAAAAAGAATATCTGGCCCTCTGTTCATTGTTCCTGTGTGTTTTAATTTGCCTTGGGCACAATTGCTGGTACAGAGCTGATGCATTTGCCATCTGTGTCACTTTATAGCCAAGCAATTTTCATAAGTTAATGGGTCATCATGGGATCCCTGAACTTTGCGAATGCATGGTCACAAATTATTTATTTGCATGATGTTGTGCAAGGGACCCCTGACTGCTTCCATCATACTTTTAAAGTGACAAAATAGTTTGCTAGTTTACGTTTGGTACACCCCTGCTGATCTAGTGCAGCATATGTACAATTGTTAACTTCTTAGTATGAAGGCTATCGCAGGCATGGGTGTTTGCTAAGATCAGAAGACTAGCACTCCTGTGACTGCTGCCATTCCCAAGGTGCATACAAATTGAGACCTACCTCATCAAGATTGCCACAGTAGGACATTTGCTAAACCATGTTTCAATTAGGGGACAGTGTCAGTTCGTTGTATAACCACAGATCACCCAACTTGGCAAATGTAAGATGATGAATGTGGCTAACTGTGATTTACAATACCTGATATAGGTACACAGGGCCCTGAGTAGCACATTTCAGGTGCAATGACTACACCTGTGCCCATGCATTCTGTCACAGATGATCAAATTAGACACTGTCAGCATATATTTGTTTTGTTTTTTAATTTAGATAAATGGCCAATCCATGTTTAGCGTAACATTGTCATCAAGTAAAACACAGGATCCCTGCCATCATGGTGTCAAAGGGGGCATATACTGCTCCGGGTACACTGGCAATGTGGCATATGTAAACTACAGACAACACAGGCCCATGTATAATGGACCATAGAAAGCACAATAATTCATGAGCTAAACTCAACCCACATGAGCATCACACAGTAACTGATTGTCCCTTGATGCACAAGCAACAATACCTGAGTGACTGGTATTGCAGTGCACCAGGAATGTGGCTTTGCATGTCTCTCATAACAACAAATTGAGAAATGGAGTACCCTCTATAAATAATTCTGCACAAAATTGAGTAATCATGTTTGTCACCACATGATTGTTAGGGCCAGTGCATGTGTGCATATGTGTGTCTATCACTCACTGGAGTGACAGGGTCAATACATGTTTGCAGTGGTATGTTTGTTGGGGTGTCTACATGCCTGAGGTGCTGCTCTATCATATAAAATGTCACACAGTGAGTTTTTGTTCCAAGTTTTTTACAGTGAGCAGACATTGAACACATTTCACTCTTCCATGTTTTACAGGTGGACCAGCCCCCTACACAATTGGAGAAATGGCTTGATTTGCGGACCCAGACATATCCAGTAAGTGTTTATATGTTAGTTCTGTGTTGTGTTTGCAGCGGTTGTGTGATTGACTCCTGTTTGTTGGACACATAGCAAGGAATGATGTGCTGGCACATGATCTAATACGTGACTTGACTGTAGTTTGACATTTTGTTCCATTTTTTAGTTGGACAATCAGTGGTGAGGAGTCATACTTTGGGAATCTAGTGTTGCGCTGTAGGCATGAGCAGGTGAACAGGGTGATATTTGTTGCTACATTTATGCCAATGAAAAATTTGGAGATAGCTATGTTCATGATTTAGTTAGCAAGTCATACCCTGATTCACACAGACCAGACCGAAGTATTTCCCACAGACTTGAGCCTCCCTGTTAACTAATGAACATGTAGGACTGTATGTTTGACTTCCTAGCAACTTCTAGCTCCACATGTTGTGCTACGTTTATGTGGCACTTCAGTAGAATGTCATAGGTGTGCATGCAACTCAAGCCCAGATGGCTGCTTTCATCTATGTGCTTGTTTTTGGAAAGGTAGTAGTGGGATCAAATGATGTTGACAATTGTCCGAAATTAGGAACATAAATGTGTATGTGATTGTCCAATGTTTGAGTCTATCCTAGTTGGCAGCCCGTCTTACCTGTGGTGGACTGACTAAACCCAGGGACAGCTGTCCAAAGCTTCCTGGCTGTCCTTGATGTTTGAAAGTATGAGTTGCATGTCCATCACCCCCTGAAACACAGGGTCAGGATTATGAAATATGTGTACCTAGATGTGAGGATCCCAGTGTAGAAGACAGACATGTAATTCCAACATTCCTTTGTTCCAACCTAGGATACCCCCTCATGATTATCAACTGCATACTGTCCTTGCAATTCCATTTACAAATCACAGATCTTGTGGGCCTTGATTGTCATCCAGAAGATACTCATTAGTTGGCCTGTAACTTGTGGAGTACTTGCAGCATTTGTTATGTGACTAATGGCAGAACAATGATGCACAGATCATTTAAGTAGACACACACCTTTTTGAGCATTGTTGTGCTGTTCGATAGGAGATGTGTAAGCTGCGTTGGCATGTAATTCCTCAGGGACAATCTATGATCTGTACTGTGATTTGGTCTGTTTAAGCTAATTTTGAGGAAGTGTTGGAATATCATCAGTAGATGTATCACACAATGATATCACTAATGTTTGGCTTTCTCTATTTTTACAGCTGCCAACATGAATGGCAATCAGATCAGGGAATTCCAGAGGCGGGCGATGTGTTACCGCCACATTCTAGATGTGGAGTCTGGGTTCTGCAACATGGCATGGCGTTATCGCCATGAGAGAGCCACAGGGGTTTGAAGGGCATTTGCCCAAGGGGGCCATCCTTGCCCACAACAGCCACCAACACCAGCACAACGGCTCCAACGACAGTCGCACAAAGGATGACAGCCATTGTTACAGGTCTCTCTACCTCATCAGCTCCTGCACCTCTCCCTCCCCCACCAAGCACGGCACCGGCACTAGCACAATGATCTACTAGTGGCACACAGACAACCCCTGCTGCAGTGATAGACAATGCAGAATTCCAACAGATGAGATGTGACATGCAACAGATGTTGCGCAGGATGGACAGGCTGCAGCAGGAGGTGTCCCGCAGTAGCAGGAGACTGCGTGGGATAAAGAAGATCCTGCAGAGGGCAAACTTATGACTTTGCGACCCTCAGCCATGATTCCCTCCCCTCCCTCCTCTTTCGTGGATCTTATATTTAGTGGGTTTAGGGGGCTTAGTGTTAGGTTACAATAGGCTGTTAGTTTAGTTAGTATAAGTTGGTTAGGGGTGGAGGGGATTATATTTGTAAATTTATTTTGTTGGATGATGTTGGGGTTTATGTGTATGAAAAATAACCAAAATACAACAAAATATATAAAAAAATACAAAAAAATATATTTGTTTAGGATAAGATAGTATGTGTTTAGGTTAGTATATGATGTCCTACATATGTCCCGTCATATAAAGGGTTGGGGGGTTGATGGTTAGAGTGTTTAGTTAAATGTGCTAAGTAAGTTTAGATTAGGGTAGTTAGGGCCAGTTGTGGGTAATGTGTAGTTAGGATAGGTTAGGTTAGTTAAGGGGTTTCCCCTAGTTTTAGTGTCCTTTTGTCCTGTTAAATAAATATTTAGGTACTCCTTTACAGTATGTGTCAGATGCTTGGGGATCAGGGCCTTGGCATGGGTGAACAGTGTCAATTTAGTATTTGCATTTGTGTTCCATCCTGCATCCAAATCCCATTATTGACATGATTATTCCCAATTCCAAATGAGCTGTCACACTGCTACACCAGAGCTACTTCTCTATGCATCTGCCATCCATTGCACCCACCACTCAAGGTTACTATGGTTCCCAATTTGATGTTAATTTAGGATGTGTGTTTTCAATCTGTCATCGTTTGAGACCTGATTTGGAATCTTGGGCATTGTGGTACGTCTGCCTGCAGCCTGATGTTCATGTGAACCCTGATAAGGTGAGTGATGGTATAATCTTATGTGGTATTTTATACATAACTCACACCTATCATTTCTTACATTGTACTCCCAGATTACATATTTGTCCATACACTCGTACACATCCATTCCTTCTGTCTGGTGTGTGTGTGTGTGTGTGTGTGATGAAAGTTTATAGTCAGATGTCATATACATAAAGATTGTCTTGAAGGGAATTTTGAACACATTAATTTTCTGCTTAAACATACCTTGAAGGGGACTTTTTCAGTCTAACACAGCATTATACTGTCACTGTTCTATTTACTTCAGAAATAACGCTCAGGAAGCACAGATGATGATGCAATCCAGACCCCAGTGCATAGTTATCAGCCCACAATCTTTCAAGGCAGTTGTTTTGACATTTAATGGCAATTGACATGGGACATACATCTCTAATCTCCTACACGGTTGATGTGTCACATTACACAGAGGCAGAGTGGTTGTGTAAGTGCTAGTTATTTTAAAGTGCTGTAGTGCAATATTTACATAGTTCAGGATTGTGAGTCGATTAGCGTGAAGCCTTCTATTGTGATACTACACAGGTGCAATGGGACATTTCATTGGACATGCTGGGGTGAAGTGTCATACAGTGCAGAGGAACATGATTCACCCATGAGGTAGTGAGAGACAATCCCAGAGCATAGTATCAAGGTAAACAGTGGGCTGGAGAACAGTGCATGTGAGCAGCTGTTGCAAGACTGGCATGTTAACAAGCACAGGACCTAGGATATAAGTGCCCATTTGGCATGGACTTGTGATACCGGGTACTCCTTTGGGTGAAGGTGATCTGTTCCACCTCATCATCTTCTGATGTGTGTGTCGTCTCCTCTGCCCTTGGTGGTGGTGGGCTTGAAGGGGCAATACACACTTCAGTGTTTGAAGATGTGGAGTCAGAAATCCCGGTAGCTGGCAACTGTGGGGCTATTAAGGGCATTACTGCAGCAAGGAGGAGCTGCTGGTTCTTAAGTATAGCACCTACATCACTTTGGTAGGCAGCCAGGTTGGCCCTGAGGAGGTCATGATTGCATTCATGCACGCAGTGAAAGGTTTGATGCGCGAGGTGTTGTGGCAACTCCCTTACTGCAGTGGTGATTTCCTTTACACTTTGTTGAAGTCCTTGCAGGCTAGATGTTCACGCTTGCATGGCTGCTGCCTGTTCTGCAGATGACATCATACATAAACGCATCCCCTCAAGGCTGGCTGCCATATTTTGCATCCCCACCCACACCTCATTGGCCAGCTCCCGCTATACTCCAAATACAGTCCTCTCAAAGGTGATGCCAGTGTCCTCAGAGTCCTCAGCTGGGTTGGAGCTGGCAGGTCGTACACTTGGGGTGGTGGGTGGGTCCTCTGTGATGGCTGCTACTTCTGTGCTCCTCCTTGTGACTGAAGGTGGAGTCTGGAGGGTTCAAAGGACCTCTTGGAGGGTCTGCTGGCTAATGTTTGTCAGCTCGTCATCCATGTCATCAGGGAAGTCCAGGACATGCATATGCCCAAGAGAGCCATCATCCTCTGCAATGAGATATTGTATAATTAGTGTGTCTGTGTTGTGGCATTTGTAATGTGACGTGCCTGACTTCCTATTAGTTGCACATTATGATCTTGGTCCCTGTTCATTGTTACTGACATAAAGATTAGCATTCTCCCAGGCCTATGCCCCACCTGCATGTCACATGTAGTGTGGGCAGTTTGGGGAAATGTCTGCATCACATCCTCTAGGTGTAGGTTCTGCCCAAATTGTATGATGCCACCTTATTGTCCTACTCAGCCCTCCATCTACTTCCATTATCATGGCGTGTCCTTGCACTGGCTTTGGGTGTTCTAATGGCACTTGCACCACATTTAACAATCTGGAACTGACCCATTCTCTGATATTTCACATCAACCTATATGTTGCTGAGACCTAGCATATACTATGTATAGCATTGGCATGGCACGATGCAAGGGTCTGCATTGGTAGTGTGTTCTGCTGATGTTAGGGAATGTTTGCTACATTGGATTGCACTGAGGTCCTAGCAGTTCTCCATTTCCCCTTATGACTGTGCGGGTATGTTTCACTAGCTGGAAACATATGTCCTCCCCCTCAATGCTGTTGTCTTAGCGCTATGACACTTGAGATGTTGCATGGTGGCATTGCAGCTATTGTGGCACATGGCAGACCCTGACATGTTCAGCATGGGTATGACATTACTGCTGTGTACCTCATAATGTTAAATACAATACCTAATGTTTGTAGCGCCTATAGACATGAGCATTTGACAGGATTTGCACATTTATATTAATTACAGGGGATTGATAACGTTGTCATCCTGAACCCTCTAATTTGGGTGTGTTTGATTCATGGGCACGTAACTGCCATTAGCTACTTGACCTGCACACACAGCAGAGGTGATAGTGGCAACTGTTGTCATTGGTAAATCCCACTTGCGGATATGGCCTGTGACTTGAAATTGAGCCCTAGTTCATGTAGCAACAATACCAACTGTAGTGTGACAGCAGGCCAGTTTTACATTGTATGCTACCCTCCTGGACTGGCTTTGCTTTTCCAACATCCTTGGCATGACAAAGTACCCCCATGCAAAGGTTGTTGGTGTAGTGTTGTGCTGTGCCCCAGGTTTCCCCTGCACAGCACATGCACCCAGACAGTACCCCTTTGCCCTTTCCACTACCTGATTATCATGGCTGACATGCACTGTGTAGTAGGTATGCCCCCCCGCATGCAGTTAACAATTAGGCATTTTTGTTCCCCATGCCACTTACCCTGCATCTGTGTTGTATCCTGGCAGTCTGAGCTGTCCTGTCCTTGAATCCCTGTGACGATCTTCTCTGGGATGACGGCTGCCACCATCTCCTCCATGTGGTCCAGGGCCTCCTGCGGTACTGGACTCCCACCTCCAGTCTGCAGTGATTCCTTCCTGTTCCTTGCCATTTTTTCCTTGGTCCTGCGCTTGCAGTCATGCCAGCATTTCTTGCACTCGGGGACGGTTCTCTCTACTTCTGCCACACTGCTGATCCTATTGACAATTTGTTGCCAAATCGCCTCTCTCCTACCAATTGGAAATTTAGAGGTGACAAAAAGTTGATGCTGGTGTTCTGTCACGTCGTTCACCAGTATTTCATGCTTCTCTGCACTGAACCGACACTTCCTATTCTTCTTCTCCCTCTCCTGGGTCTTGTGTGAGTCCTCCTGGCTGGTTCCTGGTCGGTTGTGATCTTCCTGGGGTTTCTCATGGCTTCTGGGATCCATTTTGGGGCTCCTTTGCACATTTTGCTGTGTTTGCTCTGCTTTTTGATGCTATTGCGGCGAAAAATGGCGTGTATCTGGTTTGCGACATCGTAAACCGGATTAAAGTCATTTTCGCTGCGTTAACGTCATTTTTCTTTACGACATGGCGCATTTGTTTGAGAAAAACTAAATGACTCTAACCACTGGTTTGCGCCGCTGAGCATCAAAGTGTAAATTTGATGCCCGGGTGCCGCAAGGAAATGGCGTTAGCCGGCGTTAAACTTTTTGATGCAAAACTGTGTTGGCACAGTTTTGCATCAAAAAGTATAAATATGGCCCTGAGTGTCTCTTTCCATTGATTTAAAAAAATGCACAAAGGTACTTGTTGTTTTGCTCTTTATATTTCTAATATTTTTGTTTTTATTTCTCCGTCTTTCATTGTTCTTAAAGAATAGCTGATTCCAGCTTTACAAAGGGACCACAAAGTGATATGAATTGTTTGTATTGTTGATACGTGGTAACACAGCTGACACATGTTTCACCCACCATGTGTTTCTTTTGCCTGGCCCTTTCTCAAGGCTCATTCAATAATATTTAGATTCTGCATGTGTTGCTTCAATACAGGTCAAACAACAGCAGTCTTGTAGATCAATTAATTCCTGACAATTTTACTTTCAAGGGATGAATTCACTGCATTCAGCTGCAATAGCAGGCCTGGGACATGTTTAGGAGGGCTACCTCGGTGGGGGACACAATACGTGCTGCAGGCCCACTGATCCATTTATTTTACAGACCCTGGGTGTATGTTATATCACTCTACAAGGGACTTACAAGTAATTGCATATATGCCTATCACGCCTTGTTTTAGGGAGAGGGCACAAGCAGTTTAGCACTGGCTAGCAGCGGTAAAGTGCACAGAGACTCAAGGCCAACAAAAAAGAACTTAGCAAAAAAATGGAGGGTAAAGGCAAAAATTTTAGGTGTGATCCTGCAGAGAAGGCCATTTCCAACAGTGCATATTGTTCAAAATGGTTTCGATCACTTTTCTATATTTGTTCTCAGCTTTGTTGTGAAGCTGAACCATTTCAGGATGGTGCCCACAGCTCCTCTATATAATCTGCTATTTACTCAGCCCTCTCGTACTTTCATTAGGTATTATATGAAACTGTTTCTCTGTTTCAGGCTTGTCTTTTTATTAGTACTTGTTTTCTTTGATACGAGCATTCAAATCAAATCATTAATATTTATAAAGCGCGCTACTCACCCGTGCGGGTCTCAAGGCGCTAGGGGGAAGGGGTTACTGCTGCTCGAAGAGCCAGGTCTTGAGGAGTCTCCGGAATGCGGAGTGGTCCTGGGTGGTCCTGAGGCAGGTGGGGAGGGTGTTCCAAGTCTTGGCCGCCAGGTAGGAGAAGGACCTCCCACCCGCTGTGGAGCGGCGGATGCGAGGGACGGCGGCGAGAGCGAGGCTGGTGGAGAGGAGAAGACGGGTGGGGGCGTAGAAGCTGAGGCGTCGGTTGAGGTATTCTGGTCCCTTGTTGTGGAGGGCTTTGTGTGCGTGGGTGAGAAGTCGGAAGGTGATCCTTTTGCTGACGGGGAGCCAATGCAGGTGTCTCAGGTGGGCGGAGATGTGGCTGTTGCGGGGTATTTCGAGGATGAGGCGGACGGAGGCGTTTTGAATACGTTGCAGACGTTTCTGGAGTTTTGCGGTGGTCCCAGCATAAAGGGTGTTGCCGTAATCCAGGCGGCTGGTGACGAGGGCGTGGGTCACGGTCTTTCTGGTGTCGGCGGGGATCCAGCGGAAGATCTTACGGAGCATGCAGAGTGTGAGGAAGCAGGAGGAGGACACAGCGTTGACTTGTTTGGTCATGGTGAGAAGAGGGTCCAAGATGAAGCCGAGGTTGCGAGCGTGGTCTGAGGGGGTCGGTGCGGTGCCAAGGGCCGTGGGCCACCAGGAGTCGTCCCATGCGGTCGGGGTGTTGCCGAGGATGAGGACTTCCGTTTTGTCTGAGTTCAGTTTCAGACGGCTGAGCCTCATCCAATCTGCGACGTCCTTCATACCATCTTGCAGGTTGGTCTTTGCGCTGGCGGGGTCCTTGGTGAGGGAGAGTATAAGTTGAGTGTCGTCGGCGTAGGAGGTGATGATGATGCTGTGCTTGCGTACGATGTCAGCGAGGGGGCTCATGTAGACATTGAAGAGTGTCGGGCTGAGCGAGGATCCTTGAGGGACGCCGCAGATGATATCGGTGGGGTCTGAGCGAAAAGGTAGGAGGTAGACTCTTTGAGAGCGGTTGGAGAGGAAGGAGGCGATCCAGTCCAGGGCCTGGCCTTGGATCCCAGTGGAGCGGAGGTGGGTTATTAGGGTGCGGTGACAGACGGTGTCGAAGGCAGCCGAGAGGTCGAGGAAGATGAGGGCGACTGTTTCACCGTTGTCCATCAGGGTTCTGATGTCGTCTGTGACTGAGATGAGGGCGGTTTCAGTGCTGTGGTTGGCTCGGAATCCGGATTGTGAGGGGTCGAGAAGGTTGTTGTCTTCAAGGAAGTTGGTAAGCTGCTTGTTGACGGTCTTCTTTATGACTTTGGCAGGGAAGGGGAGGAGCGAGATGGGGCGGAAGTTCTTCAGGTCGCTTGGGTGAGCCGTAGGTTTCTTTAGTAGGGCGTTGACTTCGTTGTGTTTCCAGCTTTCGGGGAAGGTAGCAGACGAAAAAGAGGAGTTGATGATGGTCTGGAGGTGGGGGGCGATGATGTCGTCGGCTTTATTGAAGATGAAGTGTGGGCAGGGGTCCTAGGGGGCGCCGGAGTGGATTGAGTTCATGGTGGTTTTGGTTTCTTCTGTGTTGATGTGGGACCAGGCGTTGAGGGTGATGGCTGGGGGTGTGGGTTCAGTGTTGGTCGGCTGGGTCTGGTGTCCGAAGCTGTCGTGAAGGTCGGTAATCTTACGATGGAAGAAGGTGGCGAGGGAGTTGCACAAGTCTTGTGAGGGCGTGATGGCGTTGGCGTTGGGGTTGGGGTTGGAGAACTCTTTTACGATGCTGAAGAGTTCTCTGCTGTTGTGGCTGTTTTTGTCCAGTCTATCCGTGAAGAAATTCCTTTTGGCTGTGCGGATCAGGTGGTGGTGTTCGCGGGTAGCGTTCTTGAGGGCGGTCATGTTGTCAGCGGTGTGGTCCTTATTAAAAGCATTAAAATATGTCACCAATGGATAGTTCGATAGTTCCCTTAGATGGGTACTCTTAGTTTTGTTTATAGCTGCACACAATTTAACTATGGTTTGTTTATGTAATTTATTTATTTAATTGTTTAATTTGCCATTTAGTGACACTTTGATGCCGCTGCTAAACTATAAATTATATTTTATTAAAGTCACCACCCCAAAAGGTTGCCTAGTTTGTTCTTGTGTTGGGGGGTCACCGGTCATTTTTCTTTTTTTCTTCTATCTAGTTGGTACACATAATACACTCTCACTTATTGGGTTAGAAGTTTGGTAAAGAGTGTATCCTTCTGTCCTTTAGTGATTCATTCAGTCTAGGTGTGTTTTAGTCATTACAGTTTATTACAGTTCCTTGATTAGATCCATAGGCTGCTACTGAATTTACATGTTTACCATTTTTCACAAATTTGTTTTTGGAGTTGCCTCTCATTCTGTGCTTGATTTGAAAACTGGTAGGTTTGAGATTGATCTTTTTTGCATTTTTTTCAGTTTGTGAAATAATATAGGACCTAATTTAGATATTGGTGATCTTACCGCCAATCCACCACTGTGGCTGACCCGAGAACACAGATGTACTGCCCTCCATATTTACATTTATTGCAGCTGAGTCACTGACTGCCACAACAGAGTGCTCTTCCTAGCCATCTGGTAGGCAGGTTCCCGCTGACCATATTTAAATGTTATAGACCTATAGGCAGAGTGCTGCCGGTGGATTGCTGATGAAAGGAGGATGTCGCTGGACTCTAAGGACATCGAACAAGGGCAGTGGCTGTGGAATAGAAGTAAGTCTCACACACACACACACACACACTGTACTTTAGCCATATTTGTCCTCCTGACAACACACTAGACAACACACCACATACACACTCATATCTATTGCCATTCCATCACAACACAACACAGCATGTACATGCCGAAAACACATTGATATACATCCCTGACACAACATACACACACTATTGACACTGAACCCACACATGGCACAACTACACACTCATCTACACAAACACATGCACACACAATCACAACTACACACATCACAACAACGACTGCCACAAAACAGCACTCACCTGAAAGATGCATGCAGCAATACAACACACAACACAACATTATCAACTCCAGATGCAAGTGGCATACATACTGATACAACCACATCACCCACTCCAGATCCCTCCACCTCAACCAGCCACTCGCACCACACATACACATACAAGTTCTGACTCACATACCCAACTAACTGGAAGCACAACATGAAAGGTACAGGTCCACTTGAAATGTGCACACATGGATACCGTTGACAAGTGTGATTGTACCACCATTATGGTGCCAGCATTCATTTGGCAATGAACACTGATGCCAAAATGACAGTTTTGTATGTGTATGATATGTGTGATGCACCAGTGTGCCTCCTTCCATGTCTGACCCAATTGTGTCCCCTACATATGCATGTCATAGTATTTTTAAAAAATGACTGTGACATGTAAATGACTGCAGCGGTCCCGAGCTGATATGCGCTACCCACCCACCGTACTCAAGCAATGAGGGTTCCCTACCTTGTAGTCTGGCGATGGTGGGTGGTCATGTTTTCTCTGTGGTCCAATGGCAGCAGCAACAGGAAGTATGGTCCAGTGATGTCCAGCTGAAAATAGAAGTGGAATCGGGGAAATAGGTACATTTTCACTCCATTTCCCTTCCAATCCGCCAACTCAGATGTAGAGGTCGAACCGCCAAAGTTGGCTTTACTGTAAGGCACATCCAGATTTGCAAGGTGGTAAAGGTGGCTGGAGCCCTGCCGCCAGCCACTATTTTCTTAGGCACTGCCAACACGAATGAAAAGCAGATGGGAATCCTTGGCAGAGGCAGCGGTATTCAGACTGGCTATCGCCTATGGGACCACCAACATCGAATTCTGGCGAATGAACGCCTAGGCAGTAGATGGGTTTTCAGTCAGAAAATGAACAGCCGGACTATTACCCCCAAGATCTAAATCAGGCCCATTATTTGTGATACTGGGTCATGTATTATTCATTCTATTTTGTACTTGTATTTATTGGAGTCATCAGCATAACCTTAGTCTTTAAGCAAGTCTCGGAATGTTTAAACAACCATGATGGTGTTTTCGTCACATGCCGGTTATGTTTTGATAAGGTATTTTAGGTTTGGGATATCGTTCCTTATACTGGCTATTATTCATTCCAGCATTTTTTTTTGTCTTTGTCCTTATTGGAGTCATTTACATTGCCTTGCTGTTTAAATAATTCCTTTGGTTGAGCTGTCAAGCAATTAAAAGCAGCGAAAGCAGAGCAACTAGAGCAGCGGTGGCCACTGCAGTTGTGGTGTCTGACGAAGGCAGGATTGAAAGTCCGGTTAGTGTTTTATCTGCAGAATTTGTCTACCCCAGGCTGATGTAGCAGATCCCGGGGGTGGAAGATTACTGAAGCCGTCTGGAGCTGATGGTGCCATTGCTGACCACCCAATGCTGCTGAAGAGCTCTGAGAGACGGGGTGGGGTGGTAAAGACTGATGGAGGTGCAGGTGGAGGTGGGGGAGGCAAGAGTGCTGGATGTTTGCCTCCTGTCTGAAGCGCTCTCCACCTGTTACTTGATTCTTGACCTGTGACCCTTGTGGGGTTTTGGAGGGCGAGTGTGGTGGCTATATCACTCACTGCTCAGTGTGTGCCCGAGGACCACCCGGAAGCAGCCTGGCTAGGGCTGGGTATAGCTTACAGGGGACTGGTGAGTCTCACTCATTCTCATTCCAGTCTCCCCTATTGACTGCTTGAAAAGACTTTCTAGCTGGATGTGACCTGCGTGTGGGGGGTGCTCCCTGAACTTACAACTGGCTCTTTCCATCATTAGCACAAGTTTAGTTTATTACCTTAAAGTGGTCTACCTTCCTTTTCGGATTGTATTCTGCCTTTGCATTCCGTCAGGGCCAACAAAACAGGAAAATAGCGAAATTCTCCACAGATTCTATCTGCTTACTGAGATTGCTTATTCTGCTAATCTGTCTTTTTGGTCATTGGTTATAGTCCGGAACAGGCCACTAAGGAAACTGGACCTCAGTTGATGGAGTGGGGAGTGCAAGAGACAGCAAGAAGGCTGCGGCCGGAGTAAGTAAGTCAGAGGACGCCATAGTGCCATGGGAAAGTGAAGGAATCTATAGAAACTGGTGGCAAGAGGGGTGGTTGTTCCTAAGCACTGCAGAGTGTGTGGCCCGGTACTGGCAGAAGTGGTCCAGTTAGGTCTGAGCGTGACTTGCAGGGTTTTGGTGATCCCCAGTCAGCCCCAAGATTCTCAGTAAAACTCAAAAATTGGACTGGAACTATTTGTCCATCAAAAGTGGCAACATTTTGTGAACAGTAGTGATCAACTTATCGACAAAAACAACTAGTAATAGTGAAGACCTTAAGGAGAACATGAATTCTTGTAATGTAAGGGGGCCCTACAATTTCCAGGCATAGGCAGAAGCCTTCGAGCTCACCAACAAAAAACAAAGCAAAAATGAAACCAGATTCACCTATGATAAGCATTGCAGATCAAGATTCAGGGTTCCAGCTTTCCCTGCCTGCGCTGCCTCTCTTTAGCCATATTTCACTGGTAAAGTCTTGGACCAAATTTGTTTTTTTAAGAGACCCAGTAAATACACTGTTTTCTATTAATACAATTACAACCTCAATCGTCCAGTGCACTTGAGACATGGCCGAGGGAGTTAGAGGGCAGTAGAGTATCTCAAAACCCCGAGAGCTAAAGAAAAAGGCAGATTTTCAGTGGGAGGACTGGGCAAAAAAGCGCAATGAAGCACTGGAAAAGAAGGGCTTTAGGCATCAAGTGGATCTGCTCCTCTGCAGACTTAAGTGTTAAACAAACTAAAGGAAGATATCCATAATGTAATGGGCCCAGACCAGTGCTTAATCTGTGCTTGTTG
This sequence comes from Pleurodeles waltl, assembly GCF_031143425.1. Taxonomy (NCBI): domain Eukaryota; kingdom Metazoa; phylum Chordata; class Amphibia; order Caudata; family Salamandridae; genus Pleurodeles; species Pleurodeles waltl. Next base: position 1,044,086,913 of record NC_090437.1, read on the forward strand.
TTTCCGGTGCTGAGCACCGGCACTTATTTTTGAGGGCCGGGGCTTATTCTTCGACCTCAAGCATTTGCTGCGAGCAAAAGACCCATATGGGAAAGACGGCTGAAGGGAAAAACGAAAAAGCGACACAAAGGGAGAAAGTAAAAAGCTGCAAGAGTGAGCTGAAGGTGCAGGGAGTGGCTTTATATGGATTGAAGAGGCCCGAGATGGCTTCAGGATTACGCCGCCTCAGTATTCCATGTTCACACATTATATGCAGCAGCTGCGTGTTTACGAGGAGGGCTTTGGGCACGGCACCTCTTTATTTACAAATTAAGCACTGGCCCAGACCCCTCAAAAGACATTTCGGATACTAGTGAAGCCCTGGTTAAAAAATGCCCTGCAGGTCACTTGAGGTTCACTATCCTTGAATTAGTAATAACTTGTCTTCTGACATAGGTATGCACAAAAAAAGAGGAACCCGGTTTAGAGGAAACACGGTGAGTTACAGTGCAGACAGTGATTAATGGTGCGGTGTCTATAGATCGCCCAAAAGGAAGCACTTTCTCCATGGAGATCTTAGATGAGACTTTTCCGGCTTTTCAGCCTTAGATTGCCACATCGCCGGATGTAAGGAGGCTTTCGGTAGGCTTACATTTATCACCGATCCTGATATCTCCCTCCACACAAACACCACACACGAAAAAATGTCTTGGCAGGATGGCGAGATAAACGATGCCTGAAATGCCCTGCTCTTTTTATGTGAAGCAGTAATAAAAGCCCTAACATACCAGTAAAGTAAGTTAGATCTATAGGTGGATCTTCTTAATAGAATGGCTGTCAATTTTACTGCCTTTGACTCGGAAAATGGAGCATTAAACTCATTGGTACAGCGAGCTCAAGCAGAAGCGCAATTAGTTTCATCCTACGCAAGTAATCTGGTACTGGATAAACTGGAATGCCTACCATGGATTCTAGACTCTATGTTACAGACATGAGTTTGCAATTGAAATGTGACTCAGAAGAAGCTAAAATCTCTACATCAATAAAGCCTACTAACTGCACTTCTAAGGAGCAGCAGCAGGAAAGCTCTCTTTGTAATGCTGGGCAACATAGGGTTACCATAATACAGTTTCTTCGTATACAGCAGTTTATTACAGCAATTTCTGATGCCAACTATCCAACAACAGGGGATTTAAGGAACGCTGAGCGACTGATTAGTGGGTGCTTATATCACCACTAGTAAGACGGAGGTCGGTTATGATTAGAAAAATAAGTAACAATCATTTCTAAATACTGACCCGGTGCTTAGTGAGCTTGGTATAAACTCTGTTCCAGCATCAGTTTCAACCGAAGTGATTGCACAGCCTAAGAAAAGACAGTGCAGGAGACTTAGGAAAACTCACAATAATAAAAAATAAAAAAAACAAGTGTAAGCTCGCAAAGGTGCCATCTTTAGAGCGCCTGCTAAGCCACAAGAAGTAGCAGGGGATAAGAGTGAAGAAGAAGCCCAGCAATAAATACTAGTAAAAATACTGTTAATTACATAATTAAAGAAACTGCTGTTAATGGACGTCAATTCACCGAAATGCCAGGGGTAGCAGAAGGAACATAACATGCCCTTTGACCTCCACTTTCACTCACACACACATACTTATGAAAAAACACACAAATTTACAGTTACATACACTCTCTCACATTAGCACACTCTCACCAAAAAGCACGCACAAAACAAAAGCATTTTTTACTTACCTCAGCTGCAATGGAAGGGCATATTCCAGCTAATTTTACTCCATTTTTGTTACACTAATAATATATTATTATTCACTAGTAGTGTGATATAAAATTGACAGAAAACAAAGACAGTGGAGCCCCAACTGACTTCCATAAGCTGTCACTGTGCTTCTGGCACTGAATTTACCACCTCTGACGCCAGGGTTCACAAAGGCAATGCCAGAGTTTGCAAAGGGCAAGCCAAGGGTTGCAGTCGGGATTCCTGGTGACCCCTAAATGACATGACATACCGCTGTATCTCAACAACTTTCCAATTCAGCAGCAAACGATTTGGGGACAGGAGTGGGAACTTGCTCAAATAATAATCAAACTACAACTGTGGTCAAAATGGAAGATCCACAAGTCAACCGCAGTGCACAACAGTCTCTTAAGGTGGTGGTAATGGGGAATAAAAAACATCAGCAAACTAGCTGCAAATAAATTCATGTACAGACCCAGCAGCCTGTATGCACAGCTTCTTCTATAACAGACAAGGATATAAGACCTACCACTCAGGGTAATATTACACAACAATTATTTTGCTATATAATTTACCTTCTGCTATGCGATCAATGCTGAATACCGCTTGTCCGCTTAATAAACTTTGTAACTTGATTTTTATGCCTAAATACAAATTAAGGGGGAATTTTGATAAAATCAAGAGAGGTAGTATGCTTCGTATGGTGCAAGAAATCCCTTCTCTAAGACACATGAAATCATCGGACATCCATTCAATCACTTGTTTAAGTGGTTTAAATCCTTCCGAAGAAGAATCAACTGTCATTGACTGGGCAACAGACCAGCAAAGGGAAATGGTGTGGACAGAGAAACAGATATTTGCAATATGGGAAATTGAAATCTGCTGAGATGTAGGTGAAGCTTATACTCAATTTCTCTTGCCCTGTAGTCCCGGAAAATTTCACACTCTTTCAGGTTTTGTAGGAAAACAGAGCTTACAACAGACCAAGAGACTTTGGCCCATATTTATACTTTTTTAGCGCCGCCTTTGCGTCATTTTGTGATGCAAAAGCGGTGCAAACGTACAAAATACAATTGTATTTTGTAAGTTTGCACCACTTTTGAGTCAAAAAGCGGAGCAAATGCTGCTTTATAAAAGTATAAATATGGGCCTTAGTGCCAGTGTACAGGCTCATATACAATTGATGCTTAGAGGGGAGCGGAGTCATTTGGTCACATCAACATGAGGTCTAGATGTCAACACAAATGGCCATGGCATAGCTGTATTGCCCAAGAAAAAAACACAACATGTCACTATGGACTGGTCTTGGTTCTAAGGAGCCCTACTACCTGCCGCACAAAGGAACCTGTATGATTGGCAGAGTAATCACTTAGCTGACTGCTCCCCAAAGGAGAGTCTGTTGATTTGCGTCTGGAATATAGAGGTACTATTGGATAAAGTTAAGGACAAGGCTTTTTTGGCTTATATTAAAACCTCTCAGATTATGATTTTTCAAGAAACCTGGGCTCAAGAAGATATAGATCTTCCAGCATTCTTGAACTTCAGTAAACGGTTGGTTAGAACTCACACATTGACTGCGTAGCTGATGGTCTTGCTATTTATGTACTATTCAAAGTTAATGTCAGAATAGAGGAGATTATAATGACCACCTTAGTCTACAAGTAGTAAAACTCTTGGATTATTCTACAACTAGTACATCTCCCCTGCTCATCATAAATGTTTACGTACATCCTTCACAGGCAAAAAAGAAAGAAACTATTAATATTTTACTGAATATTTCGACTGTCCACTCTACAAGAAATCCAGTGCCTCTTATCTTAATGACCAGCAATTTCAATATGAATATGCTGCAGGTTAAAACCAGGCATTAAATAGTGGAATACATTGACCAGATCTGGGTTATCCCCTCATTTCAACCATGTACCAGAGGAAGGACTCTAGTGGGCTTTTATTTAGAAATGAGGTGGTGCATCGGGGACTGAGGGTTTTGAATGGTCGAGTGGAACAAGATATTCTAGCACATCCTTCTCATTGCTCGGCACACTCTAATGCTACCATTGACTACACCTTAGTGTCACTTGTTTTATTTTACATGTTATCCTGCTATGTCCTGAGACGTTGGCTGGAAAGTGATCATCAACGCAGATGATCAAATTGAGACTGAATGTTTCTTTGCATGAGCTAGTTCAGCATTGAGTACACGAATGATTACAGAAAAATACAGTAGACAATACATTCAAAGGAGAAAGTGGAACAGCAAGCTAGGGCCTAGTGGGATATGGTATGCGAAACAACTCCAGACCCATTAGCCCAGGGCGTGCAATTCGTTAAGCTACTCTTGGAGATCCAAGATTGTGCCCAAGGGCTTAAAATCCCTAAGCCTTGGTATGTTCTTGGCATTGAAGGGTCTCGGGCCAACTTAAAGTTGATAAAAAAAAGTTGAACCTCACTTTACAGCTGCTTAGAAATTGTCCAAATTTGATTACAAAAAGTGAGATCCTTACAAATCTGGCACTACTACATGAAAAAGCCACGTGGGAGTCAGCTAAGCCTGAGGTTGATTTCTATTGGTGCAAATTTTTCTCAGCCAGTAGACAAAATGATGCCAGAGAGTTCTGGCTGCTGGTAAATCATGCTATGTTACCGAGAAGGTCTCTTTCAAACACGAATAGTACAGACGCCTCCTGGACAGCGTATAAACAGGATATGAATGGTGGCACAGAATCATCACAGGGAGGTCAGACCTTAGAATGTTTGACATTGGAAGGGGCAGGCCCAGTAAGTGGCATCTCGATACAGGCCTGGTCAATTTATACAATCATGTTCTTATTAACCATGAAGTCCCATATAACTGTTGTGGGTCTATCTTGGCCCCAATCCATAAAGCAGGAAAAATAAAACAACCAGCCAATTACAGGTTGATTGCACTAATTGGATATTGAGGTGAAATACTTCACAAAATGCCTTCTTGCTGAATTATCAGTTTGGGCTGACAAAAGTTTACTGGAGCCGATGAATCAGACTGGGTTCATTAAGGGCATTGGCACATCCACCAACACACAGATGATGACCATATTAATCAAACAAGCAATGTGCTCTTCTTTAAATTTACATCTATGTTATGTGGACTTTTATTCAGCTTTTGATGCAGTGCAGCAGAACATTCTGTTGTGTAAGTTACAAAGTTGGGGAATTGTTCCTCTCCTCTTAAAGGCCATTCAATTACTGTATACAGATACATGTACAAGGGAAAAGCTGGGTAAGGGTACAATGGTTTCTAACAAAAAATCCCAACAAGAAATGGTCTTAAATAAGGCTTAGTATTGGCTCATTATTCATTTAGGTTGTATTTTGCGGAGATGACAACTGCCTTAAATAATGTCAACTTTTGTTAACCCATGGTGGCTGACTTTAAAGTTTCTCATATGTTGTATGCAGACAATGTTGTCTTGATCAGCCACACTAAGGTCGGCCTCCAACTGCCTAATAAGCAGCGAAACATAGGCTAAGAGTTAATCTCAATTAAAAAAAACTATGTTTGTGACAAGAAGAAGATTCTCTTCACCCATATTCTAAATAGATGGGGCAGCTCTGGAAACTGTGAAGGAGTACGTTATTGATTATTGATTCCGGAGGTGCATTCATGAATCAGTGCAGAGCAATGAAACGAAGAAAAAACACCATCACTGTGGCCTTCTGTTCACTACAGAATTTTTTTAAAAGGTCTGTCCTGCCAATCACTTCTTCAAGTATTTGTTGCTAGTTAGTTTGTATACTTGAAATTATGGATATGACACATTGCAGTTTCACTTTTTCATTGAATTGGTTCTCAGTATGCAGAATTGAAATTTAGGATACTGTGATACTGTATCTGTAATATCTTATATGAACCATACTTCACATTAAAGTGACTTTGGACTCAAATAGGAGTCAGTACCATCCTAACAATCAACTTCAACAATAAAAAAGGAAATAAACATCTCTTCCAATATTGGAGTCAATAATTTATATGCACCATGACCTATGTGGCCATGAATCACCACACCAGTTTAATAAAGATCAAACATTCATTGCCCTTTAGAGTAACAATGCTAAGATTATGTAAAAAAAATGCAAGATCAAATGATACATCTACAGAAACAATAACGCTGACCAAATCTTACAAAAAATCTTAGCCTTGACAAAATATTAATCATTAAACATTCAAGAACCACGATGTAGAATAACAATAACAGATAAATGATAGAAACAGAATACATTTATGTATCTCAGATTTATTATTTACAATCAATTAAATAAAAAGTCAAATTTAGATTGCAGCATCCTTAACTATTACTCTAAATTGATAAGCATGTTTGGGCTTCATGCAGAAAGTAAAAAAAGAAAAAAAGAATTTGAAAAACATCTGACTATGGCGCTAACCAAAATAGCGGTTGTGTTTCTAAAAGAGAAAACATAAAAATCTGCAAGAAAGACAAATGCACATTGTGAGAGAACGGGGCTGATTGCAGAGGTAACCCCTACATTTTTTGCCCCCATTTCCACTTTTTGCTGGTGTTTTCCTGACTCTGATGGTGCCCTGGGTACTGCTAACCAGTCCCAGGGCCTGTGCTCTGTGTAAAATCAGTATGCAATGAACCAACCACAGCACGGGAACCGCCCTCATCTCAGTCACAGACGACATCAGAACCCTGATGGACAACGGTGAAACAGTCGCCCTCCTTCTCCTCGACCTTTCGGCTGCCTTTGACACCGTCTGTCACCGCACCCTAATCATCCGCCTCCGCTCCACCGGGATCCAAGGCCAGGCCCTGGACTGGATCGCCTCCTTCCTCTCAAACCGTTCCCAAAGAGTTTACCTCCCTCCGTTTCACTCAGTACCCACCGAGATCATCTGCGGCGTACCCCAAGGCTCATCACTCAGCCCGACACTCTTCAATGTCTACATGAGCCCCCTCGCCAACATCGTACGCAAGCACGACATCATCATCACCTCCTACGCCAACGACACCCAACTTATACTCTCCCTCACCAAGGACCCCGCCAGCGCCAAGACCAACCTACAATAGGGTATGAAGGACGTCGCAGATTGGATGAGGCTCAGCCGCCTAAAGCTGAACTCTGAAAAAACGGAAGTCCTCATCCTCGGCAACACCCCTTCTGCCTGGGACGACTCCTGGTGGCCCACGGCCCTCGGCACCGCACCGGCCCCCGCAGACCACGCCCGCAACCTCGGCTTCATCTTGGACCCTCTTCTCACCATGACCAAGCAAGTCAACGCCGTGTCCTCCGCCTGCTTCCTCACCCTCCGCATGCTCAGCAAGATCTTCCGCTGGATCCCCGCCGACGCTAGAAAAACCGTGACCCACGCCCTCGTCACGAGCCGCCTGGACTACGGCAACACCCTCTACGCTGGAACCACAGCCAAACTCCAAAATCGCCTGCAACGCATTCAAAACGCCTCGGCCCGCCTCATCCTCGACGTACCCCGCAACAGCCACATCTCCGCCCACCTGAGACACCTGCATTGGCTCCCAGTCAGCAAAAGGATCACCTTTCGACTTCTCACCCACGCACACAAAGCCCTCCACGACAAGGGACCGGAATACCTCAACCGACGCCTCAGCTTCTACGTCCCCACCCGCCTCCTCCGTTCCTCTGGCCTCGCACTCGCTTCCGTCCCTCGCATCCACTGCTCCACGGCGGGTGGGAGGTCTTTCGCCTTCCTGGCGGCCAGGACCTGGAACTCCCTCCCCACCAGCCTCAGGACCACCCAGGACCACTCCGCCTTCCTGAGACTCCTAAAGACCTGGCTTTTCGAGCAGCAGTAACCCCCTCTTTCCCCTAGCGCCTTGAGACCCGCACGGGTGAGTAGCGAGCTTTATAAATGTTAATGATTTTATTTGATTTGATGCAAATTAGGCTAATGATAATTGGCTAAGTCAACCTACCAATAAGTCCCTAGTTTATGGTAGGGCATGTGGGTTTAGAGACCCCAGCATAGGTAGTGCACCCATAGATGCACTGCTGACCTGCCCAGTGTCATTTTAATGGCAGGCCTCCCTTGCTGGCTGCTTTTAAATTAAAGTTACATGCAAATTCGACTTTGGAATTAAAAGTAGTTCCAAAGCCATAAACTACCTTACTTTTACATATAAGTCACCCCTAAGATGTGCCCTATGTGCCCCTAGGGCTGGGTGCCATGTAACTATAAGCAGAGTTTTAAACTTTACCTGAAAAGTTGCCAACTTTAGCCCTGCAATGTTTTTGCTGCTGTGCTCTGATTGGCCAGCCTCTGACAGCCTGGCCAGGCTGCCTCGATGAGGTGTGAAGTGGTCGGCCCAGCATAAAGAGATCTGCCTGGGGGAGATCTCCCCTCAGTAGATGGGGAAGGAGGAAGGGGGAGGGCTGCCAAACTGGTCTTTAAAGGCAGAGAAGGACATTTGGAGCAACCCAACAACACCCTCACATTCTGCAAACCCAGACAATTAGGTCCCCCCTTGATTAGATTAGGAGAGGGAAGGAGAGGGGTGTGTTTAGGATTTTTAGCCACACCAGTGGGTGGGCTCAGCCAGATGTAACCTCCAAAAATCACTTTCAGCCATGATGGATGTTTGAGGAATATTGCTCCCTGGGATTGATTTTTGCCACACTTCTTCCTAGGAAGTTGTCATCACAGGGGGAAGGACCCTGTCCGACACCTCAGATCCCTATCAGATTCCAACAAGGAAGAACTACAGAAGAAGAAGGACTGCCCTGCTGGACCCCAGGCCTGCACCTGGACACTTAACTCTGGAGGACTGCACCAGCTGTACACTTGGGCTTCACCACAAGAAGGACATTGCCTGGCTTCAACTGGTTCAACTGTTTGCTACAGGTGAAAACTTGCTAACCAGAGTCCGCTGCACCAACTCCTGAAAAAACCAACCAGCTGACCACCGTCCAGTGGCCAAAAAGTAGTTTGTGCCAGGTGCATTCTGGGAGTTGGAATCCACACCCTCAAGGAGCATCTCAGAGCTTCTGGAACCTTGGGGTGAGCTGTGGACCACAAAAGAACCTTAAAAATACATCTGGAAAACGATCCAGACGTTTTGAGAAGTTTGGAGAACTTTTGAAAAAAGCTCCATAGAGGGACAGACCCACTGCAACCCGGCCTGACTTGCAGGTTCGTCCCGGTGAAGAAAATCTCCAAAAAGAGAATAGGGCCCATATTTATACTTTTTTAGCGCAACATTTGCTCCTCTTTTTTGACGCAAAAACGGCACAATCTTACAAAATACAATTGTATTTTGCAAGTTTGCACCCCTTTTGCATCAAAAAATGACGCAAATGCAGCGCTAAAAAAGTATAAATATGGGCCTAAGTCCGAACGTAGGAAGATGACCAGGGCCTCCCAACCAGTGTATCTGAAGAGGGCTCCACGGACGTCGGATCAAGCTTCAGGTTTGCCCTGGTCAAAGGATTTTCACATCAAAAAAACGACTAAGTCCGAAGGTAAAAATCTCCACCGAGGGCTCCCGCAACGCGTATCTGAGGAAGAGTTCCAGGAGGTTGGATTGGACTGGCAGGTTGGTCCCGCTGAAGACAATCTCCAGAAAAACGACTAAGTCCTAAGGTAAACTTCGCAGTCAGCCTTAAACTTTGACTTTGCCCCGGTCGAGGTGCGACCAGATGACCAGATTGGCGCTTTTTGTTTCTATGCACTAGAAAGCAATAATTCTTAAAAAATTCATAACTCCTGTTCCCCTTATCCGATTTTATTCGTTTTTGTGTCATTTTAAAGCTAAAAATATTTACTATTGTTAAAAATTGATTTTGGATTTTAAAACTGTTTCATGTGTTTTATTTAATTACTGTTTTGTGATATTCAAATGCTTTACACTTTGTCTCCTAAGTTGAGCCGTGTCGCTCGTTGCCAAGCTACCAAAGGTTGAGCTAGGTTTAATTTACTGAGACCTAAGTGGAGATTAGTGGCCTATTGCTAAGTGTAGGTACTTACCTGCCCTTACCAATAATCCATTTTCCAACACACATTTGGATATACCACTCCTAAATGGATCAGCAAGCAGCAATGTCTTTATCAGTGGAGCATCTTCTGGTCTTTTTCATTGGAAAATGACATATTAGGGAACAGTTCACTGAAGTTTGGCCTTAATGCATCTGAACTGACAGAATCATGGCAAAAGCTAAGGAAATAGAAACACATCATTACACTAGATTTGAAAGTAGAACTCTGCAGACAATTGAGAATGGCAAGGAACTGAGAAGAACTGCCCTTACATCACTTGAGTTTGTTTTATTAAGTTCCCAGAAAGCAACTAACTAAGCTTCTTTTGTTCAGTCTATGGGTTGGGCAAGGTCAGAGCCAAATGAATTGACTCCATGTTTCAGAAGTATCTTTCTTGATTTCTGCATTCACGATTGGCTCATCATCTCTCACTGCAGTCACCTGTTTCTGCAGTAAAATACAATTGTTGCAGGTTATTCATGAGCACTGAATACTATTGTTCCTGGGTACACATTATCTCAACCCAGGAAGACAGACAAATGTTACAACAAAACAACATAACTTTTACTTGAGCAAGTAACACAGGATGCTTAGAGAAACATCTTTTGCACCGTTAATATTTTAAATCATTGCCTCTGGAACATTACTAAAACATGAGGCCTTTTAGAACCAAGGCTAAAACATGAAGAATCAAATATTTCAAAAACTTTTGAACTATTAATCTTTTTAGTACATATTAATATTAATTTTTCAGTACATTTACTTATAAAGAAACAAAGTACATTTTCATTAGACTGTTGATTACTATTATGTCAAACCATATTGTATCTGACACAAAGGGGACCATATTTTCCAAAAAATGTTGTTGAGTTTAACCTATTAACCCCTTCGCTGCCAGGCCTTTTCCGCCTCAGGTGCCAGGGCTTTTTTTGTCTATTTGGGGCAGTTCGTTCTTAGACCCTCATAACTTTTTGTTCACATAAGCCACCTACGCCAAATTTACATCCATTTTTTTCCAACATCCTAGGAATTTTAGAGGTACCCAGAGTTTGTTGGTTCTCCTGAAGGAGACCAAGAAATTAGCCAAAATACAGCAAAAAATTAATTTTTTTGTAAAAAAAAAAAAGGGAAAAAAGGGCAGCAGAAGAAGACTTGTGTTTTTTCCCCTGAAAATGACATCAACAAAGGGATTGCGGTGCTAAGATCACCATCTTCCCAGCTTTCAAGAACAGGCAGACGTGAATCAGAAAACCCAATTTTTCAGCCCAATTTTGGAATTTTACTGGGACATGCCTCATTTTTATGATTTTTTGTGCTTTCAGCCTCCTTCCAGTTAGTGACAGAAATGGGTGTAAAACCAATGCTGGATCCCAGACAGCTAAACATTTATGAAAAGTAGACAAAATTCTGAAATCAGCAAGCGGTAATTTGTGTAGATCCTACAAGGGTTTCCTACAGAAAATAACAACTGAAATAAAAGCAATACACCATTACGTCTGCTGGACTCTTCTGGTTGCGAGGATATATAGGGCTTGTAGGTTCATGAAGACCAGAGCCAATAAATGAGCTGCACCTTGCAGTGGTTTTCATTCTATACCGGGTATGCAGCAATCCATTTGCTGAAATATAAAGATTGAAAAATAGGTATCAAGAAAACCTTTGTATTTCCAAAATGTGCACAAGATAAGGTGTTGAGAAGCAGTGGTTATTTGCACATCTCTGAATTCCAGGGTGCCCATGCTAGCATGTGAATTACAGGGCATTTCTCAAATAGACATCTTTTTTACACACTGTCTTCCACTTGGAAGGAAAAAATGTAGAGCAAGACAAGGGGCAATAACACTTGTTTTGCTATTCTGCTTTCCCCAAAGTCTCCCCATAAAAATGGTACCTCACTTGCGTGGATAGGCCTAATGATCACGACAGGAAATGCAACATGGACACATCACATTTTTACATTGAAATCTGACATGGTTTTTGCAAAGTACCTAGCTGTAGATTTTGGCCTCTAGCTCAGCCGGCACCTAGGGAAAACTACCAAACCTGCACATTTCTGAGAACTAGACACCTACGGGAATCCTAGATGGGGTGACTTGTGGGGCTCTCACCAGGTTCTGTAACCCAGAATCCTTTGCAAACCTCAAAATTTGGCCTAAAAAACACTTTTTCTTCATATTTCGGTGACAGAAAGTTCTGGAATCTGAAAGTAGCCACACATTTCCTCCCACCCAGCATTCTCCCAAGTCTCCTGGTAAAAATGGTACCTCACTTGTTTGGTTAGGCTTAGTGCTGACGAAAGGAAATGCCCCAAAACACTATCTGGACACACCAAAATTATCAAATACAAAACTACCTATTTTTGCTGCGGGGAGACACCTGCGTTTTTGGTCCTGGGCTCAGCAGCCATCTAGGGAAACCTACCAAACCCAGACATTTCTGAAAACTAGACACCCGAGGGAGTCCAGGGAGGTGTGACTTGAATCGATCCCCCAATGTTTTCTTACCCAGAATCCTCAGCAAACCTAAAATGTAGTTAAAAAATCACTTTTTTTCCCACATTTCTTTATGGGATCACCTCAACGGGACAAAGTTCCTACCACTCAACGTTCCCCTCAGTCTCCCAGTAAAAATGATACCTCACTTGTGTAGGTGGGCTAAGTTCCTGTGACAGGGAAGATCCTAAAACATGTCTAAATTGAGGGGGAACCAAAGCGGGTCCAAAAGGGCAGTTTGAAAAAAACACATTTTTAGGCTGACAAGTGCAGCAGAATTTTTATCGGTATAGATGAGACAATGTTGGGTGGTAGTGTCGCGTAGGCTCTCATTATCCTAATGAGGCTACTGGATTTTGAGCGGCAAGATCGTTCACAGTGTAGAGGACTGAGTCTGACCCACAGTGGATGACACTTGTCATTCTAAATACGGGTTTTGCTCCGGCTAACTAGCAGTGCCTCATCTCTCCCAAATGGAAGAGACAATTGGGCAGCCGAGCGCATGACATCTTAGCACTTCCCAGGGAAGTCGTGGTCACTCAGGTCACAACTGGTTCTCTCATACACACTACGGTCTCATATATAAATGACAAAAGCAGTTTAAGTTTTAAAGATTGGTTTAATAAAACAACTGCATTTTAGATAGCAAAGTGTGAGCTGCAATAACCAGAACTACACAACACAGTAAGATTAAATTAGTAACGATGAGAGTGAAGCACAAGAATTAGGCTATCATAGTGCCGCTAGATTATTTTCTCTCTAAGTTATAGTTCAAGCACAGCATGTGAAGCTCTAAGCTTGCCTTTCAGGTTCACCCGGGAGGACATCAACCCTCATACCTGTGCAAAGACCTGCAATCTGCATCAGCATCTGCAACAGGGAATTCAGCATCTAGTTGTAGGTTCCTGGCTGGAATCTCCCTCTTGACGTGTACTAGGACTAGGAAGTGTTTTTATAACTAACACACAGATGTTCTAGGAAAACGTCCCTTCGTAAGGATGTGTATTTTCTATGAATACTGGAGACTAAACTTCTACCACGTTTACCGGCAATGTACCAGACTGTATCCTTGATTGAAGCACAGGGCGATCAAGAATGTATTATTTGAGAACACAGTGCTGAACTAAGCTAAACAGTGTGATAGAAGAAATTAAAACAAGACCGTAAAACTGGTTATTGTAAAATAACAGTGCAAAGTTGAATAAAATATATCTAGGGCAAAGTGCACAGCAGCCTAATATGATAAACTAGCATGTATGAAGCTATATTAAAAATGGCTACACTACACCCTCCCCTTGTCGGTAGAAAGTGGTTTAAGCCTAAGCTAAAATGCCCTAAGCTAAAATATATTTAAAACCCTACTGAATTTTAACAAGTCAAGAGGACGCACAAGCATACTATTTGGCAATTTTAAAAACAAGCATGCGGCCAAAAGCCGAATTCAAAGGAAAATGTCAATTTAGGACAGTTCCAAATCAAGCATTAGTCATGGAAAGCAGGAGATTCTCCACCTCAGCAGATGACAGAACTGGTAAATCCACACCAAAAGCTACCAAGGAGCAGATGTGTTCCAGAGCTCCAGTGTCAACCAAGGCTGCATCCCGTGCAGTACCTATGAACAAGTTAATGGTAACTTCCTCCAGGAAGGGTAGCTCGTAATCAGCTTCTCTGCGCAAACGCAGCCACAGTGTGCATGTCTGGTGATGAACCCTCGACGAGAACATCAACAGACCAGCATCAATCACTGAGGGGCATCGCTGTGAGAGACAAACTTCCAGTGCACGTTCAAAAGAGCACCAACGGCACCGAAACACGGGCTGCACACAATCCAAAACCGGTGTGATTGACAGAGACCAGTCACACCCCAAATGTTCCAGGAGTGTTGCTCCAAAATGCTGCATCATGCGTTCATGACACAGCTGCGCTGATGGGAGCGCCCTCATTTGTCCTTGTTGCGGCTGGCCAGCCATTGCGGGAAAACAATAGCAACAGCAAAATGCCGGCTAATAAAGCCAAAGTTATCGGAAACCCCCCAAAAATGCTTCCGAAAATTGAATTAATAGCCGAAGGTATTAAACCGAATATAGAGGAAAAGGTGTGAACAAAACCAATCCCAACAGCTTTGAAACAATGTGCTAATCTAGCCGTGCTGGACACATTAAATATACGTCCCACGAGTTCACCAAAGTGTCTTGGAAAGTTCGTATTTAATAGGGACTGTACTTCCGCCGATGACCTTGCCACTTGAAGTGCGTAGGTCTAGCGTGCAGATGTAAGGGCCACATGTATCTGAAACAATAAAGCCTTCAGTCTACTTAACTTGTCAAAATTCACCTTGGAAGTAGCAATGTGAGGCCAAATATCTGCTACCTCCCTAATTTTAGTGGGGGGAAACAACGCGTTCCCGCAGCATGTAACGACCTTATTGACCGAAACAATGTAAACTATTCCGGCCTGCATGCCACAAAAGTCTTCACTATTGAGGAGGACGTAGCTGCCGTTTAAAAGCACCTGGAATGTGCGTTTAATCAAGGGGACTGGAACTCCCTTCAGATAGCAAGCCAAGTTCGCAACCGAGGCATTACACGCCTCATGCAAGGAGAGCTGCTCACAAATCATCGAATGGCTGACTGAAGTCTCGCATTCACTGCCGCTAAGAAAGACCTCTTTCATACCATTGAGGCATATGTACGAGAAGGGAAGCTCCCACACCTCATGGATGTAACTATCTCCCAACTTTTCATATCTGCCTACTGGAACATGTTTCAAACAAGAAGTGAATTGTAATGAAGAAATAGGCAACTTAATAACCCTGTGTATCAACCACTCTGCTAAAGGAATCTCAGCCACGGTAAAATGCAATCTTTCTATGTTTTCAATGTTAAGCATGACATAAGTCGCCTCCTTTTTAGCCATTACTTGTTGTTATCACGTCAAATTAAAGGAAAAATATATTTCCCTGGCACTGATGTGCTGCCATGGAACGCGACCCACCTTCAATGTCTGAAGTGTCCAACCCAACTGCATAAAGGACCTGGTCTGACTCTGTCCATGATTTAAAGAAGACATATCAGATCCTATAATGTCTATAGCAGAAGAAACAATGTTGTTAATTGTATATATCCGGTCGGACAAGGTGTGAATCCCATTATCCACAACAGCTAATGCCTTTTTCAGATTTTCCTGATCTATCTGCCTTAACCGGGCTGCAGCCTCTTTTTTGGAAAGTTTCCATATTTCATTGCATACCTCATACAAGAAACGCTTCCTACATGGTATCTTTGGGCCTGACAAAAAATCTTGTAAGTCAGTGTCGTTAGACACGAGCCTGAGGTGTGTCTTAACCGCATCTAGTGAGGATGATTTTAGCCACTGTTGGCACAATTTTCCTACACTATATGTTGTAATTATTTCAGCATGTTCAGGTGATATATAGCGAGGGTCTAACCTACTCGTACGGAAACCCCCTGAGGAGGTGACAAAACGTTGGTGACACCCGTGGTATCTATTGGCCACAATAACCACCCGCCTGGACGTGTCAGTGAAGCATTAAGCATACCATTCTGGACCCACTCATTAAGTTCACTAAAAGTAGCATTTGTGCACTTTTGCCAGTTATTACATTTTGCAGGGGCAGGTATACTGGGCATGTTTAATTCTCTAATTGTAGCTAAGCCTAAACAACTGGTCTGTTGTACTGTTTCATTTAAAAAAATCATTTGAACGGGGATGAGACATGCTCTTAACAATGTTTCTCTACCCTTGGTCTGCCAATTTTTTGTTCCCCAAACACTTTTCAAATATTTTTTTACCAATATTCATAACCTTCAATTGATAACCGGGAAACAAAGGAGTCTAAATATATAAATTTTGTGTTGGTCAATAACATATGTTTATCCCTAGTCGTAGTTACCTTAAAATAATATGACACAGCATTTTTTTGATGATGCCCAGAAAAATACGCACATTTTTCAAAATAAGTTTTTGAACTCTCTTGCGGGGGAGTTGGGCAATGTTCCCATTGTGTATAATCAAATATCGTTTTTGGACTGCTTTGCTTTATGTATGAAGTGGTGCCCATAATAATTATAGGAAAACATGTTACCATAATTGTCTTTAAACTGGTAAACATCTTCATTTTATAGACAGTATAATATTGCAATTCTGTTATCATTGAATCAACTGTTTTCACATCCCAATCATCAGATGCAATGCCTGGTATAACTATATTGTTCATGGATAACTTTAACACACACAGTATTTAAATGATTTCAGTGGGACCATATATATCAAACATTACTTTGTCCCACACAATCCCATCAGAAATTGGCACTGCAGAAATGTTCACAAAGGAAAAAGTCTGTTCGAACCTTATGTGATGAAAAATGTGGTTTCAAAACCTCCTCCACCTGTTCAACCGCTGATCTCTCGGGAATAAAATGACCATGTATTAACAAAAAAAATTTAACGACAAAACCAATCCAAAGCATGAAGGCTAGGACAGTCAAGGAAAGCCATACATAGTTCCATGAAAAAACGAAGTATGTTACTATAAGCCAATGTATCAGCTTATGTGCACCTGACCGATCAGCAGTCGAAGAGGCAAACGAGTCCAATAGACCATCGTTGTAGTCGGCAAAGTATCCAGAGGCAGTTTGTGCAAAAGGCGTTGCCGTAGTCAATGGAGGAGTTGCTGTTTCCTGTGGTGCCACACAGGAGACAGCACCATCCATCTGGCTTGTAGTCATAGTGACTTGATCAAATGTTTCTAAGTTGCTTGTTGTTAGTGGAACCAATGCAAGATCATCATCATCCACCCTCCCCAAGCTCGGAGAGGCATCAGTGTTGGTATAGACAACTTGAAGCGGAACGTCTTCTCCGGTAGTGAGAGGGATTTGAGAACTACTGGACGTTCCTCTTGGTCGGCTGTGTAGAATCAGACACATGTTGTAGCTTAACATTGTCAATGGAAACAAAGAGGTTTTCTTTGGCACCTGGCAACGGTGGTAGAATAACAGTTCTGGTACTGTGTATCCCCAACACAGGGACTGGTGCTCGATAAGAAGGGCCAAATTCTTTTTTCACTGCGACCTTTTCATGCACAAGATCCCCAACTCTGGGAATCCAGCAGGGAGGTGTTACTGGCACATTCTTAATTCCTGTGGAGGCAGCACTTTTAGAAGAGTTATCTTCACGGAACTGCTGTAATTCCTGTAAAACAGTGACACGATCATTTATGTAAAAAGGTGTTTCTGACGCCTTCACACCAGGACCATCAAGATCCGGAACAAACATTCTTGTTCCGAACAGGCACTCATATGAAGTACGACCCCCCAGGGACCTTCTAGGCAAGTTATTTAGTGCTCTCTGAACTCCATACAGGTGGGTTAGCCATCTACGACCCGTACCTAAGACTCTGGCCGTTAAGGATAGCTTTAAATCGCGGTTTAATAGCTCCATGACAGAATTTCCCTCGGGATGAAATGGAGACGAGTACTGGAGCTGGACCCCCAATGAAGCCTTGGTGTCCCTGAATGTCCTTGAGGCAAAAGCAGGGCCCTGGTCCGAATGGAATGCCGCAACTGCATATGTACTGACAAAGACTCGCAAATCTTTAATAACAGTCTGAGCGTCAGCCGAGCGTTGTGGCCACACCCACACAAATCTGGAGCAAGAATCGACAGCGACTAGTATATATTTGTATGCACTATCAGGTGTTAATGGACCGCAATGATCCAAGTACACACATTGTAATGGTCTATTCGAGATTAAGAGGGGTGTCTGCGGTGGGCGCTTAGCTGTGGAAACTTTAATTTGTTGACAATAAAGGACATACTGCTTAGTTTCTTTATAGAGACCAGGCCACCAATAACGGGCCTGCAAGAGTGAAATTGTAGCCGCCATGCAAGCAGATGCCACCCCTTCATGCGCTGCTTTAATCAGTTGTGGTCTTACATCTTTATTGGGGATGTCGCATGCGCCTACGCCTGGAATTTTAACTTCAGCGTTCAGCATACTTCCCATCAACTATTGATATTTATTAGGAAATCCTTTAGCATAAGGCATACCATCAAATGTAGCTTTTATGGCAGCCATAATGTCTGTGTCTGGTTTGGAACTCAAACGAGTCACTGCAGCTACAGTGGCGACTGCCACTGCCGACTTTGCGGCTTCATCAGCCAAAGTATTTCCAGCAACGTGTATCCCAACGCGCTGGTGTCCAAGTGTATGCACAACATGGACTTTGGGTAGCGTCTCTTTCAGGTCTGTTACCTTCCCCCACAGTAGTCTGTGTTTTATGGTGTTGCCTTTCGAGTCTCTGACCCATTCAAGCGCCAGTAATGCAGGTATTCATTAAAAGACTGAACGCAATAATATGAATCACAAACAGCCAGGGTGAACTGTGTCGGATCTGTATGTTCCAGTGCCATCAGTAGAGCTTTTAGCTCAGCCAATTGTGCTGCACAATCCCCTAAGGTCTGTGTATAGGTATGTTGGGGACAGAATTTCTCCCCCTCCATATAGCCGCTCACGACCGCACATGCAGCAGAATATTGATGTTTAGTTCCAATCGCTGGTTGCTCAGAGCCATTGGTGTACTTGACTACATGATATTGATCAATAGGCAAGGTGTCAGCGGGAACTGGATATTCTACTTCATATTGTAGAAATTCTTGAGTTTGTAACTTTGAGTCGAAAATGTAGTCTACATCAGTGGCTGTTAAAGACGTAGCCCATTGTATCCGTCATGGATGAAGTGCTTTCGCACTCGGGACGCTAGCTTTTGTAACAGCCTCTAGGGCAGGAACAGTAGAAACGACAACAATGCGTTTTCCTTGGGCAAGTGGTCTTTCTTTAATAACAGCCATCTGCACAGCAGTGAGAATTTTCTCCGTGGATGCAAAGCGTTGTTCAGCAGCGGAATACAAGTGTGATTTGTATGCAATCAGGACTGTCTCACCTTCATTAAATGTGACATAAGTAAAACCAATGGCCCCAGCTATGACCCTGATGACCAAATGTGTCTTATTGTCCCGTGTATGTAATTGTTTTGCTGCTAGCATATCTGCCTGTAACTCTCGAAGAGTATGTGTATGCTCAATTGTCCAGAATTTGCTTGAAAAATCAGGACATATTAGCTCATATAAAGGTTTTATGCGTGTAGCATAATCAGGAATGTATGTTCAGCCAAAATTTTGAAAGCCCAACAATGATTGTAGTTTTTTAATCATATTTGGTGGTTGCAATTGTGCACATTTTTCTAAAAATTGTGGCACTAGGCTCTTCCTTTCATTCGACAACTCATATCCCAGGAACAGGACACTGAGGAAGGCAATTTTTGATTTTTTTAAGTTAAATTTGTAGCCGAGTTCGGCAAACCCTACAACAATGCGGGCTACCCGTCTTAAAAGTTGTAGTAACTTGTCATCCATGAGGTATATATCATCCACATATGACAGTGCTTCAGGGTCTATCTCGTGTAAAATAGCAGTCACATGAGCTGCAAACAGTCCTGGGCTGTTCCTATACCCCTGAGGCAAACAATAGTATTTTTTCTGGGAGTCTAGTGTGCTAAAGCTTGTTAAGTCTAGGCGATATTTTCTGGCAGAAGAATCCATTTGAGACATCCAAAGTTGTTTTGTACTTTTTCTGCACAATGTTGCTCATTAGTGCAGTGCTATGTGAGTTTTGTATAGCATATGTACGTGTATGTCCGTTTAAATGTCTGTAGTCTAAGACTATTCTGTATGAATGGTCCGGTTTAGCTACAGGGAATAAGGGGTTATTCATTGTTGAGACACAGGGTTCAATCACCCCCGGTATTCTAATTGCGTAAGTATCTCTCTCACCGGGGCCCTTGCTTCATGTTTTATTGGATACTGAGGTTGTGGCTGAGGTTCACCTTTAATGGGAATTACATGATATGGAGAATCCCTATCCCACCCTACGGGATTCCTCTATAACGCAGGTGCTTGTGCTAGAGCCCTTTCTATAGAATAGGATTCAGCGAGTTCCTCTGGAACAAGGGGCAAGAAGGAAGGTTTAATAACTTCCTCTCCATATGGGCAGGTGCGGACAAAATCAGGCGGCCAACCTTGTTCGGCCAGCAAAATGTCATATATTTTCACTACGCGGTCCCAAAAGATTGCGTGTATGGTGCGTTCAATGTCTCCTTATAATTGTAGAGTTACTCTATACACCCTATCGGGTTCGGAGACACGCATATCAGCTGTTTCTACTTGTATAAAGTCATAAGTTGCTTTCACCTCCAGATGCTGTAGAAGATTCCGGCGAACTATTGTGACCTCTGCCGCGCTGTCTAGCAGTGCTAGAGCCCATTTCTTGTTCTTCAAGAGAACCCTCTTCCTGAGTGGCATGTCTAACTGAGACAGCTGCCACTTTTTTCTTTTTAAATTGTTGTTTTTGTTGAACTGGTTTCTCTTCCTTCTTAACAGAAACCTCCGAAGAGCGTTGTGATTCCTGTCTCAGTTTCAGGCACTCTGTTCTCCGCTCTGATCGCCCACCTCTCTCATTTCTCTTTTCTGATGAGTCCTGAAAGGAACGAGATTGGCGTGTATCAGTATATTGATATCTATCAGGCGTTTTTATATTCTCTCTATTTCTGAGATTATACCTATTCTGTGGTGTCTCCGTGCGTGGAGATTCTCCCCTTTCTTTTTTAGGCGTTTCTTGTTTTTTTCTCCCAGCATTTCTTATTACCCTCAGGTTGTTGTTTAGTATTGTCTTTAATAATTTTACCCTGAAATTTAGTTTTTTGTGGTCTAGCCCCAAGGCTATCTGGACCAATACTTGAATACGTTTCTGCTATTACTTTAGGCAGCTCTCGCTCCTGATCCTGTTGCGGAACGTCACGGAGCCGCATGCGCACTGCGAGTGCAACTGCTTCCCCTTTAAGGTTACTTAGGATGATTGAAGCAACTGGCAAAATTGCCCATCAGATGCATCCCTAAATCTAGGGCCGGAGCAGCCCCGTATTCATCTTGAGTTTGTTTAAGCACTTCCGGTAGATTGGCTAATGTCGGTGTACTGTGTGCCGTTGTATAGAGCGCGGCAAGTACCGTGCCCCATGTGTTACAGTTTTCAACTGTATGGACCATCCCAAAGGGCAAGCACATAGTTCATATTCTATGTTTATCCTGAGGTCCCGTATGTGGAAATACTGCCTCCAGCGTATTATTTTTTGTGCTAGCCAAAATTGAGTCTCCTCTCATTTGACCGGAACTTTACCCATAATAGAATGTACAGTCACCGGATTTATACCTGGTGTTACTGCATGTGGTTGTGCTGGAGCAGCATGCGCTGGTTTTGTATTTAAAGTCTGCATTACAAATTGTACTAATCGTCTGTATATTGCTGTTAACTCAATGTATAAGCGTCGAACCTCAGCTACCGGCATATTCACAACTGCAGGATGTGGTGTATATGTGGCCAATAAAGGCCGGGTAGGAGCATCATTACTTAGTGGACCTAACTTTACTGTTAATATTGTGTGGGGTAAGGAGCCATCAAGCCAATTATTATGTTCTTGATAAGATAGAGGTATCTCTAAATATGCGTACGCCCTGTATTGCCCAGGCGCGTTCGCAACTGTATATGTATGAAATCTATTTGTGTTCCCATCAACTGCTGGAAATGTGACCCAAGAGAAAAAAAGTTCTGTTCTATAGGCTGCATGGGCATCCACCACAAACGTGACTGGACCACCCTGGCCGTAAGGCCATGTGCTAGCAAATGTGCTGTGAAAGGTTGCCTCATGTTAAGACCTATTTGTACAACCTGGGGATTCGCCATTATAGAAGCACCAAGAGTTCAGAGAAGGCACACCAAGATAGTTTTTTTTCCTTTTATGGTTGAAGCTTGAACAACCACCTGCTGAAAATAGGATTACCTATACGGCGGTGGTGGAAATCCTCAGTACCACGGGCGTCTCCGTATACGGCACAGAGGGGTCATTATATAAAATGAGACGAGATATGCTGGTGGACTCGAAAATTAGAGCCTGACCAAACATGTCGCGTAGGCTCTCATTATCCTAATGAGACTACTGGATTTTGAGCGGCAAGATCGTTCACAGTGTGGGGGATTGAGTCTGACCCACGGTGAATGACACTTGTCACTCTAAATCTGGGTTTTGCTCTGGCTAACTAGCAGTGCCTCATCTCTCCCAAATGGTAGAGACAATTGGGCAGCCAAGCGCATGACATCTTAATACTTCTCAGGGAAGTCATGGTCACTCAGGTCACAACTGGTTCTACCATACACAGTGCGGTCTCGTATATAAATTACAAAAGAAGCAGTGTAAGTTTTAAAGATTGGTTTAATAAAATGACTGCATTTTAGATAGCAAAGCGTGAGCTGCAATAACCAGAACTACACAACACAGTGATATTAAAATAGTAACAATGAGAGTGAAGCAGAAGAATAAAGCAATCATAGTGCCGCTAGGTTATTCTCTCTCTAAGTTATATTTTCGAGCACAGCATCTTAAGCTTTAAGCCTGCCTTTCAGGTTCCCCCGGGAGGACATCGACCCTCATACCTGAGCAAAGGCCTGTAATCTGCATCAGCATCTGCAACGGGGCATTCAGCATACAGTTTTGGGTCCCTGGCTGGAATCTCCCACTTGACGTGTACTAGGACTAGAAAGTGTTTTTATAACTAACACGCAGATGTTCTAAGAAAATGTCCCTACGTAAGGATGTGTATTTTCTACGAATGCTGGAGACTAAACTTGTACCACGTTTACCAGCAATGTACCAGACTGTAGCCGTGACTGAAGCACAGGGCGATCAAGAATGCATTATTTGAGAACACAGTGCTGAACTAAGCTAAACAGTATGATAAACAAGACCGTAAAAACTTGTTATTGGAAAATAACAGTGCGTCGCTGAATAAAGTATATCTAGGGCAAAGTGCACAGCGGCCTAGTATGTAAAACTAACGTGCATGAAGCTATATCAAAAACGGCTACACTACAACACATTGCTTCCCACACCAGAATCCTGCCTATTAGGCATACACACCAGGTCAAGAAGAGATAAACAAACTCACAGATGTGGTGACCTGGTGTTAGTGTTTATTTAGACGCCACATAGCAATGCAATGGAAAGCACCAGGGATGCCAAAATCACGCTACTGGCTGGGTGATTTGCTAAAGTGGGCGTGGGCGGAAGCACGCATGCTTCATTCTCTTAAGGACAGGGGCGTATTGATGAAGGGACTGGAACTCTGGGACACCTTTATGATCAAAGTTGAGGCTAAAAATGACATTCCCCCCACCCCCTCGAAGCAATAGCTCTGGTTTGGCAAGCATCAGGAAGTACAATTAAGTACTATCACCATAGTTACAATCACAAACCAGGGGACCGCACATGGCAGTTAGGCTGTGGGTTAGTGCACCGGGTGCTATGGGTTCCCAAGAATTCGAGATACCATGGGCCATATTTATACTCTGTTTGCGCCGGATTTGCGTCGTTTTTTTTTACGCAAATTCGACGCAAAACGAACTCCATATTTATACTCTGGCGTTAGACGCGTCTAGCGCCAAAGTTCATGGAGTTTGCGTCATTTTTTAGCGTGGACACCTACTTTGCGTTAATGATATGCAAGGTAGGCGTTTCCGTCTAAAAAATGACTCCGAGGCATGTGCGCCGTATTTACACTCCCGGGCAAAAATGACGCCTGGGAGTGGGCGGGTCAAAAACAATTACGTCCAGCCGTTTTAGCGTCATTTTTTAACGCCTGGTCAGGGCAGGCGTTAAGGGACCTGTGGGCTCGGAAGGAGCCCAGAGGTGCCCTCCCATGCCCCAGGGACACCCCCTGCCACCCTTGCCCACCCCAGGAGGACGCCCAAGGATGGAGGGACCCATCCCAGGGAACTTAAGGTAAGTTCAGGTAAGTATTATTATTATTTTTTTGTGGCATAGGGGGGCCTGATTTGTGTCCCCCTACATGCCACTATGCCCAATGACCATGCCCAGGGGACATAAGGGGGCATGACTCCTGTCTTTGCTAAGACAGGAGTCATTTCAATGGGGGTTGGGAGTAAAAATATTGGCGCAAATCGGGTTGAGGCGAAAATTTTGCTCCATATTCCCCTACGCCGGCGCTGCCTGGTGTAAGTCATTTTTTTTGACGCACACCAGGTAGCTCCGCCGGCTAACGCCGGCTAACGTCATTGAATAAATACGGCGCCCGCATGGCGCTTCAGAATGGCATTAGTTTTTTGACGCACAACTGCGTTGGCGCAGTTGTGCGTCGAAAAGTATAAATATGGCCCCATATGCCTGACATGGACTATATACCAACCCTATGTCTTATTAAGCAGTACAGCTTAAAGGAATGTGATGTCCGCACAGTACAAGATGCTGACATCACGAGTTACCACACAAATTGGGTGCATTGTAGAGGTATTAAAAGGGTGTCAATATATCCCATTGGGATTTTATGTGGAAGACAAGGAGATGGGGTTGCTATTCCTCCTTTAATCCTACTTTGATGAGTGGGTGTTACACAGATAACATTGTAAACTACAGTTGGGGTACACGGTCCCACTGTTGCTGATTGCCCTTCCCTCCTCTCCATGTTGTATTTCAGTGATATGATGGAAGATATGATTATGATGACTAAAGTCAGATTTCGATTGTAAGTGTTACCTAAAAACAATAAAGAGTAAAGGTAAAATTCAAGAGCAGTAAAAGATGGTGAAGTGGTCACCTCCACAAAAGAACTTTTGTAGCTACATTTATCAAGTGTTAGTGCATCTTTGTCCAGCTTTTGTTGCCAAATTCAATGCTTCAGTGGGATTTCAAAAATCAAGTACTCACCTATGTGGAGGGCTATATGAAAGGTTCATTGGTTTCCCTACAGACGTCGTTTGACTTCTATAAATGTAGATGTTTCAAATTCCGTTCATTTTATACGTTAGACAACGATTAGGTCATTCATCCTCTCTGAACCTGCTCATTGACTTACAAAACCTCCCAATTTTAACACACAATACTGTTGGCAGCATCAAGTGCGAGATCCTCCCTTGCCATTTTACTCGCATCTCACATCCCTTCTTTCATGTCTGTGCATGCTAATACCGGTACCAACCGTGACTTGTGTTGGACTTCGGTAGAACCATATTCCAGCAAATATTTCCCTTCTCAATATACCCATACTGAGAAGCGCAAAGTGCAACGTTTTCTGAAACAACATCATAATGAAAACAACCTAAATTCGACTTATATTTGCATATTCAATTAAAGCTCTGTGATATGTTTCTCATCAACCATCATTCAGCTATACGTGAACTATTTTAAACCTTTTCCAGACACTTTGTCTACACACAATTCTATTGTTTTTGTTATATATGGTATTAATGTCACACCTCAGTAATTATGTACCAAATGTCTCATCTCTACAAAGAACTAAAAGTGTGCCCTGGCATTTACATGTGATAAATACCTTTTAAAAGACACGGGGCAGGCTCCAGGCATTCCGTTGCGAGCCTAATCAATCCCCTTAGGTTTTGAAAGAAGAAGTCACAATAACTCTATAAAGATGCCATTGAAAAATGTCTGCATAGCAGCACTGACAAGGTGAGGCTTCTATGATTGAAAAGTCAATTCAAGGTTCATGTCAATGGAGTATTTTATTTCTGTAAGAGGGAAATAAAAAAACAGCTTAACATTCCACTGTGGTCCATTCTAATCTACAGTAGCTTGTCGACTGAATACTGATACTGACTCTTGTGAACTTATTTCAAAGCAGGCACTTTTGCTTTGGGTTTTGACAAAGGTTATATTTGTGAATACATAATCACAAGATAGCATAGAAACGCCACTACCAAAAAAAACTAAAATACGTTCGTAATGTAATACATTCCTTATAATATCCAATAGGTAGTGGACTGTACATTTGCATGTACATTTATGCCAATAATGGGACACCATGTACATTAAGAGTACGTTATTACTAAGATGGACGCAAAGAGGAAGGCAAGGGGCTCAGGATGAACTATTTCTTTATTGTGATAACCCTGTTTATGGCTGCCAAAAGGTGCGCTATGTTATAGAATACCGATGTGTAGCATTTTCGGGACCTGATGGTGCACATTTGTGGATTACGTTTTTGAGTTATTGAATATTTCTAGATAATTGATGCTGCTTTGTCTTCAAGTCTTAAGTGACTATGGTCCTTATTATGACCCTGGCTGTGGGTGATAACGTGGTGGTGATAATGCCAACAGGCTGGTGGTAATTTCCACCAAATTATAGCCATGGCGGTGATAACTCCCATAGACAACCAATGCACCACACCAACTTCCAGGGCGGAAATACCAGCCACCATGGCGATAGCCAACAACAGCCAGGAGGAAGACAAAGTACCGCCCACCATATTTTGACCCTACAATCTGCCACCTTTTCCGGGGTGGTACCAATGAAAACAAAAGCCTGACGGAAACAAAGCTCAGAAGTGATAGGATTCCTCATTGGAGACACAGGGAGGAACCACACTGCCATGGAACCCGAACTGCATTGGCAATAGCAATATATCTGTCTTTAGAAGAATGCTATATGGTAACATGAAGCATTACGAGTAGAATGGCCCTCAATATGACATTGGCAGTAAATCCCACTTACCGCCATGCCGACTGCTGCCAACGTAACGCCGCTGTGGCGGATAACCACCAAGCATATTATGATACACACATACCAATCCGTTACGATACAGCCACACACACCAGCCCGCCAGCCCAAAGGTCAGTGATAAACTGGCGGTATCCAAACCCACACCATTACTCCAACAGACCTCTGCTATCACATTATGACCCGCTAATCACCACGGCGGACATTCAATGGTGGTAAACCATTGGCGGGACATACCGCTGCGCTCAAAATACACACACTCAAACAAAACTACACCACATTGGACAATTCAAACTACACACACCTGACACACATACACACACCACACCCACACATCCACACCACTATAAAACACCCACCCACAATACCCACATCCCTTTATGACTAGAAACAACTGCCACCAGAGAGAGAAAGAGCAAGAGCACCCACACAACCAGAGCCACATAACACCATTACCTATACACCATCCATGCACCTTACATCACACACCCCAACACATCACCCCACACACCCGCACCCACACCACTCATGCTACACCCATGTAACCACAACGACACCCCAGTTTCTCAGAGGAAGAGCTAAGGGTCATGGTGGAGGAAATCATCCGGGTAGAGCCACAGCTATTTGGATCACAGGTGCAGCAGACATCCATTGATGGGAATATGGATCTAGGGCAAAGAATCATGGACAGGGTCAATGCCGTGGGACAGCACCCCAGAAAAAGGGATGACATAGGAAGAGTTGGAATGACCTACGGGGGAAGGTGCGTTCTGTGGCAGCAATATACCAACTAGCTGTACAGAGGACTAGTGGTGGACCCCCACCTCCTCCCCCACAACTAACAAAATGGGAGGAGCAAGTCATGGCAATCATGCATCCTGAGGGACTGGCAGGAATAGGAGGAGGACTGGACTCTGGTAAGTCAAATCTCTGTTACTATCAACCTCCCTACCTGCATGTCATCACAAATCCCCACTCTTACCCTCACTCCCATCACTTCACCACCTCCCACATACCCCACCATCACAACCCACTCATCCCAATACCAAGCCCTGCATGCAACATCAATGCATGGACACCCCTCACAGCCCTGCATGGACACCTATCACCACTGCATGCACACTGGAGAGAATCATCCAGGCCCACCAAATAGCAACTCACACAAAGGCAAATCTGCCAGGTCAAAAACAACCACAGAGGGCAACACACCCAGGCACAATATGTCACACGCATAAACAATAACACTACATTCACATCCTCACAAGTACCCCAGCCAATGTCACTGGAGAAGAGTTGCCAGCAACATCCAGTCCCCCCCCCAGAAGAGGCCCACAGTGATGATAGCAGCTCTGGTCGCCTTGATCTGGATGACCAACCTGGCCCATCAGGGATCTCCAGACAATTTGTTAGCCAGGCACAGTCACACACCACCACAGAGCCACCCCCCTCAGGAAACACCACCACAGCACCCACATAGTCAGCCCATACCTCTGTCCCCAGGACACGTCAATCAGAAGTGTGCCCACCACTACAGGGACCCTAGGCCACACCACAAACACAGGACGATCAAGGACCCGGAGTCAGTGGCAGTGGGCACACAGTTGAGGGGACAGAAGCACAGGAGAACAGGGAAGCTGGGAGGACTACTGTGCAACATGGGGAAGACAGGCCCAGGGAACCCACTATCCAGGAGGCACTCACCACAATCCTGGGAGCATACCAACATTCACAGGATACACTGGGCCAGATACTGGACAAGTTGCAGGAGAACATGCGGCTGCAGGAGGGACAGTACCTGGGGATCAGGGAGGACTTGAAGGACATCAATACCACCCTGGTCTCTATTGCAGGGATGTTGGCAGACATGGCGAACACTATGATAGAGGCAGTTGCATAGCACCAGGCCCCTGAAACGAGCCAAAGCGATGAACTGCCCTCCACCTCCACTGCCGCTAGTGGACAGGAGGCCCTGCCACAGGACCAACAGGCCACTGGCAACCCCACTACAGAAGGAGAACCACCCTACAAATGTTCCCTGTGATCCAGGCAAAAGCCAGAGACTATTGCCAAGACCACCGCCAGGAAATAAGACTCTCCTGATTGTCACCCTTGTGTCCCACTCTGTCACTCTGTCCACCTTGAACTGCCATTGCCCCTCTTCCTGTGCCCCCTTGGACAATGCACCTGTGATACAAATAAACCGGACTCTATCCTGGATTTTCCTCCATCATCAACCCAGCCCATTCCACTACCCCCTCTACTTCTCAGCACTGAAATAAACACCCTTTGAAAAAATACAAGTATGGAGTATGTCAAATGATTTAAGTATGTATTCGTTTTTTCCAGGTTTGGACATTGCAATTCAACTGTACAGTAATGTATACATAGGAAAGACCTCTAGTTGGCTGCAATCAACACACCAGGAGCGATAGTAGGACACAAATATCTGCAAATAGAGATGCCAAAGGGTACAGTGAGTGGGAAAAACAGCCTGCCAGTGACAATGGCAAACACAAAACTGTCAATTAAATTTGAATTTACACTGTCTGACCTGTGTGTCCTCATCCACATCCTCTGCCTCCTCATCTTCACTGTCCACAGGGTCCACTGCTGCCACACGGTCATCTCCTGCCTCCTCCTCCTCCCTCCTCCTCCTGCAGAAAAGGCACCTGGCGACTCAAGGCAAGGTTGTGCAACACACAGCATGCCACGATGATCTGGCAGACTTTCTTGGGTGAGTAGCACAGGGATCCACATGATAGACAGAGGAAACAAAACCTGGCCTTCACAAGGCCAAAGTTCCTCTCTATAATTCTTCTTGTTCACCCATGTGCCTCATTGTAACATTCCTCTGCCCTTGTCCCGGGATTCCTCACAGGGGTCAGTAGCCATGAGAGGTTGGGGTAACCAGAGCCACCTCAAAATATTGAGGGACAACTGTTAGCCACACACCAACCCTTAGGGCCCACACCATTCCCACACACCAACATATACTGGGTGGGAACCAGGGCTCACCAAATTAGCCACACCCTGTGCCTCCGGAGTTGAGCCATCACATTTGGGATGCTGCTATTCCTCAGGATAAAGGCATCATGCACAGACCCAGGATATTTTGCATTGACGTGGGAGATGTACTGGTCCACCAGGCAAACCATCTGCACATTCATGGAGTGAAAGCTCTTTCGATTTCTAAACACCTGTTCATTTCACTGAGGGGGAGACAAATGCAATATGTGTTCCATCAATAGCCCCAATAATGTGGGGGATATGTCCCATTGCATAGAAATCAGCTTTCACTGTGGCCTAATCCTCCACCTGGGGGAAAATGATGTAGCTGCACATGTGTTTAATCAGGGCAGACAACACATTGGTCTGCACTATTGAGAACATTGGCTGAGACGTTCCGGCTACCAAGCCCACTGTCACTTGGAAGGAGCCAGTTGCCAGGAAATAGAGCACTGATAGCACTTGCACAAGAGGGGGGGATCCCAGTGGGGTGACGGATAGCAGAGATTAGTCTGGCTCCAATTGGGCACACAGCTCTGTGTTTGTGGCCCTGTGCAGTCTATAGTTGAGGATAATGTGCCTGTCCTCCATTGTTGCCAAGTCCACCAGGGGTCTGTACAACTGGGGATGTCTTCATCTGCTATTCATCCGCAATCCGCAGCAGTTGCAATCTGTGGGGCAAAATGGTGAGCAGCTGGTCATTAACTCTTAATTCCAACCACTACAGTTCAATGCATATTGTGATTGTAACAGTATTTAGTTGGAGATGTCCAAATGGTGCATTTGTGTACTGTGACGCAGTTAGGATCCATGGACTGCCCCCCCCCTCAAATGGCATCTGCCTGTCCTGTATGGAGGGACAGGTGGAAATTAGGTAATTCCACTGACATTGTGTGCTGTTAGGGGAGGTGGTCATAAACCGCCGTGCAACTCCTCATTGATTAAGATTGGACCGTATGGGGTACAGTGGTCAATGGTGATATACGCCGACGGTGATGGTATGCACTGCCGCGGACGTCACTGCCATTTTCTGTCTGTTAACTCACTTGCTACCTGACCATCAACAGAAGAGGACCTACACTGCATGTGCTGCTGTGACCTGTCTCTGGAACTGACCATTGCTCGTGTGACTGGGGAAAGGGCCCCTGCCTTCACTTCGGCAGAGTTAGAGAGACTGGTGGATGGGGTCCTACCCCAGTACGGACTGTTGTATGGGCCTCCACACCAACAGGTGAGTACACTGTGAGTATGATGCATGGTGCGTGAATGCATGGAGTGCTGTGTGTGAAGGCCTCATGTAGGGAGTGGGTGGTGGATGGGCCCTGGGCAGCATGCATCATGCATGGTGGGCGCCATGTCTGTGCTAATGGGATGGGAAGGGGCATGGTGGGCCATGAGTGTAAAAAGCAGGACGGTCGGAATAATACCTTTCCCTGTGTCCATTTCCCTGCAGGTCATCACCCAGCAAAAGAAGGGTATATGGCGTGCCATCGCAAAGGACATGCGGACCCTGGGGGTCTACGGCAGGCGGAGCACCCACTGTCAGAAACAATGGGAGGATCTGATACACTGGGCACGGAAGACCGCGGAGGCCCAGCTGGGGATGGCCTCCCCATGAGGAAGGGATGCCCGTTGAACCCTAACCACCCCTGATGGCCTGCATACTGGCGGTGGCCTATCCAGAGCTGGATGAGCGCTTGGGGACATCACAGCAGCCACAAGGGGATGAATACAGTGCCCCAATATACATAAGGAGGAATCCTGGTGTGGTGGGATCTGGGAGGGGGGTCGGGCCCTGTGGGTGCCCCTAGACCAGGCATGGTATTGCAGGGTTGGTCCCATGTTGGTCAGGGTTCTGATGTGAAAGGACTCCAACCAAGCTAGTAGGCATCCACTACTGGGCAGGGGTCTGTGGGTCTCAGGTATGCTGCAATTGGCGTTAGGTGTCCTTATCCATAGCCTGGTGACTAGCATTGTGAATGGTAGTGTATTGCCTACTGCTTTCTGTGTGTGAGTCTGTTGTGTATGCCAACGGTGGTGTTGTTGGCACCACTGACCAAGTGTGTCCTTTGTGTCTCCCCCCCTTTTTATCTTGTCTCCCTGGCTTTATGTGCATTAGCATCATCTGGCGGAGGAGCAGCGGCACCGGCGACGGAGGGAGCTGCGTCCCACAGGACCGAATCCACCAACGTTGAGGGCACCAGTGGGACGGAGGGCAAGGGGAGCACCAAGGCAGAGACAGGAGGGGACAGAACTGACATGGATTCTTCCTCTGATGGAAGCTCCCTGGTGGTGGCAGACACCTCTGTGCCCACCCCAGCTACAGGTACAGCCACCACCCCTGTACCAGCACCGCCCTCACAGCAGCCCCTCAGCGTGTTTCCCTTGCCCGCTCACCCAAGAGGGTGAGCATCTCCTTCGCCCCAGGCACCTCAGACCATGTCCAGTTAGCCCTGCTGCCCTGAGTGAGGAGACTATTGACCTCCTGAGATCCATCTCTGTTGGGCAGACAACCATTGTGAATGCCATCCAGGGGCTGGCAGCCCAATTGCAACAAACAAATGCATTCCTGGAGGGCATTCACACTGGCATAACAGCCCAACAGAGATCAATCCAGGCTCTGGCCTACTCTCTGATGGCAGCCATTGTCCCGGTTTCTAGCCTCCCCCCTCCAACTTCCTCTACCCAATCCCATTCCCCTCAACCCCAACCTATCCCATGCACACAGTCAGACAAGCATGCACCCAGGACAACACACAAGAGTGGACATGTTAAACACAAGCACCACATTTCATCACACGGGCACTCACAGAAACACCATTCAGAACCAGACATACCAAAATCCACTGCCACCACTGTGGCCCCTGCCTCCTCCTTGTCCACCTACCTCCCAGTTTCGTCTCCACTCACACCTGCATGCACTACATCCTCATCCACTTCCACCATCACCAGCACACCTAACAGCTCACGCACCTCACTGGCAGTCAGCACCCCCACATACATCCACATGTCCAGTGTCCTCTCCCACTGTGCCTGTGACCCCTCCTCCAAAAGTACACAAATGCAAGCACTCAGACACCCAACAGCCATCCACTTCACAACAGCATCCAGCCCATGCCCCTTAACCCAAACACAGCAGGCAGACACCTCCTACCACCACTCCCTCTTCCTCCACTCCCAAACCATCTCCCTCTTCCCACCCCAATGTCCCTAAGAAGCTTTTCCTCTCCACCTCTTCCCTACCCCTCCCTCTGTCCCCCCCGTCAGGCCAGGGCGGTCAAAACCTAGCAAACACCTCAGCCACCCAGTCCACATGCACAGTAATGTCCCCAACTACTCTAGGTGGGAAAGGATCCCGGCCACCAGCCAAGCAGACGGACAGGGTGCCAGCCTCAAGTGCGTGGAGGAAGGGCAAGGAGTCAGCCCCAGCTGCAGGACGGAGGGGCAAGGAGGCAGCCCCAGCTTCAGGACGGAAGGGCAAGGAGGCAGCACCAGCTACAGGACGGAATGGCAAGGAGGCAGCCCCAGCTGCAGGAAGGAAGGGCAAGGAGACAGCCCCAGCCATAGGAAGAAAGAAGGGACAAGGGGCCTGCAGCAGCAGGCAGGAAGGACAAGGGGCCTGGTGCAGGGACTCAGTCGGAGCCCCCACCACCAACCATGGTGGTGCAGCCATCCGAGGCTGCAGGCGAAGGGCTGAAGCCTCATCCCACCACTGCCAGCACCAGCACCGCCACCAGCACCCCCACCAGCACCACTGCCAGCAGCAGCAGCCCCAGAGGACAGCCGTCCAAGGCTGCAGGGGAAGGGCTGGAGCCTCCCCCCACCACTGCAAGCACAGCCACCAGCACCGCCACCACCACTGCCACTAGCACCACCACTCACACCTGCATGCACTACATCCTCATCCACTACCACCATCACCAGCACACCTAACAGCTCACGCACCTCACTGGCAGTCAGCACCCCCACATGCACCACTGCCAGCAGCAGCAGCCCCAGTGGGCAGCCATCGGAGGCTGCAGGGGAAGGGCTGGAGCCTCCCCCCACCACTGCCAGCACAGCCACCAGCACCACCACCACCACTGACACTAGCACAGCCACCAGCACCACTGCCAGTAGCAGCCCCAGTGGGCAGCCGTCCGAGGCTGCAGGGGAAGGGCTGGAGCCTCCACTTACCACTGCCAGCTCCACCAGCAGCACCACCACTACCACCACTGGGCAGCCGTCACCACCGGCAGACAGTGTGTAGTCCTGCAACCATGGGCTGTTGTGTGGCCTGGCCCCAGCAAATCCTGTGGGTCTGATACTCAGCTCAGAGTTTGTGACCTTGCACCCCCAAGATCTGAATCACTGAGCACAATGCCCCCTCCAGAACCAGTGGAGAAGCCATACACTTACCCCATCCTCCACAGGATGAAGCTCACTAAGAACAATGCCCCCTTCAGAACCACTGGAAGAAGCCATCCACTCACCCCATCCTCTACAGGATGAAGCTCACTGGGCACAATGCCCCCTCCAGAACCAGTGGAAGAAGCCATCCACTCACCCCATCTTCCCCAGGATGATGCTCACCGGGCACAATGCCCCCTCCAAAACTAGTGGAGAAGCCATCCACTCACCCTACCCTTCCCAGGATGAAGTTCACCGGGCATAATGCCCCTCCAGAACCAGTGGAAGAAGCCATCCACTAACCACATCCTCCCCAGGATGAAGTTCACTGGGCACAATGCCCCCTCCAGAGCATGTGGGTAAGTCAACCACTTGAGAGACTGTGGCCTTGCACTCCCCAGGACAAAGAGCAATGGGCATGTTGCCCCCTCCGGAGCATGTGGGTAAGTCACCCACTTGAGAGACTGTGGCCTTGCACGCCCCAGGACCAAGCACAGGGCATGTTGCCCCCTCCAGAGCATGTGGGTAAGTCACCTACTTGAGAGACTGTGGCCTTGCACTCCCAGAACCAAGCACAGGGCATGTTGCCCCCTCCAGAGCATGTGGGCAAGTCACCTACTTGAGAGACTGTGGCCTTGCACTCCCCAGGACCAAGCACAGGGCATGTTGCCCCCTCAGAGCCAGTGGGAAAGTCACCCACTTGAGAGACTGTGGCCTTGCACTCCTCAGGACAGAGTGATGGGCTCGTTTACCCCTCCAGGACCAGTGGTGTTGTACCATCTTCCGGCTGAGGTGCCTTCACATTCCCTGTCCCCCTGAGGTGCCTGGCTATTTTTGACCTGATGCCCCTGCAGTGTTCTCTCCGAGTTGTTGCAGGAGTGAGGTCGGGCCTTGGACTATGTGATGTGGCCCTGTGGCCCACGGACATTGAGGGCTTGACAGTGTCCCTACATTTGTAAATATGTATATACTTGTTGATTTGGATGCACGCATTGCTACTATATTTATCTTATTACACTCAATTCATTTTGTCCTTGCATTATTCCTGATGGGTACGGGGTGAATATGTAATGTTACTGCATCTGCTTGTGTGTATGGTGTTGGTGACATGGGTGTTGTGTGTGTCACTCTCTTTTTCCTCCCCCTCTCCCCTGTGTCAGTATTCCATGGTCGTCTTCGATGGCATTGGTGTTTGTAGTGGAGCAGAAGGTAGAAGATCATGGGGAACACATGAAACTCAGCACCATGTCTGCATGGTTCTTCCTTGAGTGTCCAGATGTGAGTCATTTCGCTTCTGTGCAGTGTTTCTGGCAGGCTTTTGATGTCGTTGGTACTGCCCCGGAAAAGGTGGCGGATTGGTATGTCATAATACAGTGGGCGGAATATTGTCTTCCGCATGCCTGTAGGTGGTAACCATCGTGGTACCTGTTGATTTCACCCTGGCGGTCGGTGTGTTAAAGTGGCTGTCTGTCTGAGCGGTTTCCGCCATGGTCAAAATGTCATATTTATTACCGCCAGCCTTTTGGCGGTATTATTGCCACTTTATCCCCAACCACCAGGGTTGTAATGAGGGCCATAGTGTGTGAAGGGACATGTATTTGTGCCGCACCAAAGAACTGCAGCATCATATTGGTGTAGGTTAAAAGATCAGGTGACAGTTGCAAGGGCAAGCTAGACCTAAAAATAAATGTACTTTAATGCCTGTTCTCCTACCATCTCTGCTGCTACCAGAGAACAGCATTATAAATCATCTAGTTATCTAAGACAATTTAATACCATATGAGTTACCTTGAAAGTTCAACTCAGGCAGCTTGATAAACAAAATGGTCACAGCTGTGTGGAAAGGATACACTTTTGTGGGAGCACACAAATGCTGCACAGTAAAAACATTCAATCCAGGCTTGCAGCATGTACGCAGAGCCAAAGCCCCTCTCCTGGTGTTCTCACATTAGTGTCTGGTGACAGCAAAGCTGTCAAGCCAGACCATAATAATGGAAGCATGACAAAATATATACGGTGCAATCAGAAAGAACTACGGACAGTGAATATGCAAGTATTATCTATAGAAAACTGCAGGATTATAGAAATGGGAAGATCATATGCTTTGGCATTACATTAAGTGCAATAATCTATAAACACAAAACAAATATTCAAAAACATTATCAAACTTACTTCAATAAGTTGTATAGGAAATATTAAAGAATATTTTAGGTAGGCCTAGA
Organism: Pleurodeles waltl; assembly: GCF_031143425.1. Taxonomy (NCBI): domain Eukaryota; kingdom Metazoa; phylum Chordata; class Amphibia; order Caudata; family Salamandridae; genus Pleurodeles; species Pleurodeles waltl. Next base: position 1,044,123,415 of record NC_090437.1, read on the forward strand.
TGTAATTTCATTTGCGTCAGAGCAAGAACTACAGACAGTGAATATGCAAGTATTATCTATAGAAAACTACAGGAGTTAGAGAAATGGGAAGATTATATGCTTTGGCATTACATTAAGTGCAATAATTTACCAACACAAAAAAATATATTCAAAAACATTATCAAACTTACTTTAATAAGTTGTATAGGAAATATTAAAGAATATTTTAGGTGAGCCTGTTACTCTTTGATGCAAAATCGCTGATAATACATCATTATGTCTGTCTCCATAAATTAAAAGAGAGTAGTTTGGGGGAAAATTCCTAGTACAAAAGCACATTTAGCAAGCATGAGTGGCTGCTTGTGCTCGCTATCAATAGTTTGTAGCATTTAGCATTATTTATTAGCACAATTTTTAGTCAAGGGTGCATTTTGCTCTATGAAAATAGTAATAAATGTAGGGAGTAAGCTGGGAGAAATCCTAAGCCAAGTGTACATTTAAATAGCACAAACAGCTGCTCGCCACTTGTGTTCTTTTGCATTCAGTGCTGTTTCTATATATGAATCAATGAATCCATTTAGTACAGGAATTAAAGTGTACTCACGTGGGAGCATAACATTTGTATAGTGGGTGTAGTATAGGAACTGGCATGACTGCTAAGGCCAGGATGCACTGCTACTGTTACTCCACTCAGCCAGCACTGTGTCTTCTGCTTCAAAAACCCCTGTTTGTCAACTCCCAATTGAAGTGTACTCACCTGGGAGCATAACATGTGTTTAGTGGGTGTAGTACAGAGACTGACATGACTACAACTCAATACAGGCACCGTTTTTGTAACTCCAAAAAGCAGACCAGTGGTCACTTGCTCGAAAACACCTATTACTGAGCTCTCAATTGAAGTGTGCTAAGCAGGGGAAGAACATTGGTCAAGTGGGCATCCTAGAGTGAGTGACATGACTGCAACTCACAGCAGGCCCAAAATATGGAACTCCAAACACCAGAACAGTGTTTTCATCCAAAGACCACTGTTTGTCAATTAGAAAATGAAGTGAACTCATCAAGGAGGATAGCATTTGTCAATCAATGGGGAGCTGTAAGAGTGACAGGACTGCAACTCCCAGCAACCACTGTTCCTCCTTCTCCAAACACCAGACCAGTGTTCCCGCCTGAAAAGGCCCATGTATCCTAACTCTCTATTGAAATGTACTCACCTGGGAGGAAAACATTTGTAAAGTATGTTTAGTACGGAGAGTGGTCTGACTGCTAATGCCAGGAGGCCATGTTTCTGGAAAACAAAACACCAACACAGTGTTCTCTTGTCCAAGGAGCCCTGTGCCTTAACCCTCAATTGAAATGTACTGGTCTGTGAGGATATCATTTGTACAGGGTATGTAGTACATGACTGTAACTCACAATTGGGTCTTTTACTGTCACTCCACCCACCTGTCCAGTGCCCTCTTCTCCAAAGACTCCTGCTTGGGAAATCACAGAAGACTTATAGTCTCCGGGAGAATTTGCCATTTCTCAAGTGTGTGAAGTAGAGGAAGTAACATGACTGCTAAGGCCAGGAGGCTCTGTCTCTCCAATTCAAAAAACAAGCCCAGTTCACACTTGTCTAACTACCCTTGTTCTCACAAAGGATGTTTACTCACTTGGGAGGATAATATTTGTCTAGTTTTTAGAACTAGTGGGAATGACTGGAATGTAAAGCCCGATAGAGCCTGTTTTGCTAACGTTAACCACCAGCCCAGCATCCACTAGCCCCAAAGCATCTGTTAGTGAATTTACAAAGGAAGATTACTCACCTGGTAGGATAATATTTGGCTTGTGTTGGGAACTAGGGGAGTGACCTCAATGCAACTCCCAGGAGGCACTGTTCAAGAGACTCCAAATAGCAAAACAGTAGTCACTTGTCCAAAAAACCTTGCCATATCTCTCTTAAATGATGTTTACTCACCTGAGAGGGAGCAAGATGCAGATAATGCTCAACTCAGAGTTGTGGCTGGCCACCTAGCTCAATCTTGAACTGCTTGAGGACAGGAAGGACAGTCCACCCATTCTGCAACATACATGATCAACAAGGCCTCAAGATGCATCAACAGAATGGTATTTGATGCAGACACATTCACTATGTACTGACCCCATGATGACTCCAATCATATATACAACAAACTCTTGGGTCAACCTTCTTAACCTCATTAGTTGGCCGACACACACACTACCTCCTTGGTGCAGGTCACGACCAGCGGGACGACACCAGGGAAGGGGTTAAAAAATCCTGAAAGATTCTTTTTTTAAATTTAATTCCCCATTGGGAGACACGGAAGAGCTTCTGTGTCTCCCCCCCGCATTCCCACCTGGCCCTTTGTGACATCAGTTCTGCAAGGCACGATGACGTCACAATATGTTTTCCCCACCGGAGCAGGAAGTGGAGGAAAGATATATTTATATAGATATGTATTGATATATATATCTATATAGATTGAAACAAGCTATATGTAGATATGTATATGTGGTGAATGAAAGCTATAAAGTCCACGGCATAAACAAGCTTGAAAGACAGCTTTATTACCAGCGCGACCTAGCGTCCAGCCAGGTTCAACTGCCAACTCCCGAATGTTTAGACGCTTGCGTTCGCAGGAACGCGCTAAGAATACACACACATAACATTATCCTCTTCCCTTCACATTAAATAACTAATAAAGGATGCTAATAAAACTTATATTGTAATTATAAAAAGAGAACACATAAGAAAAACAGAGAACATCTATGGCAAACCAGTTGTTACATCATTATATAATCCTTCAAATAATTAGGACATTTCTGAGTCCTCATCGGTTGTTCACGACCAGCAACATTTGTTTGATTCTCCCCCTCTTGATTTGCACTGGTACCTTGTGACTCACACCCCTCAGTTTCATGACCAGAACCATGCCTTACACCAGAAGTAGACACTTCCTCTCCTCCCCAGAAGAAAGAGCTAGAATATTCTTCCTCCCCCCGACTTAAATCACACTCACCACCCCTCTGGTACAAGGCTACATTCCTCACATTCCACTTCTCTCCTCCTTCGATCTCAACATGAAATTTTCCCACCTTCCTCACACAAAACGGCCCCCTAAATTTAGAAACACCCCCCTTCAGTCTACCAGACTTGACTTTGACCCAATCTCCAACCCTCAATCCATGCTTGTGCTGAGAAGGTACAGAAGTCTTGCATCCACCAGATGCAACCCACTCTTGAAGCCAATAAGGAATCAATTTAGTCCCCACCGATCGTCCCCTCATCACTCGAAAAGGAGAGCTACCAGTAGCATTATGAATCATGGAACGATAAGCTCGTACAACATCAATTATCATTTTCCGCACACAACAATGATTAGCCAGAGCTAGTTGTATAGTACCCTTGATTAACCTGTTGATTCTTTCAACTATTCCATTACCCTGTGGATAATATAGGGACGTCCTGGTATGACGCACTCCACAATTCTTCAAAAATAAACACATCTCATTTGAAGTCAATTGAGTGCCATTGTCTGTAATAAGAACCGTGGGAATACCTTCCGCCATAAAAATATCCTCCAAAACCTTTATGGTTGTGGTCGTGGTGATATCACGTACAAATCTCACCACTAACCATCTTGAGTGCACATCTATCACCACCACTGCGAAACGCATTTGAAGCGGAAGTTCCAATAGTGGACCGATAAAATCCAAACAAATTGTGTGCCAAGGTTTCCCTGGATCCTCAATATGCCCTTCCACCCTGCCCACACCGACTTTCAACCTTTTTTCACTCTCCTTACACAGCCTACACTGCTCCACCCAACACTTAACCTGACCATCTAAGCCTGGCCACCAAAAAAACTCCTTCAACCTCCTACTTGTCATTCCCTGACCCAAGTGACCCTCATGAGCCAGAGAAAATAATTTAAACCTCAACCCAATTGGTGGAATAAAACGCTCACCCCGCATCAATACACTCTCCCCACAAAACGACAATTCATCCAACACATCCAAAAATGGCCTCACAGACAGTGGAAGAGAACTCCCTCTTCTAACCCCTAAAGAAACTAACTTAAAAACACATTTCAGACAATCATCCACAGCCATCTCATGTTTCCATTCTTCCAATGTGAATGTACCTAAACCCCACTCTACCACATCACCAATGGAGGCCACAGCATAATCAGTATCACAACACCTTATCGATTGAGAATCAACTCCCTCCCAATCAATAGACAACCTAGACAGGCAATCCGCCTGAACATTTTTCCAACCTTGAACATACTCCACACGATACAAATATTCTTGTAATCTAGCAGAAAGTCTGGCCAACCTCGCTGACCCCTTTCCCACACCACCAGCAGACAGTATCCTTAACAGTGGTTTGTGATCACTCCTTAGAGTAAACTCCAATCCCCACAAATATGTTCTAAAGTACTCTGTTACCCAGACAGCCGCCAAGGCCTCACGTTCAATAACAGAATAGTTACGTTCTGTCATGGTCAAAGTTCGAGACGCAAACGCCACAGTTTTTTCACCCTTACCATGCATTTGTGACAACACCGCTCCCAACCCTGTGCTACTGGCATCCACAGTCAAAATAGAGCGCATATTAATATCAAAAGCTGTTAGGATACCAGCTCCACAAATTTCTTCTTTGATCCCATTAAAACACAACGCCTGCTCATCCGACCAACAAAACTTACTTCCCTTCCTCAACAATTTCCGAAGATCCTCAGTTTTGCTTGCAAACTTATCTACAAATTTAGAGTAATATTCCACAAGACCCAAAAAGGACCTCAACTGTTCCTTATCAGTCGGAGCTGGTGCCAACTTAATAGCTTCTAATAAGCTTTTCTTTGGCTTGATACTCCCATTCGAAATCGAGTACCCTAGGTAGTCAATTTCTTCTACCAGAAAGGTGCACTTCTCTTTATTCAAGCTCAGACAAGCCTCATCAATAATCTTAAGAACTTTTCGGAGTGTAATGTTGTGTTCACCAACTGTTTCCCCCATCACTAGCACATCGTCCTGGAAAAATAATACTCCTTTAACATCCCCAAACAATTTAGCCATCATTCGCTGAAACACACTTGCCGCAGATGCCAAAACAAAAGGCATGCGGGTAAATTGAAAAGTACCTTCTGGAGTGATAAATGCCGTAATATGTTTGGATTCAGAATGAAGCCTAATCTGATGATAGGCACTTCTCAAATCTAATTTTGAGAAAAACTTACCATCCTTAACTGAGGTTAACAGCTCATTAATATTTGGCAAAGGATAGACATCCACCACAACATTCTGGTTGACAGACCTCAAATCCACACACAACCTCACATTGCCATCTGACTTCCGTGTAATAACAACTGGAGAAACCCATGGAGAAACCTCCACAGGTTCGATGATACCCTCTTTCAACATGTTGCTTATTACTTTCTTGACTTCATCCCTGACAACAAATGGTATTTTACTAACCTTGTGTTGAGTAGGGTAAGCATCATCCTTCAAGATAATCTTATGTACATAACCTTTTAAACATCCCAACTCTTTCTTAAAGACATTACCAGCCCCCTTTAAAATATCATCCAACTGTATGTTATCTATCAACAAAACCTGATTGGATGTCCTGGGACTGATAACTATGTTGAGATCAAATTGATGCATCCAACCTAGGATGGGTGGACCTTCAACTGCCACATAGATTTTCCCAATAACCTTTCTATCCTTGAATTGAATTTCTTTTAACATATATCCCAGCAGTTGAATTTCCACACCTTGATACCCACCAGGGGATATATCTTTTGGCAACAATTCTTCCTTCGCCCACCAACATTTAAAGAGAGTCTCAGGGATTATGGTGTACAAAGAACCAGAATCCACCATGAGATTCACTTGAACATCCCCAATATAGAATTGAGCCATTGGTCTAGAGCATCTACGGTCACTCACACACACACTCGGAATCCTTCCATCCTCAATTGCTAATATCCTGTCCTCACAAGTTGATTCACAACAGTCTTCCACAATATTTATGCTTGGTTTCAACTCCTTAACAAATCGGTTACCTTCCCTGCACACATGAGCATAATGCCCCCTGCGACCACATTTGCGACATTCCTTATTGATAGCAAAACATTTCTTGGAATCCCCCAAGTGTAAAGTACTGCCACACCGAAAACACTCCTTTCCTTTGCTTTTAGTACCCCCCGTACCGCCCACTTTCTTTGGTACAGTTCCAAGTTCCTGTTGAGATCCAGTAGACTCGCTTGATAAAACCATAACTTCTCCAGTTTTCTCTTTCCTTTCTATTTCTTTTATACAACGCCTCGATTCTTCAATAACTTTCGCAAGGTCAATCGCTTCTTGCAAGGTGGGATCCTTTGGCGCCTACAACCTCTCCTGAATCCTTTTATCACGGCACTGAACGATAAGTTGATCACGTATCAGTTCATCTGTCATAGTACCAAACCTACATTTGACTGATAATTCCCTCAGCCTGGACACAAAATCGTCAATAGACTCATGAAAATCCTGGGGTTGCGTATAGAATTTATACCTAGCTAGTACCAAATTGGTTTCCTTAGCAAACCTATTCTCCTACCGTTTAATGGCCTCTTTAAAAACATCATCCATAGGCTGTCCATTTGGCCCCATGGAAGGAGGAAGATATTTAAAAATCCTTTGACCCTCACACCCCAAAGTACTTAAAAGAATAGCTTTCTTCCTTAGAGAAGAAAAACCTTGTCCATCCAACGTTACAATATAATTCTCCAACATTTCTATCCAATCTTCCCAAGGAAGAGTTGGAACCCCTGGAAGTGGAAGGAATAATGGTGGCGGAGAAATATTTGCCTGGGTAGCCATGGGTCCCTGTAGTGCAAGCTCCTTTCCTCCAACCTGTGTTCCTGAATAAATCAAAGGATTTCCCTGTTTGTTGCCAAGTAGACGCTAAGGCTCAAGAAAGTAAAGAGCGTCTAAGATTTCACGTCGCTAGAATGCTGTCACATTACCGGCCAAAATGCAGAGCGTCTAAATTTGCCACGGAGACACCAACACTCTGACAGGCTGCCGGCCGATGTGCGAAGCGCTCCTGGTTGCCTAGGAGACGCTGACACACTTGCCGGCCCATAAATAAGAAATGCCGTAGGAGCGCAGTAATCAGCCCCTTCCACAGTAGCCAGCAAGAAGAAACAGACGAAAGTACGGCCAAAATGACCCCAAATCCGTGTTCTCACACCTTCAAGCTGCTTCTTTGAGACACCGCTGCTGAAAGCCGCCGCCAGGCAAAACAGGATCCTCACGACCAGCCGCTACCAACAACCGGAACAAAAGAACGGCAGAAATAGAATCTAGGGCTGACCTAGGTCGCGCAAAACTCTCGTCGCCAAACTGTGGTGAATGAAAGCTATAAAGTCCACGGCATAAACAAGCTTGAAAGACAGCTTTATTACCAGCGCGACCTAGCGTCCAGCCACTCCGGAGAGCACAGGTTCAACTGCCAACTCCCGAATGTTTAGACGCTTGCGTTCGCAGGAACGCGCTAAGAATACACACACATAACATTATATCTATCTATTTATCTACATATATATATATATATATATTTATATATATATATATATATATATATATATATATATATATATATAGATATATGTATAATAATATAGATATATATATATATATAGAGAGAGGACGTTTGTCAATGTGTGTGTGGTTTTCCTGGGGGCTGAAATCGGCCGCCAGGAAACCCACACCCACATAGAAAAGTGAGCTTTTTATATATATATATATATTTTCTGCCTTACCCATAATGTTTTCTTGTTTGACAATGAATATTATCTTCAGAAACAGGGGACAGCCAATCTATATATGGGGTGGTGGGAAAAGGAAATAGCTTGGTCAGATTTGTATAAGGACTATATGGAACGAGTTGTAATGTGGGTCAGATACATTGATGATCTTTTCCTCATTTGGGATGGTGATGAACAGTCCCTTATAAAATATGTTAACGCACTCAATAATAATGCGTTTAACATTCATTTAGATTTAAAATGCAGAACTCACACCATTGAATTTTTGAATGTTTTGCTAACTGTTCAAAATGAGACCCTGCAGACTACTATTTTCCGTAAACCAACTGCATGTAATTCTATTTTGCATGGAAATAGTGGTCATCCAAAAGCTCTAAAATGGAGTATTCCTTATAGTCAATTCTTGCAGGCTCGCAGAATTTGTTCGGACAATGATAGCTTCAAAATTGAAATTGCTACTATGATTCAAAGATTTTTGAACAGAGGATATCCTGTAAAGATTTTAAGTGATGCACATCGTAGAGTAATGAATTTGTCTAGAGAAAAATTACTCTTCAAATCGGAAGTTACAGAGGTGATTCCTCAAGGACACAGATCCCCACCTAGATTGTTTCTTGAATTTAATCAACAACATACAGAACTCAACAATATCATTCTTAAAAATTGGCATGTTTTGCGACATGATCCACACATTAAAGACATTATTGGGTTACATCCTCAGATCACTGATCACAAAAATCAGTCAGTAGGAGATCATCACACTAGGAGTCTGTTCTGTCCTAAGGTTAATCGATCATGGCTATCCCAGAAAAGTTTGGGCTTCTTGAGATGTGGTTGTTGCAAATTTTGCAAATTTGCTCATAACACACATTCTTATGTTACAATTGATGGGAGGGTTTACGGAATGACTGACTGCATAACATGTGAGACTGATTATGTTGTGTATGGTATAGAATGTGGCTGCCACAAAAAATATGTTGGCAGCACCATTCACAAATTGAAAGTGAGATTTTTACAACATATTAGAGCAATAAAAAATCAGGATAGATCTTATCCATTAGCCAAACATTTCAGGGAAACCCATAATGGAGATTGCAGCTCTTTGAATTTTTATGGGATTAAAATCATTACTGTCACTCCAAGGGGAGGAAATAGAACATCAGAGCTGAGACAAATGGAATCAAAGATTATTTTGCTTCTGGGTTCTGGAAATCTGTGGGGACATAATTTAGATGCTGAACTTTATGTCCATGTGTGAAATTTATATTTAATATATGCATTTGATATCTCTGCTAGATTTCTTAGACACTATGGCATAGATATGTCAAATAAGACTTTTGATGCAGGCCGGGAAGAGTATAGCCAGACTTTTTGGACAAATTTTGTTTTTAATAGGTTATTCTTGCACATTAGAATTATCACTTTATATATATTATCACTGATTGCACTTTTTTTTAGCACTTTATGGGCATTGGTGGTGTGATGGTGCTTTTTTTCAAATAGATAAAAAACAGCCTTTTTCCTACTATATGAACTTTTAGATGGGTCAAAATGATGTTTTTTACAGTTATGAGATGAGCATTCTAGCAATGGTCATTAGACTCTTTTAGATATCAGATATGTTACTGCTGAGGTGTGTTCTGTGGTGTTTTGGCCCTGTATCCATTGTGGTTGTTATTGTGATCATAGATGGACCATACCCACTCTGCAGGGATATAACTGAATTTGAAAATGATTGATTTGTACTGATTGTCTATTTGACTAATTGATTTGGGATTAATGTGGAGGTTAATATTTCAAATAATTGTAAATCATATTTTCTTACTATTTATTCCAACATTGAAATTTATTTATATATATACAAATATCTCATATGAAATATGTTGAAAATGTTTATCTCAAAAATATTTGTTTTGTATATTAAGAACATGTATGTCAGAATTGATAACTGTATAATAGGGAGGTATAACCAATCTTTGGTAGCATATATATGATTACAAAGATATGGTTTTGACACTCAGATAAGGTTGTTTTCTATTTATTTTTATTTACTGTGATTGAAAGTAATAACGTTTCAATATGGCCGCCACATTTTTGAAAGATACATGGTGTTGGTGTAATCAAAGAAGGACTATACAAATTAAATAGACATGTGCAAAAATATCAGCCAATGTCCAGCTGAAGGCGTTTGCCGAAACGTGTTGACATTTGGCCGGCACAGCGTGATTAAGTTTTATACTTATTTTTGTTTTGTTTTGTTTGTTTTTGTTTTGAATTTCAGATATATTATTTCTACAATAAAAAGTAGACGAACCTCATATAAACTGTTTTGTATATTTGTTTTCTGTGTATTACACACAATCCTTTGGGACATTGTGCAGCCGTCCGGTGACTCTACTACTTTTTTTAAACATATATATATATATATATATATATATATATATATATATGGCGAATATATATATTCGCCACCAGTTCTCTTGCAGTTGCAGCTTGTGTCTTCAAAGCAATGCACATACTTCAACTGACGCATTTCAACTGTAGCTTTTAGGCAGCAATAAAAAAGTAAAATAACTCTTCTGATTATATTTCTGCTACAAAAAGATCTGACTTTTGTCTAGTGGCAGTTTCGATGCCATAAAGTAGCTCAGAAGGTTTATATGCCTACTGCAAAGATCAAATCTGTATTTTATGTAAATAGCTGAGTGGATTAGTAAAGCCAGCCATTACCTGTGCTATAATGCAAATGAAATGTATGTGCAAAGGGGGCTATGGCGAGATGAAGGGCACTTCTGCTGGGTGGTAGTGAGGAAATCCGAGAAGAAGGTCATGGGTATGGGAGCACCAATAATGATTTGTGGACTGGACGCCAGAGGCGCTAAGGACTGTGACTATAGGTATGTGACAAGGTGAAGTAATAGTGTGTCTGTTTTGTTTTTTTGAGTGTCTTGAGAGAACGTGCTTATTGAGGGAAGAAGGGAGGGTAAGGTGACTGGCCTTTTCTGTTGCATGCATCACACACACCCACCAACAATTGTGTGACTGTCTACGTAGGCTAGTGTTTTAGAGTGAGAGTTTAGCCAATAACAGAGATGGCATCTCGCTGGGTGACTGCTGCTCAAGCCCTAGCTCGGGTTATAGAGGACAGCTCTGATGTAGGATCAGAGACTGAGACAGCGGATACTGAGACAGTATCTGAGGGATTAGACAATCTCACAGACTCTGAGAGTGATCTTTCTGACAACTCCTCATTCAGTGATTCTGAGGACAGTCCTGCTGTCCCTTCGCAAGCACATTCTGTGCAGAGGGACAATGGCAGGTTAACCCAACCCAGAGAGCAGGTGCATGTGGCGGAAAGCACAGAGAGAGTGCTCTCTCAGGAGCTCCCCAATTTAGGTCAGCCCAAAATTCCACTGCCCAAATTGTTCTGTGGAGACATCAAAATTATCTCTCACAAAGGAACCTGGTTTTGTAAGGTAGGCACCTGTGTTTTTGGTCCCGGGCTCGACAGCCATATAGGGAAACCTACCCACACATACATTTCTGGAAATTAGACACCTGGGGGAGTCCACTGAGGTGTGACTTGTGTGGATTCCCCAAATATGTCTAACCCAGAATACCCTGCAAAGGTGAAATGTTGAATAAAAACTCAATTTTTTCTTGAACTTCTGTCACACAAACTACAAGAATAGGCTGGAATCCACAAAATTCCTACCACCCAGTGTCTCCCCATCTGTCCTGATAAAAACTACCCCACTTTAGTGCCTGTAATCACCCCAGGACTAACATTGAAAGTTGTGTGATCCATTCCTGACACGGGCACTAGGCCTACCGACACAAGTGAGGTACCATTTTATCGGGAGATTTGGGGGAGTGCTGGATGGAAGGACATTTGTGGCTTCTCTCAGACTCCAGAACATTCCATCACCTAAATGTGAGGAAAATTATTTTTTCTGCCAAATGTTGAGGTTTGCAAAGGATTCTGGGTAACAGAACCTAATGAGAGCCCCAAAATTCACCCCATTCTGAATTTCCCTAGATGTCTAGTTTTTAAAAATGTATAGGTTTGCTAGGTTTCCTTAGGTGCCGGCCGAGCTAGCGGTCAAAGACCACAGCTAGGCATTTTGTAAAAAACACATCCGTTTTCTTTGGGAAAATGTGATGTATCCATGTTGTGTTTTGAGGCATTTTCTGTCGTGGGCACTATGCCTACCCACACAAGAGAGGTGCCATTTTTATTGGGAGTCTTGGGGAATGCTGGGTGGAAGGAAGTTTGTAATTCCTCTCAGATTCCAAACCTTTGCAGCACCGAAATCTGAGGGAAAAGTGTTTTTTTTGCCAAATGTTGTGGTTTGCCAAGGACTCTAGGTAAGAGAACCTGGTGAGAGCCCAACAAGTCACCCCATCCTGAATTTCCCTAGGTGTCTTTTTAAAAAAATGCACAGGTTTGCTAAGTTTCCCTAGATGCCGGCTGAGCTAGTGCCAAAACCTAAAGCTAGGTACTTTGAAAGAAACAGGCCAGTTTTCTTTGGAAAAATGTGATGCGTTCATGTTGCGTTTCCTGCCGCGGGCAGTAGGCCTACCCACACAAGTAAGGTACCATTTTTATCAGGAGACTTGGGGGAACACAGAATAGAAGAGCAAGTGTTATTGCCCCTTGTCTTTCTCTAAATTGTTTCCTACCAAATGTAAGACAGTGTGTAAAAAAGAAGTCTATTTGAGAAATGCCCTGTAATTCACATGCTAATATGGGGACCCCAGAATTCAGAAATGTGCAAATAACCACTGCTTCTCAACACCTTGACCCTCACTATGACATTGGCGGTAAATGCCGCTGACCGCCATGCTGACCGCTGCCAGCTGACCGCCGCGCTAGCGAATATCCGTTCACCATATTATAACACACACACACCAATCCGACAGAATACAGCCGCATACACAAATCGGCCAGACCAAAGGTCATTGGAAAAGTTGCGGTCCCAAAAAACACACCATTACGCCAACAGAACAACGCCCATCACATTATGAACCACGAATCACCACGGCAGACATTCAATGGCGGTAAACCATTGGCGGTACATGCCACCCTCACAATGGACACACACAGACAAAACAACACCACATTGGCCAATTCAAACAACACACACCTGACACCCATACACACACCACACTCACAACACTATAAAACACACACCCACATTACCTACAACCCTTTACAAATACAATTCATTGCCACAAGTCTGACACCAAGACCACTGTGACAACTAGACACACACACCACTCACACCCATACTCCCCTCACACACCCCACATCACACACCCCAACACCTTACCCACCACACCCTCACTTAACACCCATGGCACCACAAGGCACCCCTGTGTCACTGAGGAGGAGTTAAGAGCCACAGCTCTTTGGAGCACAGAGCAGCAAATATCAATAGCAAGGAAGATGGAGCTATGGTGGAGAATGCTGGACAGGGTCAATGCCGTCAGACAGCACCCAGGAACAAGGGACGACATCAGGAAGAGGTGGAATGACCTATGGGGGAAGGTACATTCCATTGCAGCAAGACACCAGCTCGCTATACAGAGGAGTAGCGGTGGACCCAAACCTCCTCCCCCACAACTCACGGCATGAAAGGAGCAAGTCACAATACCGCATCCTGAGGGCCTGGTCGGAGTTGGAGGAGGACTGAAATCTGGTAAGTCAACTTTTAACAACTATCACCCCCATACCTGCATGCAATCACACACCTACACCCTAATTCACATCACTCCACTCCATCACAAACACTCCAACATCACATCACACTAATCCAAATGCCAAGCCCTGCATGCTCTACCAATGCATGGACACCCCTCGCAGCCCTGCATGGACACTCATCACCAAAGCATGCACAGCATGGAGAAACTAGCACAACCTCTACACACCAACATACACAAGCAAAAGCTGGCATGGAAACAACAACCATAGAGGGGAAGCTACAGAAGTACAAATGTCAGACACCTGAAGCATAATACATCATTTACATCCCCACAGGTACCCCAGCCAATGTCAGTGGAGAAGAGGTACCACCACTATCCAGTCCCCCAACAGAAGAGGCTCACAGTGATGACAGTAACTCTGGACTTCAGGATCTGGATGATCTACCTGGCCCCACCGAGACCTCTGGACAGTCGGCCACCCAAGTCCAGTCACAAACCACCACAGAGCATCCCCCATCAGGAACCAACACCACAGCACCCACCCAGTGTTTCATAACCTCTGTCCCCAGGACACGTCAATCAGCAGTGTGCCCACCTGTACAGGGACCCCAGGCCACACCTCGCACACAAGATAATCAGAGACCTGGGGTCAGAGGCAGTGGGCACACGGTTCAGGGGACAGAGGCACATGCCAACATGGACACTAGGAGGACTGCTGTGCACCAGGGGGAGGACAGGAGCAGGAAAACGACTCTCCAGGAGGCGCTCTCCGAGATCCTGGGAGCCTGCTGACATTCCCAGGACACGATGGGCCAGATCCTAGACAACGTGCAGGAGAACAGACAGCTGTAGGAGGGAAAGCATCAGGGGATCAGGGAGGACTTGCAGGCAATTAACAACACCCTGGTCTCCATAGCAGGGGTGCTGGCAGACATGGCCAACATCATGAGGGAGGCAGTGTCACACCAGCCGGCCCCTATCACTAGCCAGTCATCTGAACTGCCCTCAACTTCCGCTGCCGCTAGAGGCCAGGAGGCCTCGTCACAGGACCAATAGGCCACCAGCAACCCTCCCTTTGCAGAAAGTGAACTACCCGCAAACGTTCCCTGCGATCCAGACAGAAGCCAGAGACACGTGCCAGGAAATTGGACTCTCCTGATTGTCCCCCTTGTGCCCCACTCAGTCACCTTGTCTACCTTGAACTGCCATTGCTTCCCTTCCTATGTCCCCTTGGACAAAGGACCTGTGCTACAAACAGACTGGAAAAATACCCTGAACTTTCCTCCATCTTCACCCCATTCAAATGCACTTTCCCCTCTATAAGTTAGTACTACAATAAACACCCTTGGACAAAACTCGACTGCTAGTATTTCATGTACTGAAAGTTTGTATTGATTGAAACAGCTACAACCATTGCAAATGAACTGTACATAGAATGAGCATAGAATTAATGTCCTGTTGCTGGCTGATGTGATCACATAAGGAGAATGTGTCATATCACCAATATCTGCAAAATGAATATCCAGAGGTAACAGTAAGTAGTAGAGAGAAGTGGGTAATGCCAGCATGGTAATGCCACATAGAATACAACAATAGTAATAGAAATGTGAAGTTGTGATGTCTCACCTGTGTGTCATTGGAAGTACTGACGTAATATAGATGTTCTGTTGTCCACATCCTCATCCTCTGCCTCTTCATCCTCACTGTCCTCAGGGTCTACTGCTGCCACACAGGCATCTCCAGTCTCCTCCTCCTGCAGAAAAGGTACATGGCATTTTGAGGGCAAAGTTGTGCACCATGCAGCATGCCACTACTATCTGGCAGACCCTCTTTGGTTAGTAGCACAGGGACCCACCTGTTAGGTGGAGGCACCTGAACCTGGCCTTCAGGAGGCCAAAGGTCCTTTCAATGATCCTTCTGGTTCGCCCATGTGCCTTATCATAACGCTCTTTTACCCTTGTCCTGGCAGTCCTCATAGGGGTCGGCAGCCATGATAGGTTTGGGTAACCAGAGTCACCTGCAAATATTGAGGGACAACATTAAGTCACACGCTATCCTATATGGCCAACACCATAGGCATACACTAACATATACTGGGGGGAACCAGGGCTCACCTATTAGCAACACCCTGTGCCTCTGTAGTTGGGACATCACATTTGGGATGCTGCTGTTCCTCAGGACAAAGGCATCATGCACTGACCCAGGATACTTAGCATTGCCATGGGAGATGTACTGGTCTGCCAAGCAGACCATGTGGACATTCATGGAGTCAAAACTCTTACGATTCGTGAGCACCTGTTCATTTTACCGGGGTTCACAAATGCAATATGTGTTCCGTTAATTGCACCGATTATATTGGGGATATGTCCCATTGCATAGCATATGGCCTTCACAGTGGCCAAATCCTCAACCTGAGGGAAAGCAACATAGCTGCACATGGGTTTTATCAGGGCAGACAAGACTCTTGTTAGCACGTTTGAGAACATTAGCTGTGCCTTTCCTTCTGCTGTGTGTGCAGAATCGCTGGGAGAGTAAAAATACAGATAAAGGTAAGCAAATTACCCTACCACAGAGCCCAGAAAAGCAGGAGTAAAGTACTGCAAGTCTCCTTAGGACACACTACACCTAGTGATTGGGATTCTGCAGTAACCAACCAAGTCTGAAAATGACAACTGCTGCATTCCTGGACCTGAAGACCTGCAAAAGAAGGGGACCAAGTCCAGAAGCCAAAAGAAGTTCCAGGAAGGACAGGAGCCCCTGCCAAACCAGAAGAGGGTGCAAAAGTAGAGTCCACAGTTAGTCAAAGACTGCAGAAATGCTCACTAGGAAGATGCCAGTGGGTCCCTGCATGATGCAAAGGATGCCCCATGACGTAAAGATTGTTGCAGATGTCATTTTGTGTTGGAAGTCACCAACAAGCCTTGGCTATGGCAAAAGTGTGTTTTGCATCAAAATGGCGCTGGGTGGACCTAGGAGGGACCTGGGGGTCTCAACTCTATTTGAGGAGGAAGAGGGGGCTCTCAGCACTTTAGAGAGCCCTCAGAATGCCAGACAGCATTCCCAGGAGTACCAGGACATGGAGACAAAGGAGGTGCAAAATGCAGTTGATGCAGCACAACAAAGGAAGGTCCCACGCCACCAAAGAACAACTCAGCAAGTTGAGCATCACAGGGTGGCGTGCTGGGGACCTGTGCCAGGCTGTGCACAAAGGAATTTTGCAAATAGTGCACAGAGGCCTCAGAAGATGAATAAGATGCAGTACACAGGGGTACTGTTGCTCTCTGGGAAGGCAAGGTCTTACTGCCTCCAAATTGCATCAGCAGGACCTCAGGACAGTCTGCATTGATGATGTCTACACTCTGTGTCCTTAGGAGCATGATTGTCACTGTGAGAGGAGTCCAAGGGTACCACTCGTCATCTTGGGAGGTGCCAGCTGGAGCAGGGGAGTGACTCCCTCACCCCACAGGAGATTTCTTCGGTTCTTCTGGTGCAGGATGAAGACAGGGAGTCCTCAGAGTGTACACACCATGGAAACTGTTGCAGTTGCTGACTTGGAGCCGAGGTTCCAGAAGAAAAAGTATCTCTTGTGGATACTTTGTTGCAGTTACAGCGGTTCTAGGAGCAGCTGCGGTTAATCCAAGGTCAGAGGATGATGAAGTTGTTGCAGAGGATTCCTGAAGGAAACTTGCAAGCAGAATCTGAAGAGAACCCAGAGGAGAGACCCTAGATAGCCCTGAGAGGGGGATTGGCTACCTTATCAGGTATGCACCTATCAGGAGCGGTCTCTGATGTCACCTGCTGGCACTGGCCACTCAGAGGCCTCCAGAGTGCCCCCACACCTTGCAAAGCAAGATGGCTGAAGTCTGGGACACACTGGAGGAGCTCTGGGCACCAGCCCTAGGGTTGTGATGGACAGGGGAGTGGTCAGTCCCCTTTCCTTTGTCCAGTTTCCCGCAAAAGCAGGGGACAAGGGTTCCCTGAACCGATGCAGACTGGCTTATGCAAGGAGGGCACCATCTCTGCCCTTCAAAGCATTTTCAGAGGCTGGGGGAGGCTACCCCTCCCCAGCCTGTAACACCTATTTCCAAAGGGAGAGGGTGTAACACCCTGCTGTCAGAGGAAATGTTTTTTTCTGCCTTCCTGGGACTGGGCTGCCCAGACTCCAGGAGGGCAGATCCCTGTATGTGCGGTGTCAGCAGCTGTAGCTGCAGTGCAAGCCTCAGAGAGCTGGTTTGGCAGTACTGGAGGTCCATGGTGGAGCCCCCACGACGCATGGAATTGGCTCCCGATACCAGATTTGGCATGGGGGGACAATTCCAGGATCTTAGACAAGTTACATGGCCATATTCAGAGTTACCATTGTGAAGCTATGTGACCTATATGTAGTGCACGTGTGTAATGATGTCCCGCACTCACAAAGTCCAGGGAAATGGCCCTGAACTATGTGAGGGCACCTTTGCTAGTGCAAGGGTGCCCTCACACTTAGTAACTTTGCACCTAACCTTCAGAAAGTGAAGGTTAGACATAAGAGTGACTTATAAGTTACTTAAGTGCAGTGAAAATGTGCGTTATTGCACGCAGTCTGCAATGGCAGGCCTGTGCAAGGGTTTGCCTGAGCTCCCTATGCTGCAGCCCATATGGATCTCCTGGAACCCCAATGCCCTGGGTGACTAGGTACCATATACCAGGGACTTATAAGGGGGGTCTAGTGTGTCAATTGAAATTGGTAAATGAAGTCACTAGCCTACAGTGACAAATTTAAAAGCAGAGAGAGTATAAGCACAGAGGTTCTGATTAGCAGAGCCTCAGTGACACAGTTAAGCACTACACAGACACACACATTAGGCCATATACTATGAGCACTGGGGTCCTGATCAGCAGGATCCCAGTGAGACAGGCAAAAACATACTGACATACAGGTAAAAATGGGGGTAACATGCCAAGGAAGATGGTACTTTCCTACAGTAGGAAGTCGTGAACTGCCGTGCAATTCTTCATTGGATAATATTGGGCCCTATGGGGTACAGTGGCCAATGTTTATCTACACCGGCGGTGACGATATACACCACCACGGAGGTGACCGTCATTTTCAGATTCCTCACTTGTTTCCTGACCTTCCATAGGAGAGGACCTACACTGCATGTGCTGCTGTGACCTATGTCTGGAACCTACAATGGCCCGTGTGACCGGGGAAAGGGTCCCAGCCTTCACTTCTGGGGAGTTGGAGCGACTGGTGGATGGGGACCTACCCCAGTACAGACTGCTGTAGGGGCCTCCACACCAACAGGTGAGTGCACCTTGGGCACATTGGGCACGATGCATGTGGCATGAATGCATGGAGTTGTGTGTGAAGGCGTTGTGTAAGGGGGCAGGTGGATGTCCTCTTGGCAGTGTACATGTTGTGGGCTTGGCTATGCGTGTGCCAATGGTGATGCAAACGGGTATGGTGGGCCATTTGTATGACAGGCTGGATTGTATGTGTAATGCTATCCTCCTGTCTGTATTCCCTCTGCAGGTCAGCGCATATCAAAAGAAGGGAATATGGCATGCCATCACCAAGGACGTGCAGACCCTGGGGGTCTATGATAGGCGGAGCACCCACTGTGGCAAACCGTGGGAGGACCTGAGACGTTGGGCAAGGAAGACCACGGAGGCCCAGCTGGGGATGGCCTCCCAACGAGGAAAGGGTGCCTGTCGGACCCTGACCCACTGATGGCCCACATACTGGCAGTGACCTACCCTGAGCTGGCTGGGTGCTTGAGGGCATCACAGCAGCCACAAGAGGGTGAGTACAGTGGCTATCATTACAACGGCTGGTGGGGTGGTATCCGGGTGGTGGTTGTGTGTCAGTGGGTGCCCCTAGGCCAGGCCATATATAGCAGCATATGTCCTCTGGTGGCCAAAGGTTTAAATGGGAAATACTGCTTACCTAGCTTGTTAGTATTCACTTCTGGCCCGTGCTGCTT
The DNA here is from genome assembly GCF_031143425.1 of Pleurodeles waltl. NCBI lineage: Eukaryota > Metazoa > Chordata > Amphibia > Caudata > Salamandridae > Pleurodeles > Pleurodeles waltl. Next base: position 1,044,142,886 of record NC_090437.1, read on the forward strand.
GGGTCCCAGGGGTGCTGCTGTTGGTGGTGTGTGCCCCTCCTCCTTCCTTGGTGACTAATCATTTCACTGGTAGTGCCATGCATAGTGCGCAGGCCTGTTCCATGTGTGTGAGGGTGCTGTATACGCAGTCATTGATGCTGTGTATCCTTTGTCTCGCTCCCCCCTTTCATGTTTTGTCAACCTGTCCTTATGTGCATTAGCATCGTCTGACGGAGGAAGAGAGGCACCGGTGACAGAGGGAGCTGCATCCCACAGGACCCTGGAGGCAGAGCCCACAGTCGCTGAGGGCGCCAGTGGGATGCAGGGCGAGGGGAGCACCAATGCGGAGTCTGGAAGGGACAACACAGACTCTGATACCTCCTCCGATGGGAGCTCCCTGGTGGTGGTGGACACCTCTATGACCTCCCCAGCTACAGGGACAGCCGCCATCCCCGTTGCACCACTATTCTCCAGGTAGCCCCTCATTGAGTTGACCGTGCTCGCTCGCCCAGGAGGGTGGGCATCTCCTTCGCCCTAGGCACCTCAGGCCCTGCCCCAGTGAGCCCTGCTGCCCTGAGTAAGAAGACTATTGACCTCCTGAGATCCATCTCTGTAGGGCAAACAACCATTGTGAATGCCATCCAGGGGCTGGCAGCCAGGATGCAGCACTCTAATGCATTCCTGGAGGGCATTCACAGTGGATTGGTGGCCCAACAAAGATCGATTCAGGATCTGGCCTGCTCTCTGATGGCAGCCTATGTCCTGTTTCAACCATCCCCCTGCAACTTCCACTTCCCAGTCCTATTCTCCTCAACCCTAACCAATCCCAAGCACACAGGCAGACGAGCATGCACACAAGATAACACCCAAGAGTGTCACAGGCAAACACGAGCACCACACAATTGCAGACATGACAACATCCACTATCTCCACTGTCTCTCCCTCCTCCTCCTCCTCCTCGTCCTCCTCCCACCCAGTTGCATCTACACTCACACATACAGGCACTACATCAATATCCACTACCAGTATCATCACCACACCAAGCAGAACACACACCTCACTGGCAGACACCTCCACAACATCCATGCACGCATCCTGCGTGTCCTCTCCAACTGTGTCTATCCCCCCTCCTAAAGTACTTAAATGCAAGCACTAAGACACCCAACAGCCATCCACCTCACAACATCATACAGCCCATGCACCTGCACACAAATCCAGCAAACAAACACCCTACAACAACCACTCCCTGATCCTCCACTCCCATTACTCCTCCCTCCTCCCACCCCAACATCCCTAAAATTTTTCCTTTCCACTATTGACCTCTTGCCTACCCCCCCACCATCCTGCACGCATGGGCAGGGTAGCAAAGACCCAGCCAAGCACCTCAGCCAAACAGTCCACTGGCTCAGTTGTAGCACCACCTACTCCTGGTGGTAGGGATTCCAGACCAAAATTACTGAAGGGGAAGGAGCCTGCACCATCTGCTAAGAAGGGGAAGGGCCTGCAGCTGCTGCTAAGGAGATGGAACCCGCACCATGTGCTAAGAAGGGGAAGGAGCATGAACCAGCTGTAAAGAAGGGGAAGGAGCCTGCACCAGCTGCTAAAAAGGAAAAGGAGCCTGCGCCAGCTGGAAAGAAAGGGGAAGGAGCCTGCACCAGCTGCAAAGAAGGGGAAGGAGCCTGCACCAGCAGGCAGAGGGGGGAGGAGCCCATCCACCAGTGCCAGGATGGGTAAGGGATCCCCAACCCATGAGCAGGTGGAGAGGAGGCAATCTATGCCAGCGGACGTTGCCAGCCAAGCACACCACCACCACCAGCTGACACAGGGTCCCCACCGCCAGCAGTGGTTGTGCAGCTATCAAAGAGTGCAGGGGCTGAGCATGAGCCTCCCCCAACCACCACCACAGTACAGCCATCAGAGGGTGCAGGAGCTGAGCAGAAGCCTCCCCCAACCACCACAGCAGTGCAGCCATCAGAGGGTGCGGGGGCTGAGCAAGAGCCTCCCACAACCACCACCACAGTGCAGCCATCACCGCTGGTGGACACCATGTAGTCCGGCCTCCAAGGGCTGCTGTGCGGCCTGCCCCCACCAGAACCAGTGGGCAAGACCCCCTCTTGATAGACTGTTGCCTTGCACTCCCCAGGACTAAGACCAATGTCCATGTTGCCCCCTCCAGAACCAGTGGGCAAGACACCCACTTGAGAGACTGTGGCCTTGCACTCCCCAGGACTAAGAGCGATGGGCATTTTGTCACCTCCAGAACCAGTGGGCAAGACACCTACTTGAGCAACTGTGGCCTTGCAGTCCCCAGGACAATGAGAAATGGGCATGTTTCTCCCTTCAGAACCAGTGGCCTTATTCCCGCATCCGGCTGAGGTGCCCCGCCTCCTCCTGAGGTGCCTGCCTTTTGGCAACTGATGCCCCTGCAGTGTTCTATCCGGATTGGTGCAGGATTCAAGTGGGCCAATTGAACTATGAACTGGGCAGTGTCTCTTTTTTATTCAAGTGTACAGATCTGATCATGGCCAAATCAGATTGTTGATTTTATTGTTGGAGTGATTACAATTATTTTTGTAAATTCCTGGTGCCTTTGCATAATCTGCAGATTTTTGTGGTCAAATTGTTTTTGTAATGCATATGGTTGTGGGTATGGCGTGTGTATGTCGTGTGTGTGTGGTTCGTGTGTGTATAACTCTCGTTTTCCTCTCACCTTCACTTGTGTGCTAGGTGGCTGTACTCACTGTCGTTGTCTTTCCCAGTGTTGGTGTTCCAGGTGGAGCATAACATAGAAGATCATCTGAAAGACTTGCGGTCCGGGTTCCATAGCGGCATAGTTGTTCTCTGTGTCACCAATGGTGAGTCCTTTCAATTCTGTGTTCTGTTTATGTCTGCCTTTTGATGGCATTGGTATCGCCCCGGAAAAGGTGGAGGTTTGCAGGGTCTTAATATATTGGGTGGAACTTTGTCTTCTGCCTGGCTGTAGGTACCTACCTCTGTGGTGACTGTTGCTTCTAACCTGGCAGTCGGTGTGGTACATTGGCTGTCTATCGGAGATATCACCCCCATGGTCATAATTTGGCAGTATTTACCGCCAGCCTGTTGGCGGTATTACTGCCACTTTATCACCGACCAGCAGGGTTGAGGGCCCTTATCTTGTGCCCATTTTTTTAAATAGAAAGGTTTCCTTGATTCCTGTTTTTGACTCTTTGGGGCATATTTATACACCGTTTGCGCCGAATTTGCGTCGTTTTTTTCGATGCAAATTCGGCGCAAAACTAACGCCATATTTATACTTTGGCGTTAGACGCGTCTAGCGCCAAAGTATGAGGAAAGAGCGTCATTTTTTTGAGTGAACGCCTTCCTTGCGTTAATGAGATGCAAGGTTCCCGTCCAAAAATATGACTGCGACACAAATGCGTCGTATTTATACTCCCGGGCAAAAATCACGCCCGGGAGTAGGCGGGGCAAAAAACCCTGCATTTGCGCCTCTTTTTAACGCCTGGGTCAGGGCAGGCGTTAAGGGACCTGTGGGCTCAAAATGAGCCCACAGCTGCCCTCCCATGCCCCCAGGGACCCCCCCTGCCACCCTTGCCCACCCCAGGAGGACACCCAAGGATGGAGGGACCCATCCCAGGGACATTCAGGTAAGTTCAGGTAAGTATAAAAAAAAACATTTTATATTTTTTTTTGGCATAGGGGGGCCTGATTTGTGCCCCCCTACATGCCTCAATGCCCAATGACCATGCCCAGGGGACATAAGTCCCCTGGGCATGGCCATTGGGCAAGGGGGCATGACTCCTGTCTTTACTAAGACAGGAGTCATGTAAATGGTGTCTGGGCGTCGTTAAAAATGGCGCAAATCGGGTGGAGGCGATTTTTTAGCATCAACCTGACTTGCACCATTTTTAAGACGCCCTAACGCCATTTTCCCCAACGCCGGCGCTGCCTGGTGTACGTGGTTTTTTTCCAGGCAGCGCCGGTCTGCTAGCGCCGGCTAACGCCATTCAATAAATACGGCGCCCGCATGGCGCTTCAGAATGGCGTTAGCCGGCGCTAAACTTTTTGACGCTAAACTGCGTTAGCGCAGTTTAGCGTCAAAAAGTATAAATACGGGCCTTTATATTTAACCAAATGAATTGCTGTATACCAGGTATACAATAAAAACCCACTGCAAGGTGTAGATCATTTATTGGTTCTGGGTACCTAGGGTTTTTAATGGACCTTCAAGCCGCATATATATCCCCACAAGCAAAGGAGTCCAACAGATGTAACAATATATTGCTTTCAAAAATCTGCCATAGCTGGAAAAAGTTATAGAAGAAAACGTGGACAGAAATGGCTCTTTTTTTCACCTCAATTTCAATATTTATTTTTGTTTTAGCTTTTACTTTCTTTAGGAAAACCTTTCAAGATCTATACAAATGACCCCTTGCTGAATTCAGAATGTGGTCTACTTTTCAGAAATGTTTTGCTGTCCGGAATCCAGCATTGGTTTCACACCCATTTCTGTCACTAACTGGAACAAACAATTGTAAAAATGGGGTATGTCCCAGTAAAATGCCAGAATTGTGTTGAAAAATGTGGTTTTCTGATTCACATCTGCATGTTCCTGAAAGCTGGGAAGATGGTGATTTTAGCACTGCAAATACTTTGTTGATGCCATTTTCAGGGAAAAAAACATCTGCTTTCTTCTGCAGCCATTTTCTCCCATTTTTCTGAAAAAAAAAACATTTTAATTGTATTTTGGCTAATTCCTTGGTCTCCTCCAGGGGAACCCAGAACTCTCAAACTCTGGGTACCTTTAGAATCCCATGGATGTTGGAAAAAAAGGCGGGATCTTGAAATTTGTCGTGAATAGCTTATGTGGACAAAAAGTTATGAAGGCCTCAGCACGAACTACCCCAAATAGCCAAAAAATGGCACACCACTTGGGGGGGAAGGCCCAGCAGCCAAGGGGTTAACAATCACCCAGGCCTCAAAATGGTCCAAGTCGCATCCTGCCCAGCCCCTATTTTTGCTGCACTGGCGGTAAGATGTATTTCTTTGCCCGTCCTCCCAAGTGCTAATGAACTGCTAAAATCAGCAGCTGCTTGACCCAAATGGAATTTGCATGATTCACAAATGTCAGGTCAATTCAACCATTAGAATGGGTACCTGTTGCAGCAGGATAACCTGCAAATCAGCTATATACAAGGGCTTTCCAGAATGTCACTGTGAACCTTAGGAGGTAGATGTCACAATACAACCAGTAATATTACATCTTTCACATCAACATATCGAGATGCCACTGGCCACACAAAGCTCACTGAAGAGACTGCCACTACCCCCATGGATGAAGCCCTCAGAAATTAGAACACTCCTGGACATCTGGACATGGAAGACGGTTCTGGCCCTTCTCGATAACCTGGTGTAGGAAAGTACCATCTTGCCTGGCATGTTACCCCCATTTTTTCACTGTATATATGTTGTTTTAGTTGTATGTGTCACTGGGACCCTGCCAGCCAGGGCCCCAGTGCTCATAAGTGTGCCCTGAATGTGTTACCTGTGTTATGACTAACTGTCTCACTGAGGCTCTGCTATTCAGAACCTCAGTGGTTATGCTCTCTCATTTCTTTCCAAATTGTCACTAACAGGCTAGTGACCAATTTCACCAATTCACATTGGCATACTGGAACACCCTTATAATTCCCTAGTATATGGTACTGAGGTACCCAGGGTATTGGGGTTCCAGGAGATCCCTATGGGCTGCAGCATTTCTTTTGCCACCCATAGGGAGCTCAGACAATTCTTACACAGGCCTGCCACTGCAGCCTGAGTGAAATAACGTCCACGTTATTTCACAGCCATTTACCACTGCACTTAAGTAACTTATAAGTCACCTATATGTCTAACCTTTACCTGGTAAAGGTTGGGTGCTAAGTTACTTAGTGTGTGGGCACCCTGGCACTAGCCAAGGTGCCCCCACATTGTTCAGGGCAAATTCCCCGGACACCATTACACGCGTGCACTACACATAGGTCACTACCTATGTGTAGCTTCACAATGGTAACTCCGAATATGGCCATGTAACATGTCTAAGATCATGGAATTGCCCCCTCTATGCCATGCTGGCATCGTTGGCACAATCCCATGATCCCACGGGTCTCTAGCAGAGACCCGGGTACTGCCATACTGCCTTTTCAGGGGTTTCACTGCAGCTGCTGCTGCTGCCAACCCCTCAGACAGGTTTCTGCCCTCCTGGGGTCCAGCCAGCCTTGGCCCAGGAAGGCAGAACAAAGGACTTCCTCAGAGAGAGGGTGTTACACCCTCTCCCTTTGTAAAAAGGTGTTAAGGCAGGGGAGGAGTAGCCTCCCCCAGCCTCTGGAAATGCTTTCATGGGCACAGATGGTGCCCATTTCTGCATAAGCCAGTCTACACCGGTTCAGGGACACCTCAGCCCTGCTCTGGCGCAAAACTGGACAAAGGAAAGGGGAGTGACCACTCCCCTGACCTGCACCTCCCCTGGGAGGTGCCCAGAGCTCCTCCAGTGTGCTCCAGACCTCTGCCATCTTGGAAACAGAGGTGCTGCTGGCACACTGGACTGCTCTGAGTGGCCAGGGCCAGCAGGTGATGTCAGAGACTCCTTCTGATAGGCTCCTTCAGGTGTTGCTAGCCTATCCTCTCTCCTAAGTAGCCAAACCCTATTTTCTGGCTTTTTAGGGTCTCTGCTTTGGGGAATTCCATACATAACGAATGCAAGAGCTCATCAGAGTTCCTCTGCATCTCTCTCTTCACCTTCTGCCAAGGAATCGACTGCTGACCGCGCTGGAAGCCTGCAAAACTGCAACAAAGTAGCGAAGACGACTACTGCAACTCTGTAATGCTGATCCTGCCGCCTTCTCGACTGTTTTCCTGGTGGTGCATGCTGTGGGGGTAGTCTGCCTCCTCTCTGCACTAGAAGCTCCAAAGAAATCTCCTGTGGGTGGACGGAATCGTCCCCCTGCAACCATAGGCACCAAAGAACTGCATCACTGGTCCCCTGGGTCTCCTCTCAGCAATACGAGAGAGGTCCCTTGAATCCAACAACTCTGTCCCAGTGACTCCCACAGTCCAGTGACTCTTCAGTCCAAGTTTGGTGGAGGTAAGTCCTTGCCTCCCCACGCCAGACTGCATTGCTGGGAACCGCGTCTTTTGCAGCTACTCAGGCTCCTGTGCACTTTTCCAGGATTTCCTTTGCGCACAGCCAAGCCTGGGTCCATGGCACTCTAACCTGCATTGCACGACCTCCTGAGTTGTCCTCCAGCGGCGTGGGACTCTCTTGTGCAACTTCTGGTGAGCACTGTTTTACTCCACTTCATAGTGCCTGTTCTGGCACTTCTCTGGATGCTGCTTGCTTCTGAGAGGGCTCCTTGTCTTGCTCGACGCCCCCTCTGTCCCCTCACGCAATTGGTGACATCCTGATTCCTCCTGGGCCACGGCAGCATCCAAAAATCCTAACTGCATGATTTGCAGCTAGCAAGGCTTGTTTGTGGTCTTTCGGCAGGAAAACACTTCTGCACAACTCTTCACGACGTGCGACATCCATCCTCCAAAGGGGAAGTTTCTAGCCCTTGTCGTTCCTGCAGAATCCTCAGCTTCTACTGCCTAGTAGCAGCTTCTTTGCACCCACAGCTGGCATTTCCTGGGCATCTGCCCACTTTCGACTTGGTCGTGACTTTTGGACTTGGTCTCCTTGTTCCACAGGTACCCTCGTCTAGAAATCCATCATTGTTGCATTGCTGGTTTTGGTCTTTCCTGCAGAATTCCCCTATCACGACTTCTGTGCTCTTTGGGGAACTTTAGCGCAATTTGCACTCACTTTTCAGGGTCTTGGGGTGGGCTATTTTTCTAACCCTCACTGTTTTCTTACAGTCCCAGCAACCCTCTACAAGGTCACATAGGTTTGGGGTCCATTCGTGGTTCGCATTCCACTTTTGGAGTATATGGTTTGTGTTGCCCCTATCCCTATGTGTCCCCATTGCATCCTATTGTAACTATACATTGTTTGCACTGTTTTCTATTACTATACTGCATATTTTTGGTATTGCGTACATATATCTTGTGTATATTTGCTATCCTCATACTGAGGGTACTCACTAAGATACTTTGGCATCTTGTCATAAAAATAAAGTACCTTTATTTTTAGTATATCTGTGTATTGTGTTTTCTTATGATATTGTGCAAGTGACACTAGTGGTACTGTAGGAGCTTCACTCGTCTCCTAGTTCAGCCTAAGCTGCTCTGCTAAGCTACCATTATCTATCAGCCTAAGCTGCTAGACACCCTATACACTAATAAGGGATACCTGGGCCTGGTGCAAGGTGTAAGTACCCCTTGGTACTCATTACAAGCCAGTACAGCCTCCTACATTGGTTGTGCAGCGGTGGGATAAGTACTTTGCAACTACTTACCACTTTTGTCACTGTACTTTTCATAAGAGAAAAATATACAGAACAAGTTCAGTGTATGTACACCTAACCAAAAAGTTTTGCTTTTCTCCTTTCACTTCTTTACTAAAGTGCTGAAAAGTACTTCTAAACTTTCTAAAAAGTTCTTAAAAAGTTTTAAAAGTTTTTGTTTCTGTCGTTCAAAAAGTTCTTAAAAAGTTTTAAAAGTTTTTGTTTCTGTCGTTCAAAAGGTTCTGAAAAACTTTTTCACACTTTTTCTATCACTTAAACACTTTCTAAAATGTCTGGCACAGGCCAAACTGTTGATCTGTCCAAACTTGTTTATGATCACCTTAGCTGGAAAGGAGCAAGGAGTCTCTGCATAGAAAGAGGTTTAAGTGTAGGGAGGAATCCCCCTAGAGAACTGTTGGTTAATATGCTTGTTGAACAGGATAAGGCCAGAGGTGGCACTTCTGTTGAAAAGTTAGCTGATGGTTCCCAATCTGATCCTGGGGCACCCTTAGCAAAAGATTTAGAAGGGAAACTTCCTAGCCTGCCCATTAGCAGACAACCTAGCATAGCTGGTACTGATGTAGTCACATCATACAGATAGTGTGGTCTCTCATCACAGTAAGAGTATTCCTTCTCATCATAGTAGAAGTGCTGTTTCTGTTAGCCAAGCTGTTAGGGTGCCATCTGTTAGGGACAGGTCTCCTTCTGTTCATTCTCACCATACTTCTGTTTCAAGGCATGTCCCTCCCACCCACCCTGATGACAGAGTGTTAGAAAGGGAGCTCAATAGATTGAGAGTGGAGGAATCCAGGCTGAAGCTCAAGAAGCAACAGCTGGATTTAGATAGGCAGTCCTTAGAGATAGAAAGAGAAAGACAGAAAATTGGGTTTGAAACCCATGGTGGTAGCAGCAGTATTCCCCATAGTCATCCTGCAAGAAAGCATGATTCAAGGAATCTGCACAAATTAGTTCCCCCTTATAAGGAGGGGGATGACATTAACAAGTGGTTTGCTGCACTTGAGAGGGCCTGTGTTGTACAGGATGTCCCTCAAAGGCAGTGGGCTGCTATCCTATGGCTATCATTTAGTGGAAAGGGTAGGGCTAGGCTCCTTACTGTGAAAGAAAGTGATGCCAATAATTTTACAGTTCTTAAGAATGCACTCCTAGATGGTTATGGCTTAACCACTGAACAGTACAGGATGAAGTTCAGAGAAACCAAAAAGGAGTCTTCACAAGACTGGGTAGACTTTTTTGACCATTCAATGAAGGCCTTGGAGGGGTGGTTACATGGCAGTAAAGTTACTGTTTATGAAAGCCTGTATAACTTAATCTTGAGAGAGCATATTCTCAATAATTGTGTGTCTGATTTGTTGCACCAGTACCTGGTGGACTCTGATCTGACCTCTCCCCAAGAATTGGGAAAGAAGGCAGAAAAATGGGTCAGAACAAGGGTGAACAGAAAAGTTCATACAGGGGGTGACAAAGATGGCAAGAAGAAGGATGGTAAGTCTTCTGACAAGGGTGGGGACAAATCTAAAAATGAGTCTTCATCAGGCCCACAAAAACACTCTGGTGGGGGTGGTGGGCCCAAATCCTCTTCAAATCAAAACAAAGAAAAGAAACCATGGTGCTATTTATGTAAAATAAAAGGCCATTGGAAAACAGATCCCAGTTGTCCAAAGAAAAGCACCAAGCCTCCTACCACTACAACCCCTGCTGCTACACCTAGTGCCCCTAGTAATAGCAGTGGTGGTGGGAGCAAACCTACTAATAGCCAATCCAAGGGAGTAGCTGGGCTAACTTTTGGTAACTTAGTTGGGGTTGGTCTGATTAGGGAGACCACAGAGGCTGTGTTAGTCTCTGAGGGGGCTATTGAGTTAGCCACCTTGGTTGCGTGTCCCCTTAACATGGATAAGTACAAGCAACTACCCCTAATAAATGGTGTTGAGGTTCAGGCCTACAGGGACACAGGTGCCAGTGTTACACGGGTAATAGAGAAACTGGTCCACCCTGAACAACACCTACTTGGTCACCAGTACCAAGTTACCGATGCTCATAACAACACCCTTAGCCACCCCATGGCTGTTGTGAATCTCAACTGGGGGGGGGTTACTGGCCCAAAGAAAGTTGTGGTTGCCTCAGATTCACCTGTAGACTGTCTATTAGGAAATGATTTAGAGACATCAGCTTGGGCAGAAGTGGAGTTGGAGGCTCATGCAGCAATGCTGGGCATTCCAGGGCATAATTTTGCTTTGACCAGGGCTCAGGCCAAAAAGCAAAAAAGGACAGGGTGACTTGGATCCTGGAAGAATGGACCAAGTGCTCCCTAAAGCTAGGGCTAGTAGAAGTAAAGCACTACCTACTATCCCTCCCTCTACAGTGGATTCAATTTCTGAGGAAGAAGAATGTCCACCCTGTGCAGAACCTACACCAGCGGAGCTGGAAGCAGACACTGCTGAGCTTTTGGGTGAAGGGGGGCCTGCCAGGGAGGAGCTGAGTGTGGCACAGCAAACCTGTCCCACACTAGAGGGTCTAAGGCAGCAAGCTGTCAAACACGCAAATGGGGATGTCAGTGACTCTCACAGACTTTACTGGGAGGACAACCTCTTGTACACTGAAGCAAGGGATCCAAAACCTGGAGCTGCCAGGAGATTGGTGATTCCTCAGGAGTACAGAAAGTTCCTCCTAACTCTAGCCCACGACATTCCCTTAGCTGGACATTTAGGGCAAACAAAAACTTGGGACAGGCTTGTTCCCTTGTTTCATTGGCCTAGAATGTCAGAGGACACAAAGGAATTTTGTAAGTCCTGTGAAACCTGTCAAGCGAGTGGCAAGACAGGTGGCACTCCAAAGGCACCCCTTATTCCACTGCCTGTGGTTGGGTTTCCCTTTGAAAGGGTAGGGGTTGACATAGTTGGCCCCCTTGACCCTCCTACTGCTTCAGGCAATAGGTTTATATTGGTGGTAGTGGACCATGCCACCAGATATCCTGAAGCAATTCCTCTAAGGACCACTACAGCTCCTGCAGTGGCAAAGGCCCTCCTGGGAATCTTTTCCAGGGTGGGCTTCCCAAAAGAGGTGATATCAGACAGGGGAAGCAATTTCATGTCTGCTTACTTAAAGGCCATGTGGAAGGAGTGTGTTGTGACATACAAGTTCACTACACCCTATCATCCACAAACAAATGGACTGGTGGAGAGATTTAACAAAACTCTCTAAGGCATGATTATGGGACTCCCTGAAAAACTCCGCAGGAGATGGGATATCCTGTTACCTTGCCTCCTTTTTGCTTACAGGGAGGTACCCCAGAAAGGAGTGGGCTTCATCCCCTTTGAACTCCTATTTGGTCACCCTGTGAGAGGTCCTCTAACACTTGTTAAGGAGGGTTGGGAACAACCTTTAAAAGCTCCAAAGCAAGACATAGTGGACTATGTACTTGGCCTCAGATCAAGGATGGCTGAGTACATGAAAAAGGCCAGTAAAAACTTTCAGGCCAGCCAAGAGCTCCAAAAGCAATGGCATGACCAGAAGGCTGTTTTGGTTCAGTACCAACCAGGGCAGAAAGTGTGGGTCTTGGAGCCTGTGGCCCCAAGAGCACTCCAAGATAAATGGAGTGGACCCCACATAATTGTTGAAAAGAAGGGTGAAGTCACCTACTTAGTTGACTTAGGCACTGCCAGGAATCCCCTTAGGGTGCTCCATGTCAATCGCCTGAAACCTTACTATAACAGGGCTGATCTCACCCTGCTCATGGCAACTGATGAGGGACAGGAAGAAGAGAGTGACCCTCTCCCTGATCTCTTCTCTTCCACAGAACAAGATGCTCTAGTGGAAGGTGTTGTACTTGCAGATTGTCTTACTGCTGAGCAGAAAGACCACTGCATAAATCTCCTGGGTCAGTTTTCTGAACTCTTCTCTACTGTGAAAGGTACCACTTCTTGGTGTGAGCACACTATAGATACTGGAGACAGCTTGCCTGTCAAAAGTAAGATCTATAGGCAGCCTGACCATGTCAGAGACTGCATAAAGCAAGAGGTGCAGAAAATGCTTGAACTGGGAATGGTTGAGCACTCTGAAAGTCCATGGGCTTCTCCTGTGGTACTTATACCAAAACCTCATTCCAAAGATGGAAAGAAGGAAATGCGGTTTTGTGTTGACTACAGAGGTCTCAACCAGGTAACCAAAACTGATGCTCACCCTATATCCAGGGCAGATGAGCTAATAGATACACTGGCATCTGCCAAGTATCTAAGCACTTTTGATTTGACTGCAGGGTATTGGCAGATCAAGTTATCAGAAGATGCAAAAGCAAAAACTGCATTTTCAACCATTGGAGGCCATTACCAATTCACAGTAATGCCTTTTGGATTGAAAAATGCACCTGCCACTTTTCAGAGGTTGGTGAACACAGTCCTGCAAGGGCTGGAAGCTTTTAGTGCAGCATATCTAGATGATATAGCTGTCTTTAGCTCCAGCTGGGATGATCACCTGGTCCACCTATGGAATGTTTTAGAGGCCCTGCAAAAGGCAGGCCTCACTATCAAGGCTTCAAAGTGCCAGATAGGGCAGGGGAAGGTGGTTTATCTGGGACACCTAGTAGGTGGAGAACAGATTGCACCACTTCAGGGGAAAATCCAAACTATTATAGATTGGGTTCCCACTACTACTCAGACTCAGGTGAGAGCCTTTTAGGCCTCACTGGGTACTATACATAACGAACTATGGCTCCATTGCAGCCCCTCTTAATGACCTCACTTCAAAGAAAATGCCTAAGAAGGTATTATGGACAGCAAACTGTCAGAAAGCTTTTGAGGAGCTGAAGCAGGCCATGTGCTCTGCCCCTGTCCTGAAAAGCCCCTGTTACTCCAAGAAATTAATTGTCCAAACTGATGCATCAGAATTAGGGGTAGGGGCAGTCTTATCACAACTTAATTCTGAGGGCCAGGATCAACCTGTTGCTTTTATCAGCAGGAGGTTGTCCCCTAGAGAAAAGCGTTGGTCTGCCATGGAGAGGGAGGCCTTTGCTGTGGTCTGGGCACTGAAGAAGTTGAGGCCATACCTGTTTGTCACTCACTTCATTCTTCAGACAGACCACAAACCTCTACTTTGGCTAAAACAAATGAAAGGTGTAAATCCTAAATTGTTGAGGTTGTCCATATCCCTAAAGGGAATGGACTATACAGTGGAACATAGACCTGGGAGTACCCACTCCAATGCAGATGGACTCTCCAGATATTTCCACTTAGACAATGAAGACCCATCAGGTAATGACTAGTCTTATTGTCCTTCGTTTGGGGGGGGTTGTGTAGGAAAGTACCATCTTGCCTGGCATGTTACCCCCATTTTTTCACTGTATATATGTTGTTTTAGTTGTATGTGTCACTGGGACCCTGCCAGCCAGGGCCCCAGTGCTCATAAATGTGCCCTGAATGTGTTACCTGTGTTATGACTAACTGTCTCACTGAGGCTCTGCTATTCAGAACCTCAGTGGTTATGCTCTCTCATTTCTTTCCAAATTGTCACTAACAGGCTAGTGACCAATTTCACCAATTCACATTGGCATACTGGAACACCCTTATAATTCCCTAGTATATGGAACTGAGGTACCCAGGGTATTGGGGTTCCAGGAGATCCCTATGGGCTGCAGCATTTCTTTTGCCACCCATAGGGAGCTCAGACAATTCTTACACAGGCCTGCCACTGCAGCCTGAGTGAAATAACGTCCACGTTATTTCACAGCCATTTACCACTGCACTTAAGTAACTTATAAGTCACCTATATGTCTAACCTTTACCTGGTAAAGGTTGGGTGCTAAGTTACTTAGTGTGTGGGCACCCTGGCACTAGCCAAGGTGCCCCCACATTGTTCAGGGCAAATTCCCCGGACTTTGTGAGTGCGGGGACACCATTACACGCGTGCACTACACATAGGTCACTACCTATGTGTAGCTTCACAATGGTAACTCCGAATATGGCCATGTAACATGTCTAAGATCATGGAATTGCCCACTCTATGCCATGCTGGCATAGTTGTCACAATCCCATGATCCCACGGGTCTCTAGCACAGACCCGGGTACTGACAAACTGCCTTTTCAGGTGTTTCACTTCAGCTGCTGCCAACCCCTCAGACAGGTTACTGCCCTCCTGGGGTCCAGCCAGGCTTGGCCCAGGAAGGCAGAACAAAGGACTTTCTCAGAGAGAGGGTGTTACACCCTCTCCCTTTGGAAAAAGGTGTTAAGGCAGGGGAGGATTAGCCTCCCCAGCCTCTGGAAATGCTTTCATGGGCACAGATGGTGCCCATTTCTGCATAAGCCAGTCTACACCGGTTCAGGGACCCCTCAGCCCTGCTCTGGCGCAAAACTGGACAAAGGAAAGGGGAGTGACCACTCCCCTGACCTGCACCTCCCCTGGGAGGTGCCCAGAGCTCCTCCAGTGTGCTCCAGACCTCTGCCATCTTGGAAACAGAGGTGCTGCTGGCACACTGGACTGCTCTGAGTGGCCAGGGCCAGCAGGTGACGTCAGAGACTCCTTCTGATAGGCTCCTTCAGGTGTTGCTAGCCTATCCTCTCTCCTAAGTAGCCAAACCCTCTTTTCTGGCTATTTAGGGTCTCTGCTTTGGGGAATTCCTTAGATAACGAATGCAAGAGCTCATCAGAGTTCCTCTGCATCACTCTCTTCACCTTCTGCCAAGGAATCGACTGCTGACCGCGCTGGAAGCCTGCAAAACTGCAAGAAAGTAGCGAAGACGACTACTGCAACTCTGTAACGCTGATCCTGCCACCTCTCTACTGTTTTCCTGGTGGTGCATGCTGTGGGGGTAGTCTGCCTCCTCTCTGCACTAGAAGCTCCGAAGAAATCTCCCGTGGGTGGACGGAATCATCCCCCTGCAACCATAGGCACCAAAGAACTGCATCACTGGTCCCCTGGCTCTCCTCTCAGTATGACGAACGAGGTCCCTTGAATCCAGCAGTTCTGTCCAAGTGACTCCCACAGTCCAGTGACTCTTCAGTCCAAGTTCGGTGGAGGTAAGTCCGTGCCTCCCCACGCCAGACTGCATTGCTGGGAACCGTGACTTTTGCAGCTACTCAGGCTCCTGTGCAATTTTCCAGGATTTCCTTTGTGCACAGCCAAGCCTGGGTCCACCGCACTCTACCCTGCATTGCACGACCTCCTGAGTTGTCCTCCGGCGGCGTGGGACTCTCTTATGCAACTTCAGGTGAGCACCGTTTCACTCCACTTTGTAGTGCCTGTTCTGGCACTTCTCTGGGTGCTGCTTGCTTTTGAGAGGGCTCCTTGTCTTTTTCGATGCGCCCTCTGTCCCCTCACACAATTGGTGACATCCTGGTCCCTCCTGAGCCACAGCAGCATCCAAAAATCCTAACTGCATGATTTGCAGCTAGCAAGGCTTATTTGCGGTCTTTCGGCAGGAAAATACTTCTGCACAACTCTTCACAACGTGGGACATCCATCCTCTAAAGGGGAAGTTCCTAGCCCTTGTCGTTCCTGCAGAATCCTCAGCTTCTACTGCCTAGTAGCAGCTTCTTTGCACCCACAGCTGGCATTTCCTGGGCATCTGCCCACTCTCGACTTGGTTGTGACTTTTGGACTTGGTCTCCTTGTTCCACAGGTACCCTCATCTAGAAATCCATCGTTGTTGCATTGCTGGTTTTGGTTTTTCCTGCAGAATTCCCCTGTCACGACTTCTGTGCTCTTTGGGGAACTTTTGCGGAATTTGCACTCACTTTTTAGGGTCTTGGGGTGGGCTATTTTTCTAACCCTCACTGTTTTCTTACAGTCCCAGCGACCCTCTACAAGGTCACACAGGTTTGGGGTCCATTCGTGGTTCCCATTCCACTTTTGGAGTATATGCTTTGTGTTGCCCCTATCTCTATGTGTCCCCATTGCATCCTATTGTAACTATACATTGTTTGCACTGTTTTCTATTACTATACTGCATATTTTTGGTATTGTGCACATATGTCTTGTGTATATTTGCTATCCTCATACTGAGGGTACTCACTGAGATACTTTGGCATATTGTCATAAAAAGTACCTTTATATTTAGTATATCTGTGTATTGTGTTTTCTTATGATATTGTGCAAGTGACACTAGTGGTACTGTAGGAGCTTCACTCCTCTCCTAGTTCAGCCTAAGCTGCTCTGCTAAGCTACCATTATCTATCAGCCTAAGCTACTAGACACCCTATACACTAATAAGGGATACCTGGGCCTGGTGCAAGGTGTAAGTACCCCTTGGTACTCACTACAAGCCAGTCCAGCCTCCTACACCTGGTCATATCCCTAGAGTGATTCTCACTGTGGCCATATAAAGACCTCTCATCCCAATTGCTTTGATCTTACATGCAGCCATTCACCATCACAGCTGTGTCCCTAGGACAATGGCAACCATTTTGTGTCCTCAGTTCAGGATCCTGAGTCGCAGCAGAACACCTCGGACAATAATGGTCCTGTAACCAGTAGTAGGGGGGCACACTGTGGCAAGGGCATAGTCCCATGGGGGTAGGTAGACTGTTCTTCAACCACATTCCATTTCATATGGGAGTAGTATATTAGATTTTGGACTTCCAATGCTATGGCATCTACTACAATCATTTCATTCACCATGACTGAACCCTTTACTTTATCTGTTCCGTCATTTCCCTTATATGAATCCTATGCACAAACATCTAATAAGCACCATCTGTCACAAAGTTAGTGTCTGCTTCCTACTGTTTCAAATGTTGCTATGTGGAGATGAGAGCCCACATGAAGCAAATGATGAAGACACAAGATACTAGTGTCAGGAGGGATGTGTTACAAGTACAGTATCATGTTACGGATTACAACCAACACACACAAACACATTGGTACAGGTGTCTGGTAACACAAAACATTTTATTTCACCATACAGCACTTAGGCTGTTCATATGTCTGGAGTGTCATGGCCAAGAATGACGTGTCAAGGTAGATATACAGAGGTGCAGTCCCCCAGACCACAGAAGGGAGGGTCTGTGGAATAAGCAAACAGAGAAGTGATTGGTGTCACCAGCTTGAGACTTATCACATATCAAAACCAAGTTATCCAACATCACATAAACCAAGATACAGACAGAAGGCAGTACAACAGTCCCTGATCACAGGTTCATCATAATCCAATGACCATGCATCTGTGGTATGACACAAACATATATCAGTGTTGTGTCACATTCACTGTGGCCTGCAATAATGAATAATATCTACAGCTACAAACAAGAAGAGTTCTTGGCCTATGTGTAGTTTGACTGCCTGGCTTGCATTTGATCACTACATATTTCATGACATTAATCACACACATGATAAAATCGGTCCAACGCAGCACACAAAAACAAGTATATAGTGCACTTCAGACCTTCCACCCACCTAAACAATGTTCAAACTGCATTGGCACAGGTCTCATACACCCCAAATCTGTGACCTATATTACCTGGGACAATCCATGTCCACTTCCTATGTCGGAACAGCATCAGATATCTGCCAATGTCACAACTCTGAACTACCCACATGAGGATGTCATGGTGAAGGTTCCTGTACACAGACAAAACAAGGAGTACAGATTTGAAAACATACCTATTTATGAATCACATAGCAAACATCTGGGAATGTGGTCACATTGCAATGAGACTGACACAAACAAAGCAGCTACATCAAGTTGGGATATGTCAAAGGCTATCTCTTCAAGCACCCCTTGGCTGAGTACTGTAGAGCATTAACTCCCCAGTGTTTTGCCAAAACAGTCTACTCCAAACATTCTGACAACTACAGTTCTTCATACAGTAACAGTACTTACATCACATGACATACACTCAAGAAAAGTGGTAGTTGATGAGATGTTCCCTCAAGTCAGCATCTTCTCTTTGCCACTGTCATCCTCACTTGGCATTTCAGAAGGCTCAACTGGTGGCCCTGCAGGCTCTCTCTCCTCTGGGATGTATGGGATATTCTTCCGCAGGGCAATGTTGTAGAGCATGCAGCAAGTCACAATGATCTGACACACTTTACCATGTAAGTGGAGGAGGGCTCTACCTGTGCATTCCAGATACCTAAACATGACATTCAGAAGCCCAAAAGCCCACTCTACAACCAGCTTCGTTCTTGCATGAGCCTCTTTAAAGCAGACTTTCCCTGGCGTAGTTGGATTCCTGATTGGTGTCAACATCTAAGGATGGTTTGGATATGCAGATTCGCATGTCAAGGAATGGGACATATGCACAACTATGAACTCCTCTTCTCAGAATTGCCACATCAGACATTACAAACACACACACAAACAGGACAGATGTTACCAACCAGCCAGGCCCTCTCTGGGTACAGTCTTGACATGAGAGGCAGGATTGTGCTGTTCCACATAATCATGGCATCATGGACTGAACCCAGATAACAGGGACAGACCTGGGAAATGTTTAGGTCTGCCAAACATACAACTTGGACGTTGATAGAATGTAAGTTCTAACTTTTGCAGTATATTTGTTCATTGGCATGCGATGGGACCAAGCCAACTTGTGTGCCATCAGTAGCCCCCACGACATGTGGGGTTCCTGCAAAACCATAAAAGCTAGCCTTCACATGGGCTATATCCTCATGTTGTGGAAATTGGATATAGCTGTCCAGGTGTTTTAAGACTGCTGAGAGGGCATCCTTCAACACCAGACAGAACATAGGTTGGAACATACCACCAGTTTGGGTCACTGTATGTTCGAAAGACCCTGTGGCTCGGAAATGTCCATGACTTGTACACTGGGTGATATGCTGGTTGGATAACTAATAGCTGGCATCAGATCTGGCTCCAATTGATGACATAAGTCCAATTCGACGACACAGCAGTATGATGTGGTGTTCTTCCATGGTCTGAAGGTCTGACAGTGGATGATTTTCGCATTCTCCGTCTCCCTGGGTACCTGTTTATGACAAGAAATGAGTTCTGATATTAGTTGTTTTGTCCACAGCAACATACATGATGCATGTCAAGGATAACTTGTGACAGGACAAATTAGAATGGATGGACATGGCAAACAGTACACATCACAGCTGCTGATGCCTCAAAGGTCACATGTTAGCCCCACACATGTGTGGATATCATGTATCTGGACCTAAATCATAATGTTCCATCATGAATAGCACTCGGAATGTGACCGGAGATCCTGAGTGCAAACATTACCTTTGGTGGGGTGGATTGTGTCCCACTGTAAAGTGCCGTCTGTGCCATGCAACATGTTACAATGGGGTTTGAGTAGTAGGACTAACATGAGAAGATAGGATGAGCAGGTTTTTGTGCCCAAACATTTTTTGAGATGTGATGCATTTTTTAAAGTCCACTCCCACATTTCAGGCCTCTAAAATGGCGGCTTTCTGACTTACTCCACTGGACATTAGGAACCACAGGTGACCGCTGGAGGAAGCCGCCATGGTGGTAGGCGGTTGCCAAGTCGGTAGACACAGCCATTGGCTGACATTGTTGCACATGGCGGTCATGGGCCAATGGCTGTATCTGCTGGCATTGCCGACTGCATACGTGGCAGTCATGACTGCCAGGTTCTGCAAAATCACTCACTTGACTCGTGACAATGCTACCAGCAACACCTCCATTACTGAGCTGCTGTGTACCACCTCAGGGGGCAATCATGCCACGACCAGAGGTGTCTTTTGCATCCATGTAGGTCAATGCCCATCAAAAGAAAGGGTTATGGGGATCTATCGCCAAGAAGGTGCAGACACGGGAAGTCCAGAGCCGATGGAGCGCCCACCACAAAAATAGGTGGGAGGACCTTAGACGCTGAACCTGGAAAATGGCAGAGTCCCAGCTGAGGCTGTCCTCCCAATGTGAGCAGGGTGCCCATCGGGCCATGACCCCCCAATGGCCTGCATTCTGGTGGTGGCCTATCCGGAGCTTGACGGGTGTTTGAGGGCAGCACAGCAGCCACAAGGGGGTGAGTGCAGTGCATATTTGTGCCTGTCACATTGCCAAGTGATTGAAAGAGGTTCTGACTGCTCCCCCTGACAATTAGGAATGAGCCAGGTGTCAGTAGATGAGAGATTGTTGGTGTTGACATGTCATGTGTTTTATATTGATGTGCTTTGCCTATTGTTCTAGAGACCTAGGAAAAAACTGAGTAGAATCCTCAAACAACTTGATCTGAAAGGACCACATATGGCTGTGTACAATTATCAATCATGTACTGTTTGTGGTTGTATGGTGTGTATTTTATATGCAATTGACCACTACTCCTCAGTGTTCAATGCCAAACGTAAGAAGGTGATGGATCTCTGTCCTTAGCCATGTGTTTGTGTAAATGTGCATGTTAGCATCTGCCACTCAGAAGCTTGTTTTCTTCAGTATATAATGTGTGCTGGTACCCCACAGTCTGTAATGTGAAGGGATACAAAATACATTTGACAGGGCTTACCTTGTTATTTGGATGCAGGTATCGATCACTACTTTCCCTTGGTAAGTGGGGAATGCCCATTGACATGTACTATGCACCATCACAGTTGTCAACATTCCTTGTGTCTACATGTCAGGATGTGTCCTTTCTCTTAACAAAACATTTGCAAGCTGCAGTTTCATGCATGCTCTTCTTATGTAGATGGGATGATGTCTGTATTTCCTCACATATACATCCATGGCACACTGTTTATGGAATGGTACATTTACAATGGAGTTACATTTCAGGTTGTGCCACATACAGGAGTGTGTCACCATTGTATATTGTCTTACACATTCCATCATGCTTCACAGAATGTCATTTGGAATGTACAACTGCAGCAGCAATGAGGGACATGACAGGCAGGCCTACTGTTCCAAACCTCAATATGAATAGTTATGGCCTTGAATACAGTGCACATGTGTGATGGTTAAGGTATGTGCACCCATGATAGAGTGACTTGCAGTTATGTTTTGGACACATCTGGGTTTGCATGACCAACATGGGGACAGTGATGTGGCTTCCCATTGGGCAACCTGTTGAAGGTCTTAGACGAGTCTGTGCAACATCTGTGTCTCTCTATCATGGCAAGAACTAATGGCTTCTACTGAAGCACTCAGAGAAGGTCATTTGGAGGGGTGCCAGACATTAGTGGTGATTACCCTGGGGCTTGCTGATTCATTGTGTTCAGTATTTCAGGGACATCTCTCCCTGATATATTACATATGATGTCTACAGTGTTCCTTTTTATGCCACATGTGTGACATCACTAGGCAACGTTAAATATACTCCCTCCTTGACTCTAATGGGACAAATAACACTTGGATAAGTGTATTTTGTTGAAATGTTTGCATTGTGACATGGGTATGTCCATGTCACCT
Source organism: Pleurodeles waltl (assembly GCF_031143425.1). Taxonomy (NCBI): domain Eukaryota; kingdom Metazoa; phylum Chordata; class Amphibia; order Caudata; family Salamandridae; genus Pleurodeles; species Pleurodeles waltl. Next base: position 1,044,164,621 of record NC_090437.1, read on the forward strand.
TCTCCAGGCTATTGTACCTTTCTCATCTACATGGCTGAATTTTGGAGCATCATTTCTTTATGTTGGGTCATTATGTATGTGACAAATATATTTGGTCATGAACTTGGGTGGGATCTGTGGATATTGACTTTCAATTGGCCTACTATTGTATGCCAAAAGGTGACTGAGATGTGCTCCATGGGGCAAAGTCTTGAGGGTGATGAGGTCACCTAGTTGTTGAATGGTTAATGTGATTGCACAAATTCAGCCAGGCAATTGCAGTTGTCTGAGATCCAGAATTTCCTGTTGGCAACTGTTGATAATTCAGATGGCATGCATATGGTATCACACGTGCATGGGCCTCTTAGGTGGAGGTTATTGCTGGGGCCTTCTTGGCATCATGGCAAGGTTTGCTAACCAGAGTTGTTGTGCAAGTTTGATCACGGACACATGGTAATCCTATTCCTCTTTGTACTGGCAGTATCAGCACCAGCAAGAGATGGGCAGAGTTGAGTTGGGAAGCATCAGTTGACAGGACCTCGGGTCAAGACACCAATGACACAGAGGGACTGTAGTCCAGGGAATGTAGTGGTATGTGTGCGTTTGTCTATTGGAGTGGTGACTGCAGGTATGCTGGATGTGGTGAGTGTCCATGTGTCTGTTGTTGTAGTGTCTATGGGTGTGGTGCTTGTGGCTCTGAGGCCAGGATGACATACTGAGCTTGACTAGGCACCTGAGTGGCATGGGGTGACTGGCCTCAAAGCCTGGCTTGTGGCAGACAAAGCAATTGGTGAAAGTATTCTTACCTGGGTGCTGTGTGTACTTGACGCGTAAACCAACCTGGGTGACGTGCTGGGTAGGCCAAAGTCATGTTGGGCCTGGGAGCAGAAGGACTGGGTTCTGGTGAGTGGAGATTGCCAGGGATCTGCCTGGGATGGAGAAAAATATTTTTGGGAAGGGGTCCCCGTCCGCTTCTTCTGATAAGAGAGTGATTCCGGTGAGCCTTGGGACATCTGGCTTCCTGAGTCTAAAAACACTGGCAGGCTGGAGGACAATGTAGAAAGCTGCTTGTGGCATTATTTGGAGCAGATTCATTCTCCGCAATGCTAGGTGTGAAAAGGGCACACAGGTGGACCGGCTGCCCCTTCTGTGGCTCTAGCTTCACCGATTATAAACTGACTCTTCAACTTCAGGGATCCTGACACAGACCTCTACATGGCCAAAGAAAATCATATATTGACATTTGAAGGGAGCACAATGTCTCTCGTTCTGGATTTCACACTTGCCATACTGTAAAGCATGACAATTCACAGCTGTCCAACAACAACTTCAAGAGGCACATGCACAGTTTGCAGTGCTGGAGTTTACTCCAGACTTTCCATTGCAATGGTGTGCTGATGAGCTCACATATTTAGGTATATGGCTATATAGGGCCAGAGAAATCATGAGTCACACAAACTATGATACCACAATGACGTCTCTCATAGAACAGATCTCCAGGTGGATCTCACTCCCATTATCACTGGCAGGGCATATAGGGCTTATGAAGATGGTTGTGCTACCTAAACTACTGTATCTTTTTTTAAATATACCAATACTGTTGACAGCAGCATTCTCCTCGGAACTCTGGGTGCACATGGTTCGGTTAGCATGGGCTGGTAAGCAACTGTGCATAAAATTGGAAACTCTCACAATACCATTTGACAGGCCCATTTTACACTCCACTGGTATCATCCCACACCTCATCTTGCACATTTGGCAGCAGAATCTAATGACATGCAGCCAGTCCTGTGAGAGTCATTCATTGCACACCTACTTGCCTCCAACCATAGGCACTACACCACAGTGGAGTGCACAATTAGCACATGGGATACATTGAAGAAGAGGACCGGCGCAGATGCTTTATATTACACTCATTTGCTGCTTGGACATCACCTGCTATTTCCCATTAAGCATAAAAGATTGAGGAGTTCTTAGCTACAGGAGAGGGGTCTGCGTCATTGGGGTTACCTGTATCAGCAGGGCACCATTCTGACATTAACAGACTTTCAGGTGTGGGGCTTTGGTACCCCACTGGTGATCTTTATGCATCATCAGCTCAAAGGTAGCTGCAGGAATGGGATCCAAGGGTTCCCAATAGGCCCCCTGTACAAGTCACACTAGACAACTTCACTGATTCCAAATCCACTATGCACCTGGTGACCAAAATTGATTTTGATGCACAGGAAGAAACTTAGACAATGGCTTCAAAAGCTGCGAGGGACTGGAAGGTGGAATTATGCCAGATAATTTCATGTGATATGTGGAAATATTGCTGTATGTAGACGATACAGGTGTCACCTAGCTATTTACATTATAAATTCCTAATGCACCTCTACTACATCCCTAATGCATTATATAATTGTGGTCTAGAGAATGATCAGTACTGGAGATGTGGCAAAGTGAGTGCCGGATTCCTCCATCTAGCATGGACTTGTAGAGATATTTATAAATATTGTCAGAAGGTATTTTTAGCTCTACCCCAGGTGTTTAAAGGTACGCTTGTTGTAGATCCATGCATTGGCTTATTAAGATATGTCAAAGATGATGAGGCATCTCACAGGAAACCTGTAGGTCTAGGTCTATTGTTGGCCAAAGAAGAAGTGGCTTGTTGATAAGGTCGGGCTGGAAATTTAAGCTATGGATAGCAGATTTAGAGCCTGATTCAGAAGTCTACAGAGGGAATACTCCTTCACAAATATGACGGTTATCCACTGTATTGTGATCCCATCCTATCCTATGGAGATCGTAATATTTGTGACAGATTATTCCATCCTCTGACTTCTAAATCAGACCCTTAATGTTTTACAATGAGGAACAACTGAGCTGTATGCCGAAACGCTACCCCCTCTTCACGGCCCAAGGACATATGGTTATCTTTTAAAATGTACTTATTACAGAAGGCTACTGACTCTCACTCAGAATGCAATGGGCCCTCATTTGGTATTTGAATCACCTGTTGGGACCACTAGATGCTTGGCTATATTGCCCTGTTTGATCCTTGCATGGATTTTACCGCAGGTTGCTTGTTATGATCTCACTGCAGTGACTGTTTCAACAATTGACTGATGTTTACTATATGTACCTCTCTCATGGTTGTTTACTTGCTTTTGCTATTCAGCGAAAGTGTTCTCTTTGCTATCTGATGTTGCCCTGTAATCTTCCATAAATCATTATAAAAAAATAATAAACTCATCTTTTCAACATGGTGAATGTGCGAAAGTGCTTTTTTGAGATGATCACTCCATTTGTAGGACTGATGCTGCTGGCTTGTTGTCTCTGTGCACTGTGGCACTGCTAACATGTGTTCTGAACCCACAATGTGGTAAAATTGGCTGATTCTTTATTGTCTCATTTAACTTTCCTATAAGGCTATATTACATGGTGCAGAAACACACCCCTGATGTGGAAAGTTAAAAGCCACCAGTGGAACCACTTACTGTGCCATCCATTAATGTTACCAGAAAACATGGCCTCAGGCCTTTCAGTGTAGCCTAACTTCTGCAATGTAAACATCAAGTCAGACCTATCAAGCTAACAACTTTCTTTTTAGACAGGGAAAGGCCTCCTTTTTAAATTCTAGTAAGTCACCCCTATGGAGGCCTGCTAGCACGCAAGGTAAGGTGCTTGGTATTTGGGAGTGGGAAGTGTAGAAATTAAATGTTACCATGTCTCTAGAGTAAAAAGGCTCCAAAATCGTTTTTCAGACTGGCTATCCTAAAATGAAAACTAGAGTACAGATTAAAGTAACAATTCTGATATTTCAAGTTTGAAAAAAGCTAGAAAAATATTTCAACCACTATTCCTACTATTTATTTAAAGCCCAAATAATTGGAAAAGTAGCTTTTAAAAATTTACATTTTCCCTGCCTAAAGCTCCAGGAGGCTATTTTGCATTAGCCCTCTTGGAGCTGCTCAGCTAGTTCTTGACCTTAATGAAGTGTTGAAATTGTTCCAAAAGCCCTACCAATACCCTGGGAGGTGTTTTCCTTCTTTGCAGCAAGATCAGTTAGAATGAACATAAGAAGGTCATTAACTTGCAAATGAGCATGATCTTTCTCAAGTAAACCTAATGTGTGACCTTGAAAACTCAACCCTTTATTTCTGCAGCTTGGCTGGTACCAAATCCATTGAGAGGGGTACTACCTCCTTAACTGGGTTGAATGACCACAGACAAAGAGAGTGATCTTATCCTTGGTGATGACACTAAATGGGCACAAAAAGAAGTGGAATTCAGATGTCAGTTGGCTATCCTCCAGTGTTGCTAAAGGGACACAAAAGGGAAGACTTTTCCTTGAAGTGCCAAGCTGACAAGTAGCAAGAGACATGGTCTAGACCCTGCTGATGACCTCTGCTGGCGTGAGTGTTGACTGCTCAAGTGCTGTCCATGGGGTCCTAGGACACTTAGCGGAGTGTAACTGGAATTTTACTAACCAGGAATTTAGAAACATTTGAACTTCCAGCCTCCAGAGGACCCGGACAAACCAGCTGAGTCAATCCAACAAAAGCGCAACTTCATTGGGCAGAAGAAACAGGGTTAACCCTCTGTCTGCTTCTCGCAGCAGCAGATCCATTTAAGCTGGGACTCAGCAAGAATGTATCAGGTCACTTTCTTTCCAAAACCAAAACTTTAGTGTGACCTCACCCAATAGGTAACTGACTTCAAGAGAAATTCTTTGGATAATGCCTGCAACCTTGCATCGCTGGAGGATTTCAACTTCAATTTTAGAGGCCCTAAGGTAAACTCTCCAACTGGAAGAAACCTTCTTATCAATGCCAACCCTCATTCCATGGTGGTTGTCTGATATCGCACATAGGTCTTGGTCAACCCCCAGCCATAGACTATCATTGTTGTTTTCTAGTGCTATTTACCTCAAATTTCGTAAAATTCATATCTCTGGTTCCCTTTAATTTTGCCATTTTGGTATTATTTGCTCATTATATTTTACTCTATGTTTCTAAATTGAAATTGGATGTTTATTGCATTGAGATTTTGACTTTTTGACTATTTGGTACTTAAATGTTTGCGTATTTCTTTAAGTTAAGACTGTCTATTTGATGCCATAGCTCCAGGTGTTGAACTCATGTTTAAATTACTGAAACCTTTGACTGTAGCAAACATGTTAATACGTTTATTGCTTCATTTGTCTCAATTAATAATTAACTTTCTAACAGTATATACCCCTCATAACTGGCCTTTTCGAACCTGTCATCATAAAACCATTAGAAGTTCCAAAGCCTTGAGAGCTTCATCTTTGATCATGGTCTGCCATTTGTAACTAAACACATGGAAAACATTCTTACTTAACAGCTAAAGGAATATTTTAAAGCAACAATCTTCTAGGGTTGCTTGTGCTGAACTGGCACAAGTCCCACCTTGCAAATGTGGATCAAAGTGTAAAAACTGAGGAAGCTTTCTTAGGACAGAGTGCAGCAAGCTCAGGAAACGGATCCTTAATCTTTTCAGCACCAATTTAGAAACTCCTGGATTCTTGTTGAAAACCTCAAGGATTAAGCACCATCTTTATGCTAATGATACTCATATGCACATCAAAGATAACTTAAACTTGAAACATTTACCCCAATATTGGTGTTAAGTACCATGGAAAACTGACTTAAAAGGAGAAACTTGGAACTAAGTACATTTAAAAGTCCCTTCTACTACTCATTTGTAATTCAAAATTCTTCTTTAATGAAATAGAAAAACGTAATCCAAAAATCGGTCTCCGGCCCACGAATGTACACTGAGCCTGAATCTTAGGCTACATAAGGAGTGTGAATGCCTCCTAGAAGCCTGTAATGAACGTTTGATTTTTTTCCAACCAAATGTACTTTGAGACTGCAAATATGTTTTGCCAAATAAGGTCTTAAAAAGAGCAGTGTAATTAATGTTACTCTTCAGTTTTGAATACAAGTGTTTGGGCCCTATACAAATAGTCCTTCATGCTTCAGCCTCTTTAACATTTACAAATCTGATCATAGATCATATTAAACCTATTATTTCCTTGTTGAATTGGCTGCTTCTATAAGATGCCCTGCTAAACCAATAAGGCCCTGTGCCTAAATGTCCCAACATATTAATCACAAAAACTAACCATTACCCGGGCTCCTTCACATTTATGCATTCATTACAAGTTACAAAAGTTGGAATTAACATTCCCATCAGTATCTTCTCATCAAAATCTGAACAAGTTTTTGTCCCCAAAACAGGGAATACCATGTAGACCTGGCAATACCAAGCCCTATTCCTTGGTTTTCCCCAGTTATGAACCAGCTCAGCACAGGTGGCAAATGTGAGCCAAGGAACATATAGATATGAGGGAAAACGGATGTTCATCAGGAGAGTGTCTGGGGACAGGGCAGGACTTTCATTATCAGGGGCAGCATTGTCTGTTCCCACAGGGGCAATTAAGAGGATAGGTGGGGGTCAGCCTATCCACAGTAACTGCTGTTGATTGGGGAGGATCCCTTATTATAGACATGGTTGGAGTAAGGCTTGACCAGGGCACCAGAGTGTAAACGATCCTTATGATGGTTGCAGTTTTCTACACAGTGATTGCTTCCCTGTGGTCAGGATGTTTCCTGTGTTCTCTATCCAAAGGCTAGAAGCAAGACTGCTGAGATCCTGTTGTGTCATAGTTGTTGCATATGTTTGTGATTTTATTGCAGAAGACGTCTGAGAGGGAGTTCCACAGATCTTGAGTGGGGTTGATTCTGTTGGCAGTGGTAGTGGATGTTGTGAAGTCTTTGGTGATCAAGAAAATCTCCTTGCTGCTGTTGGAGCTAAGTGCTCAGGTAGGGCTTTTTTCTTAGTTTCTCTGATTTGTTGGGTGTAGTGTCTCAGAGTGGATTACTAAATTGGGTTTAGTAATCCACTCTGTCTGACTCCTCCTTGGTTCACTATCCACCTTTGTTCTGGTTGTTTGCAGACCGTTTGGCCATATTATTTTTTTAAAAAAATCTAAATTACAAGTAATTCCAACAAGGAACCAAATTAGCGCACAATAGCATTTGGAACATGTAGATAAAAATTATTTTGGTGTCATGACGGGAGAACATTTGTTAGAATTGTATTGCTAGGCAAGAGAAACAGCTCTGACAAAACTGTGTGCTAGAAGCAGACCCTCAAAGAAACAAACAAAAGAATCTAGGACCCAGACATACAGAAAATGTTCTTCCTGCACTTGGGGGGCCAATAATTATTTTCCCTGCCGTGAACCGCCATGCCTCACTACACTGTGATAGAATGAAAAAAACATACATTGGAAGACCCAGTTTAAATATGGTGGGCTTTTGAATTAGTATTCCAATTGTGGATGAGTCACTTGATCATGGTTTTCTGATGACAGAGCAAGTTGAGGACCCACTGCCAAAAACCTGGCTATTCACCCACCTCTAATGGAGCTAGAAGGAATATGGGTGATTGTTAGAAATAGAGTCTTTGGTTGGCAGTCAGGTTACCCCCTGTCCAAGCAAGGACCCTCACTCTAATCAGGGTAAAAGACAATCACCCTCAACTAATGTCCGTTCATCCCCTTTGTAGCTTGGCATAAGCAGGCAGGCTTAACTTCAGAATGCTAGGTGTAAAGTATTTGTACCAACACACACAGCAAATTAATAAAAACACTGCAAAATGACACAACACAGGTTTAGAAAAATAGAAAATATTTATCTAAACAAAACAGGACCAAAACGATAAAAATCCACAATACAGAAGTCATCAATTAAAAACCAAAAGAGTCTTCATGAAATGTACCTGGGTGCGTCAAAAATAACTCCGCATGGGCGAGTGTGCATCAAAAAGGGCTTGCGATGTGTCGCTATCACTCAAACGAGAGATACTGGGTCATTTCTCCTTCAGTCGAGTCAGTGTGCATCGTTTCTTCTCTCTGCAGGAGAGTGATGAGTCAATTTAAACTGCACTCTTGGGTCCAGGGAGGCCTTTCGTCGTTTTTACACGCCTATCGATGTTTGCTTTGGAAATCCTGCAGCACAATGAAAACCATGCTGCGCGGGTTGCGATCTCACCAGCCTCCATCAGCAATGCAGCACATCGTTTGTCCAGCCACATGTATCGATCATTCAGCCGTGCTGCAAGCGTGCGTAGATTTTCAGCCGCGAAGCCGGCTGCGCGTCAATTTTTCAGCCGCAGATCGGAGTTGCTTCGATCATTTTCCCACACAGAGGTCGGTGCTTAGATTTCTCATTCTTGGGCTGCCAACTTCTCCTTTCAGGGTCCCAGGAACTGGATGGGCACCACTTGACAGAGTAGGAGTCTCAGCAGAGGCTCCAGGTGCTGGCAGAGAGAAGTCTTTGCTGTCCCTGAGACTTCAAACAACAGGAGGCAAGCTCTAAATCAAGCCCTAGGAGAGTTCTTCACAAGAAGGAAGGCACACAAAGTCCAGTCTTTGTCCTATCACACAGGCAGAAGCAGCAACTGCAGGATAGCTCCACAAAGCACAGTCACAGGCAGGGCAGCTCTTCTTCCTCACCTCTTCAGCTCTTCTCCAGGCAGAGGTTCCTCTTAGTTTCCAGACGTGTTCTGAAGTCTGTGGTTTTGGGTGTGCTTCTTATACCCATTTTACCCTTTGAAGTAGGCTTATCTCAAAGAAAAGTCTCTCTTGTTTCTGAAATCCTGCCTTGCCCGGGCCAGGCCCCAGACATGCACCAGGGGGTTGGCGACTGCATTGTGTGAGGACAGGCGCAGGCCTTTCGAATGTGAGTGACCACACCCCCCTCCCTCCTAGCACAGATGGATCATCAGGATATGCAGGCTACACCCCAGCTCCCTTTGTGTCACTGTCTAGTGAGAGGTGCAACCAGCCCAACTGTCAAACTGACCCAGACAGGGAATCCACAAACAGGCAAAGAAATGGTTTAAGCAAGAAAATGCTCACTTTCTAAAAGTGTAATTTTCAAACACACAAACTTCAAATCAACTTTACTAAAAGATGGATTTTTAAATTGTGAGCTCAGTGTCGCCAAACTCCACATGTCTATCCTCTCCAAAAGGGAATCTACACTTTAATCATATTTAAAGGTAGCCCCTATGTGTACCTATGAGTGGGACAGGCCTTGCAACAGTGAAAAACGAATTTTGCAGTATTTCACTGTCAGGACATATAAAACACATTACTATATGTCCTACCTTAACCATACACTGTACCCTGCCCATGGGGCTACCTAGGGCCTTACATGTAAGAAAAGGGATGGTTTAGGCCTGGCAAGTGGGTAAACTTGCCAAGTCGAATTTACAGTTAAAAACTGCACACACAGACACTGCAGTGGCAAGTCTGAGCCATGTTTACAGAGGGTGGCACAACCAGTGCTGCAGGCCCGCAAGTAGCATTTGATTTACAGGCCCTGGGCACCTCTATTGCACTGTACTAGGGACTTACCAGTAAGTCAAATATGCCAATCATAGATGAACCAATTACATACACATTTTGTGTAGGAGCACTTGCACTTTAGCACTGGTTAGCAGTGGTAAAGTGCCCAGAGTAACAAAAACAGCAAAAACAGAGTCCAGCACACATCAACAACCTGGGAAACAGAGGCAAAAAGTGAAGGGAATCCACACCAAGGATGAAAAATCTAACAGTGATTGTTGAACTGGAGCCCTGACAAATTCCACTACATCAAACTCTAAAGGGAATATGACTGATCTCTTAACATGTGAAGCCTACATTGACCAATTTAGATTTTCTGTGCTTCCACTGCTTGTTACAAAGCCAAGACAGAATTCCCATTAGCATTAAAGTAGTAAGTAATTGTAATTAGAGTACATTGTTTGATTTGCTCCAACATTTTCTCCATTTAAAGTAAATTTATTTGAAGCTAGTTTAAAGCAAGAGGATCATAAGCAATACAAACTGATTTTCTTTGCTCTGTAATTGACAATTCTAATTATGCATTATATAAATATAATACCCAGAATTTTAAAAAGTTGCTTTGTATACACTCCAATGCTAGCTTTTGAGAAATTATTTGTTATAAATGTTGTTTACAAGGCAGACTTCAATTTAAATGGAAGAATAAAGCTTATCAGATTAATATATAGTTGAAAGTACATTTTTTGACATTATGATGCTCTATTGACATTTTCGTGTGTTGTCTGAAGAAAACATGAACCTAATGTGACTTTTAAGGTTTAATTCAATATAAAAAGCTAATATAGGGCTTAAAATGCAAGAATATGGATAAATGTAGTCCACCTACCCTTTAAGGGTGTACTATCCATTTGTGATAAACACTGTGTTGTATTGTTGCACCTCCTATTTCTCTTGTTTCTAACTGATTACACTTCTCCTGCATACTTTCTGATGCTATAATTCAGACAGTTTTGGTTATTTTTCATATTTAGCAAACATAATGTCCCTCATTACAGCCCCGGTGGTAAATGCCGCCTACTGCCGTGTTGACGGGCATCAACATACCGTGTCCAATGCGGAAATCTGCTATGGGTATTATGACCCACACTTAGAAATCCTTCACAAGACAGACAGACAGACACCCACACAAGGCCACTACACCAAAGGTCAGTGATAAACTGGCGGTAGCAAAACCTACACCTTTACGCCAACAGGAATACGGCCACACTATCACGACCCATGAATCGACAAGACGGACATTCAACCGGAGTAATCCATTGGCGGTACACACAGCCGCACTCAAAATACACACACATTTACAAAACACAACCACATTGGACAATTCAAAATACACACACCTAATACTGATACACATACACACACCACACCCACACACTCACATCACTATAAAAATACCCACCCACATTACCCTCAACCCCTTACAATGACATTTTTGGAAGAAGCAGAGAGACAGAAAAGCTACGACAACACCAGCATCCAGAGGCACACCATCACTCATACACCATCCACGCACCTCAAAGTACACACTCCAACACATCACCCCACACATTACATCAACCATCACCTCACACATCACCCACACCACATCATGACACCTCAAAGACACCCCTGGTTTTCTGAGGAGGAGCCCAGGGTCATGGTGGAGAAAATAATCCAGGTAGAGCCGCAGCTATTCGTATCACAGGTGCAGCAGACCTCCATTGCAAGGAAGATGGAGCTATGGCGGAGGATCGTGGACAGGGTCAATGGCGTGGGACAGTATCTAAGAACATGGGATGACATCAGGAAGAGGTGGAACGACCTACGGGGGAAGGTACATTCAGTGGTATCCAGACACCAGGTAGCCATACAGAGGATTGGCGGTGGGCCCCCACCTCCTCCCCCACAACTAACAACATGGGAGGAGCAAGTCTTGGTGATCATGCATTCTGAGGGCCTCGCAGGAGTAGCAGGTGGACTGGACTCTGGTAAGTCATATCTTTACTACTATATCCCCCCCACCCTACCTGCATGCCATACCCCTACCCTCACACCCATCACCCCAACACCTCACAGATACCCCACTATCACAACCCACACATCCCATTACCAAGCTCTGCATGTGACAACAATGCATGGACACCTGAGCATGTCCAAGGGAGAGACTCAACCACCCCACACACTCACCACTCACACAAGGGCCAAGGCGATAATGCAAGCACAGTAGTAGAGGGAAACACACCCATTGCACAAGATGGCACACACAGATACAATAACAATGCATTTACAGCCCAACAGGACCCCTACACAACGTCACCGGACAGGAGGTGCCAGCCATGTCCAGTCCCCCCTCAGAAGAGGCCCACAGTGATGACAGCAGTTCTGCATGCCTGGATCAAGATGACCAGCCCAGCCCATCAGAGACCTCTGGACAGTCGGTTACCCTGCCACAGTCCCAAACCACCACAGGACCTCCCCCCTCAGGAAACACAACTACAGAACCCATCCAGCAGGCCCATGCCATTGTCCCCAGGACACGTCAATCAGCAGTGTGTCCACCACTACAGGGACCCCAGGCAAACCCACTAACACAGGACAATCAGGGACCTGGGGTAAGTGGAAGTGGGCACACAGTCCAGGGGACAGAGGCACAGGACAACAGGGAAGCTGGGAGGACTGCTGTGCAACAGGGGGAGGATAGGCCCAGGGAGCCGACTCTCCACGAGGCACTATCAAACATCATGGGAGCATACCACCATTCCCAGGACACCATGGGCATGGTACTGGCCAAGTTTCAGGAGAGCTAGCGGTTGCAGGAGGAACAGTACCTGGGGATCAGGGAGGACTTGAAGTCCATTAACACCACCCTGGTGCAGGGGTGATGGCAGACATGGCCAACACCATGAGGGACCCAGTGGCATAACACCAGGCCCCTGACACCAGATCGAATGATGAACAGCCTTCCACGTCCGCCAGCGCTAGTAGACAGGAGGTCCCGCCACCGGAACAACAGGCCACCACCACCCCACTCCCTGTTGAAGGAGAACCACCCTGCAAATGGTCCCTGCGATCCAGGCACAAGACAGAGAACATTGCCAAGACCCCTGCCGGGAAATAAGACTCTCCTGATGATCACATTTCTGTCCCACTCTGTCACCCTGTCCACCTTGAACTGCCACTGCTCCACTTCCTATGCCCCTTTGGACAATGCGCCTGTGATACCAAGAGAGTGGACTCTACCATGGATATTCCTCCACCATCACCCAAGCCCATTGCACATCACCCTCTACTTATTAGCACTGAAATAAACACCTTTGAATCACAAAACAATCTGGAGTTAGTCTGTACTTGCACAAATGTATTATTACAACCTCTTAGACAATTATCAATGTAAATGTTCATTTGCACATACCAAAGTATGACATTTGTAGGGCAGCAGTAAACATAGCAGAAGGCAGAATATGGTACCCAGATCTGTGAAAAGGAAAGCCAAAGTGAACAGTCAGGGTCCATGCACAGAGGTAAAAGGCTGACTTATACAATGCCATACAGAAGTCAGATATGAGATGAGCAGTGCAAGTCTCTTACCTGTGTTTCACTTGAAGTACTGCATGAGGATGTTGTTTCGCATGTCAATATCTTCTTCCTCTGCCTCCTCTGCCTCACTGTACACAGGCTCAACATCTGCCACAAGACCAACATCAGGACCATCCTCCTGAAAAAAGGCACCTGCCATTGCAAAGCTAGGTTGTGCAACATACAGCATTCCACAATGATCTAGCACACCTTCTTCGGTGAGTCGTATAGGGAGGCACCTGTTAGATGGAGGCACCGGAATTTGGCCTTCAGTAGGCCGAAAGTCCACTCAATAATCCTCCTAGTTCGCCCATGTTCCTCATTGTAGCGTTCCTCTGCCCCTGCCCTGGCATTCCTCACTGGGGTCAGTAGCCATGAGAGGTTGGGGTAAACAGAGTCACCTGCAAATATCGAGGGATATCTGTTAGACATACACCAACCCTTAGGGACATACCCAGACACCTATTCACACTGTGTGGGGACCTTGGGCTCACCTATTAGCCACACCCTGTGCCTCTGGAGTTGGCCCATCACATAAGGGATGCTGCTATTCCTCAAAATGTAAGCGTCATGCACAGAGCCAGGATACTTGACATTCACATGAGAGATGTACTGGTCTGCCAAACACACCATCTGCGCATTCATTGAATGTTAGCTTTTACAATTTCTATACACCTCTTCATTCCTGCGGGGGGGACAAATGCCACATGCATACCATCAATGGCACCGATGATGTTGGGGATATGTCCCAGGGCATAGAAGTCAGCTTTCACTGAGGCCAAATCCTCCACCTGGGGGAAAACAATGTAGTTGCACATGTGTTTCAGCAGGGCAGATAACACTCTGGACAACACGTTAGAGAACATTGGCTGAGACATTGCTGATGTCATGGCCACTGTTGTTTGTAAGGAAACACTGGCCAGGAAATGGAGCACTGACAGGACCAGCACTAGAGGGGGGATACCTGTGGGGTGGCGGATAGCTGACATCAAGTCTGGCTCCAATAGGGCACACAGTTCTTGGATTGTGGTACGATCAAGTCTGTAGGTGATAATGATGTGTCTGTCTTCCATTGTCGACGAGTACACCAGGAGTCTGTACATCAGAGTATGATGCCATCTCATCTTCTGCTCCAGTGGATGTGCCCTATGGAGGAGAATTGTGAGCAGAGGGTCATGTACCACATAGGCTGCGCAAGGGTTTTTGGACTAATGTGAGTAAATCCATGTGTGGCGTTGTCGGTCGGTATTTGTGCCCAAATGTGCTGTGACGCAGTTAGGTGCCCTGCCATGTGCCACCCTGAAATGGCAACTGCCTGACCTGAAAGGAGGGACAAGGGGAAATGAGGTAACTGCGCTGGTATTGTGCAGCATCGCGGTAGGTGGTCAAAGACCGCCGCGCAATTCAGCATTGGTTATCATTGGGCCCTATGGGTTCCAGGAGCCAATGATGATGTACGCCGGCGGTGACGGTATGCACCGCCGCGGATGTGACCGCCATTTTCTATCTGTTCACTCACTTGATACCTGACCTTCAACAGGAGAGGACCTACACTACAAGTGCTGCTGTGACATGTGTCTGGAAGCGACAATGGCTCGAGTGTCTGGGGAAAGGGCCCCTGCCTTCACTGTGGAAAAGTTAAAGAGACTAGTGGATGGAGTCCTCCCCCAGTACATGCAACTCTACGGTCCTCCAGACAAACAGGTGAGTAAACTGTAAGCATGATGCCTGGGACATGAATGTATGAAGTGGTGTGGATGGAAGATACATGTGGGGGGGAGCTGAGGCCTGCATGTAAGGATGGTGAGTGTATGTGTGTCAGGGCATGGGTGGGAACTGGTGGCCAATGAGTATGACAAACCGGACGGGGGAGTAAGATCCTTTCATACTTTACCTTTCCTCTAGGTCAGCGCCCACCAGAGAAGGGTATTTGGCATACCATCGCCAAGGAAGTGCGGATCCTGGGAGTCGCTCATTGACGGAGCACCCACTGCCGCAAGAGATGGGAGGACCTGTGTCGCTGGAGCAAGAACATGGCGGAGGCCCAGCTGGGGATGGCCTCCCAACTTGGAAGGGGTGCCCATCGCACCATGACCCCCCAGATGTTCCGGATCCTGGCGGTGGCATATCCGGATTTGGATGGGCGCTGGAGGGCATCACAGCAGCCACAAGGGGGTGAGTACAGTCTCATTCAGCTGACTCTGTGCGCTTTACGAGGTGTCTGGGTGGGGGATGTGGGCTGTGGGTTCCCCTAGGCCAGGGTGAACTTGGTAGGGTAGGTCCCTTGCTAGGCAGGCTCTGTGGCACTCCAACCCCCAATAGTGGTAGTGGCCATCTACAACTAGTCAGCCTCCTGTGGGTTCCAGGTGTGCTGCAAATGGGGTTAGGCATAGTCCCCCATGGGCAGGTGATTTTCCTAAGAACTGTTAGTGCATGGCCTAGTGCATAGGGTTGCACCATGTGTGTTGTGTCCTCCAACCGTAGTGGTGTTGCTGACATTGACCATGTGTCTCCTCTGTCTTTCCCCCCCTTTTTGTTTTGTCACCCTATCCTTGTGTGCATTAGCATCATCTGGCGGAGGAGCAGAGGCACCAGAGACGGAGGGAGCTTTATCCCACATGGCCTAGGAAGATGGGTGATACCCTGAAACAAGTCCTAGGATGCTTGTTTCCAGTCCAGGGAGGACCTGGCTTGGCAGTTTGGGCTGTAGTGTTCCTATGGGGGAACGGGGTCAAGACTGATTTGCATATGGCTAGGTCCAAACTGGAATGGCATGGGAGGCAAAAAAACGATCGATTTAGGCCCAAATCTCTGTACTGGGGGTGAATGTTTGACATTGTTCAGCATTCCATCCATCACTTGTTCTTTTTGCATTTCCTGCCCCAAGTGGGAAGGGTATGCCCAGACGTGGGTCCCGTACTCCCCATGCCACTGGAGTCAAGCTAGCCTGGCTGATGAAGGATGATACCCTGAAACCCCTTCTAGGATGCTTATTTTCATACCAGTGAGGACCTGGATTGGCAGTTCGGGCTGGACTGTTCCTATGGGGGAACAGGGTCAAGACTGATTTGCATATGCCTGGGTCCAAACTGGAACAGCATGGGTAGCAAAAAAACGGTGGATTAAGGCCCAGATCTCTGTACTGGGGGTGAATGTTTGACATTGTTCAGCATTCCGTCCATCGCTTGTTCTTTTTGCATTTGCTGCCCCAAGTGGGAAGGGTATGCCCAGACGTGGCTCCCATGCTCCCATGCCACTAGAATCATCTAGCCTGGCTGATGTAGGGTGATACCCTGAAACTGATCCTAGGATGCTTGTTTCCAGTCCAGGGAGGACCTGGCTTGGCAGTTCGGGCTGGACTTTTTCCATGGGGGAACAGGGTCAAGACTGATTTGCATATGGCTGGGTCCAAACTGGAACGGCATGGGTAGCAAAAAAAACGATGGATTTAGGCCCGATCTCTATTGACATTGTTCAGCATTCCGTTCATCACGTGTTCTTTTTGCATTTGAGGGAATGGGAACTGCCACACCCCAGGTGCAGCATCACTGGGCACCAAGCCCCCTCCAGATCCAGTGTAGAGAAGCATCTACTAACCCAGTTCTTGGCAGGATGAAGCACTCTGGGCACCAATCCCCCTCCAGAACCAGTGGAGAAAAGCTTCCACTAACCCAGTCCTTGGCAGGATCAAGCACTCTGGGCACCAAGCCCCCTCCAGAACCAGTGGAAGACGCTACCCACTTGAGAGACCAGGCTTTGCGCTCCCCAGGACCAAGCAGTGGGCAAACCACCCACTTGGGAGACTTAGGAGACTTGGGAGACTTGGGAGACTGTGGCTTTGCACTCCCCAGGACCAAGCAGTGGGCAAACCACCCACTTGGGAGACTTGTGAGACTGCGGCTTTGCCCTCCCCAGGCCCAAGCAGTGGGCAAACTACCCACTTGAGAGACTGTGGCCTTGCACTCCCCAGGACCAGCCAGTGGGAATGGAGCCCCATCGAGGAGCAGTGGCGTCGTACCTTCATCTGGGTGAGGTGTCCCCCCTCCCCTTCCCCCTAAGGTGCCTGTTTTGTTTTCGACCTGATGCCCCTTCAGTGTTCTCTCTGTTTTGAGGCAGGTGTCCTGTGTGGGCTTTGCCCATGCTTTTTGGGACCACTGGTCCACGGACATTTAATGGGACAGTGTACAGACTTGTGTACTTGCTGTAAATATTTGTATATACTGATGATTTTAAGTTAGCTTGGGCTATTTGATTGTTCGAATATTACACTTGTTAAACTAATTTCGTTTTGTCTTTGCGTTCTTCCAGGGGGTGACGGGGTGTGTCTGTGATGTGATTGGATATGTGTGTGTGTGTGTTGTTGTGGGTGGGGGGTGGGCGGTGCAGGTTTTGCGTGCGTGTGTCACTCTCTTTTCACTCCTCCCCTCCCCGGTGTGCTAGGTGCAGTACTCACTGTGGTCGTCGCCGCCGTCTTTGATGTTCCTGGTAGATGAGGAGGTAGACCAGCAAGACCTGGGCTCCATGGCTTCCTGGTTCTTCGTTTGTTGTCGAGAGGTGAGTGGCTTCCCTTCTGTGTCCTGTTTCCGCCGTGCGTTTGATGTAATGGTGTGGGGGGTACATTGTGTTCCGCCTGTCTGTTGGCGGTTACCGCCACGGTGTTTGTTTCTACCGCCGTGGCGGTCCAACTGTTAAAGTGGCTGTCTGTGTTGGCGGTTTCCGCCATGGTCGTGATTCCGTTTTTTTTACCACAGGCCTGTTGGCAGTATTACCGCCGCTTTATCACCGACCGCCAGGGTTGTAATGAGGGCCAATATGTTTTGAGTTGGAGCGCATTGAAGTTCTTTTATTCATTTACGGTCATTTGTATGCTCACCAGATTTAGAACCTCGGAAGGAAAAGCACATGTTGCTGTCAGAGATTTCTTTTTCACAGACAGAATTCAGAAAGCGTGAGTAAATATTCTTAGTGATAAGTCCAACACTTATAGAGTACAGTCATATGCATTAAGTGAAACTTCCTGTCATCAATCATTATATGCTGACTGTGGTGTCACACATGTACATACTGTTCGGGTACAACTGTCCTAAACAGAGGCAATGAAAAGAGTAGAACAGAAGGTGCTTGAAACAGTGTGGCAGTGTGGCACGCCCTGCCACTGCTCGTGTAAATCAGAGTGGATAAATCAGACATGTCAATAATATGCAACACAGGAGCATTCATATCCTTTATTGCCTGTAGACAAAGTATTTCAGAGTCCATATGTTTTAACATTTTTGTTGATTTTAATAATGTCACTTCAGTCGTTTCTGATACTTTTAAAAACACAGCAGGCAATGAACACATGTTTCATCTATCAATACTTTGATAAATGTTTTCTGCTTAAATATGTCTGTGTTGCTTGGTCGTTATTGCTTTGACTGTCACATCTTCGGTATTTTGAAGACTTGAACAATTTTGATAGATGAAACGTGTTGGCTGTCTGGTGTGTTTTCAAAAGTCAGCAACAACAAAAGTGTGAGCAACAACTAAGGTGCAAAATAACTAAAGAATCGATTCGTCAGATTGATTTAGACATGTTGCCCAAAACTTTAGAGAGTTCTCCGAATTTTCTCAAGTACTGAAAATTATCTCCTGGATACCAGCCGCTGACATGTTTTGGACTTTGATCCCTACGAATCTGGCAAGGTTCTTCAGCCAAAAGTCAAAGGGGCATATTTATACTCTGTTTGCGCCGGATTTGCGTCGTTTTTTTTTACGCAAATCCGACGCAAAACTAACTCCATATTTATACTTTGGCGTTAGACCCATCTAGCGCCAAAGATTTTGGAGTTTGCGTCATTTTTTAGCGTGGACACCTTCCTTGCGTTAATGATATGCAAGGTAGGCGTTCCCGTCTAAAAAATGACTCCGAGGCATGTGCGCCGTATTTATACTCCTGGGCAAAAATGACGCCCGGGAGTGGGCGGGTCAAAAAAAATGGCGTCCAGCCGCTTTAGCGTCATTTTTTAGCGCCTGGTCAGGGCAGGCGTTAAGGGACCTGTGGGCTCGGAAGGAGCCCAGAGGTGCCCTCCCATGCCCCCAGGGACACCCCCTGCCACCCTTGCCCACCCCAGGAGGACACCCCAGGATGGAGGGACCCATCCCAGGGAACTTAAGGTAAGTTCAGGTAAGTATTTTTTTATATTTTTTTTGTGGCATAGGGGGACCTGATTTGTGCCCCCCTACATGCCACTATGCCCAATGACCATGCCCAGGGGACATAAGTCCCCTGGGCATGGCCATTGGGCAAGGGGGCATGACTCCTGTCTTTGCTAAGACAGGAGTCATGTCAATGGAGGGTGGGAGTCAAAAGAAATGGCGCAAATCGGGTTGAGGCAGATTTTTTGCCTCAGACTGACTTGCCCCATTTTTTGACGCCCAAGCTCCATTTTCCCCTACTCCGGCGCTGCCTGGTGTGGGTCATTTTTTTTTATGCACACCAGTCAGCTCCGCCGGCTAACGTCATTCCATAAATAAGGCGCCCGCATGGTGCTTTGGAATGGCGTTAGCCGGCGTTAAATTTTTTGACGCACAACTGCGTTGGCGCAGTTGTGCGCCAAAAAGTATAAATACGGCCCAAAGTCTCTCGTTTTGACTCCATACAGCGAGGTACATGCCCTGGGCAGACAGAACTGTACATGAAGGACTACCGTAGAGCTTAGGCCCTTTGTTCTCTATAGGCAAGTGACAGGAAGAGCATTAGGTTGACTTGCATGTTCTGTCTATCCTTGTCTAATCCCACCTAGTGGTGACAGGAGAGATAAATTAGTTTCTTCTGCTTTCTTAAAGAATCAAGAAACTATTTTGCGGGCAAAATGGTTAAAAAACAGTGAGCTCTCGCAAAATACTATCTTATGGATAGTTTTGTTTCTCTTTGTGACATTTTTAAAGTATGTGTGCACCAATGGAAAACACTTCCTAAATTCATCCAATTATTTCTAGAAAGTGGTAATTTCTTTCAAGCACCTCCAAAGTCTTAGTTTTCTTATCAATTTCAAGATATCAGAGGTATGTGCTTGAATCTGCTTGACAGCAAGATATCTGTTAGACTTCATCTTCCTTCAACTCTCTTTCAAATACATGGCAATTGAAAGTACAAGAGAGGTGGTATAAGAATGGTCTTTACATCAGTGGAGCTTCTCTCCGTGTGAAAAAAAAGATTCCTTATTTAAGCTGTAAAAGGCATTTGTCCCGTTACCACATACAAAAGACTTAACAGAGGCAAGAATTGTGGTTGCAAATTGGCTCTGCTAGATGTGCTCCACAAATAACAAATACCTTCCAATTTTGTAAAGGGGCACGATATTGTTTGCTATTAAAAACTGCAACTGTGATATGACATAATAACTGTGAAATGTGAAATCAGTAAATCCACAATGCAGTTGAAACACGGTAACAGGCAAAAGGCCTTCAAAGCCAAAATATATTAGATATGTATATGATTTGTTGTCGTGCATCCTTTGAAATAATTGCCTCCATTTACGTGAAAGCTAGATAAACCAGAAAAAAACGAACTTTAGATTATATAGATAGGCACTCTATCCAGGGAGACTTGAAAATAAAATTAGTAGAGGTTTTGAAACATGGTGGGGGTTTATGCTTCCACACTATAACACGTGCTAACAAGGAGCGAAAAAAAGGAAAATAAAAATCTGTGAAAAACGATTTCGTTCTTCCGTGTATTTATATACGTTTCGCATGCCTTAATAACCTGATACGCCCGAATGGCAACAACAAAAATAAACACCTATCTTAATAAAATGTTAATACCTAGTTAGAGACCATTAGGTCTACATCTTTGACATCACACTAATTTTGTCAATTTGGACTGCAAAAGAGTAAAAATCAAGTGCCAATTTAGAAATAAGTGTCCTTAGCAGACAATTATAGGGTGCAGAAAAAGCAGAAAATAAAAGGAAGGCTGTCACATCTACAAATGTATACATTTCAGTTTCAGATAGCAGATATTCACACGTGCCAACAATTTCCGGCAGTACTAATGTCACCTAGCATTGGAATTGCCACCGAATGTCATGTCGTTATGCCTTTAACTTTGAATCAAAGTGCATATTGCTGTTAAAACCAAGTATTGGCTTTTCCGTGAAAGCTATTGCCTTAGTCAAAAGTTACTTTTCCTAGCTGGCCATCATGCGACAAGCAGAAGTCATATAGGAAAAAAAATGGTATTTGATTTTTTTTAAAGTATGAGAAAATGTCATCCATTAGTAATGACCATTAATGACCACCTTTTCAATTTATTTTTAATTTACCACTCCAAAATCTCAGACAAATAAATAAAAAAATTAAAAAAATGCACAGGCTGATGAGTCTTGGTAGAAAACAAGCTGCCCTTGTAGAAATGTGATAGCTTCTGGGTACTTAACTATTTTGCTGCTAGGTCTTCCACCGCACCTCCCCCGACCCCCAACCCTGTGCTAAGCCTTTCTATTGCTATTTGGGATAGTTTGCACTTAGGTCCCCAAAGCTTTCTGTCCACATAAGCTACACGCGCCAAATTTGCAACCTTTTTTACCAACATCCTGGGTATTCTAAAGGTCCTCAGGGTTCTATGATTCCCCTGGAGAGGGATGAGAAATTAGCCAAACTACAACTAAATGTTTGGGGATTTGAGAAAATTGGGAAAGAAATGCTGCAGAAGAAAACATCAGTTTTTGTCCCTGGAAATGGCATCAATGAACGTTTTGCAGTGCTAAAATCACCATCTTCCAAGCTTCCAGGAACAGGCAGACTTGAATCAATTAACCACACTTTTCAACACATTTGTGGCATTTTACTTGGACATAGCATATTTTCCCTATTTTTTGTGCTTAAACCCCCCTTCCAGTTAGAGGTAGAAATGTGTGTCCTGCCAATAGTGGATCTTGGAAAGCTATACATTTCTGAAAAGTAGATAACATTCTGTATTTAGCCAAGGGGTTGTTTGTGTAGACCCTTTAATGTTTTTCCAAAGAAAATAACAGTTGAAACAAAATGTTGAAATAGAGTTGAAAAAAGAAGATATTTATGTCTACATTTTCATCTGTAACTTATTCTAACTATGATAGATCTTCAAATGCAATATACTGTTATATCTGCTGGACTTTCTGGTTGTGGGGATACATAGGGCTTGTAGGTTAACCAGGAACCGTAGGTCCCCAGAGCCAGTAGCTGAGCTGCACCTTGCAATGGTTTTTCATTGTGTACCAAGTGTACAGTAATTTGTTTGGTAAAGTGTAAATAGTGAAAAATAGGTATTGAGGAAATGTATCTATTTTGGAAATGGGAACAAGATTGGGAGTTTAGAAGCAATGGTTATTTGCATATCTCTGAATATTCGGGTTACCCACACTAGCATGTGCATTAAGGGGCATTTCACAAAGTTACTTTTTTTTACACACTGTCTTACATTTGGAAGGTCCAAATACAGAGAAAGACACAGGTAATAATAATTTATTCTACTATTCTGTGTCTCTCCAAGTCTCCTGATAAAAATTGTACCTCAATGTGTCAGTACGCCAATTGCCCACAACAGGAGATGGCCCAAAACACAACATGCATACATCATCAAATTTTTCCACGCAAAACCGACCCGTTTTTTGCAAAGTGGGTAGCTGTGGTTTTTGGGCCCTACCTCAGCTAGCACTTAGGGAAACCTATCAAACCTGTACACCCAGGGGGAATTAAGGATGGGGTAACTTGTGTAGCTCTCACCAGGTTGTTTTACCCAGAATCCCTTGCAAACC
Organism: Pleurodeles waltl; assembly: GCF_031143425.1. NCBI lineage: Eukaryota > Metazoa > Chordata > Amphibia > Caudata > Salamandridae > Pleurodeles > Pleurodeles waltl. Next base: position 1,044,187,367 of record NC_090437.1, read on the forward strand.
TCAAACTTTGACTTCAAAACACATTATTCTCACACTTCTTTGGTGGAATGCTCACAAATCTGCCCAGAGCCACAAGCTTCTTTCCACCCAGCATTCTCCTAAGCCTTCCATTGAAAATGGTACCTCATTTGTGGGTAGATCCAGAATCCTTTGCACACTTGTGAGGTGCAAAAAAAACAGTTGATTGACGGAATGTAGACCAAATCAAACATTCACCCCCAGTCACAGATCTGGCTTTAATCCATCAGTTTTTTTGCTCACTTGTGAGGTGCCCCAGAATCCATTGCAAACCACAAAATGTGTCTAAAAAAATAAATTTTTCTCACATTTCTGTGATGGAAAGTTCTGGAATCTGAGGGATGTTACAAATGTCCTCCCACCCAGTGTTCCTCAAGAGTCTCTCAATAAAAATGATACCTCACTTGTGCAGGTGAGCTAAGTGCTTGCAACAGGGCCAAAAATGTACAGAGATTGAGGAAGAACCAAGGAGGGCTCAAAAGGGCTTTTTCTTCCATATTTCTTTAGGCTGACTCTGCTTTGGGCCCCCACATATGTGGTGCAGGGTTTTTATCAGCACAGATGGGACCATGCTGGGTAGTAGGAACTTTGTGGGTTCCTGCAGATTAAGTTTCCATCACAAAAATGTAGGTAAAATGTGTGATTTCAGGCAAAGGAGGAGGTTTGTAGGGCACTGTTAGTAAGAAAATGTTGTGGGGTTCATGTGAAGCACACCACCCTAGACTCCCCCAGATGTTTAGTTTTCAGAAGTGTTTAGGTCTGGCAGGTTTTTCCAGGTGGCAGCGTGCACAAGTCCAAAAAGTGCAGTCACTCACCATTGCAAGTGGAACGATATTGGGAGTCAGCTAAGCTCTTTTGTTCCATGTATAAAGTCAAAACCCAAAACAGTCAAATGTCCTCTTGCTTGCCACTGGGATGAGATTCTTTAGTCTGCAGGGGGGCAGAAAGACTGTTGCCCTTTTTAGTTGGGGTGGGGGGCATAACCATGCCCATAGTGGTGGCCAGCTTTCACCCCTCTATTTTTAAAGAAATGTTTCCCTGTGTCTACTGGGCATTCTGGCCACACTGGGGGGAGGATCACAGTTTATAATCCCATCTGCCCCAGGAGGGCATTACCATGCCCATTCTGGGAATCGCCTACCCCTATACCATCAAAAACAAATCCCTGGTGCCTAGTAGGTTTCTGCCTCCTGGGGGGTCAGATGGGATTGACTGCCCCCATCTGATCCCGTGGGGGCAGGAAGACAGTGCTGATTTATTATGGCGGGGTGGTGGCACTGCAATGCCCATTCTCGATAGCCCCCACCCCTAGATGAATAAAACAAATCCTTGGTGCCAAGTGGGCTTTCTGCCCCCTCGAGTGGCAGACTGGGTACTATTGCCCCCACTCTGCCCCCTGTGGTGCAAAAACACTGTGTGATGTTTTGGGGGAAGGGAAGGAGGTATTGCAATGCCCATTTTTGCCAGCCCCCACCCTAGATGAATACAAAAGAAACCTGGTGCCTAGTGGGGTTTCTTCCCCCCTAGGGGTGCAGATCAGGGACTATTGCCCCATCTGCCCCCAAGGGGAGGCAGAAAGACTGTGCTGCTTTTTTGGAGGGGTGGGAGCATTACAATGCCCACTTAGGGCATCCCCCATACCTAGATGTGTCTAAAAAAATAAATCCCTGGTTTCCATTGGACTTACTGCCTCTTTGGGGGCAGCTCGGGGGCTACTGCCCCCATTTACCACCTGAGGGGGCAGAAAGGCTGAATATGGCCAGCAAACAGGGTGAGTAAAAACATTGCCCAAGGGACTCCCCCCTCCCTGGTGCCTAGTGGGTGGATCTCTGCTGGGGATCACCCTCTTGCAGCGATATTCAACATGGGTCCACTAGGTAGGAAAACGACTGGAAAGAGTAGATTATCCCCTTTGCCATGATACCCATCTGCCTCAGTGCTCAGAGGACTGAGATAGCCCCTTGAGCACTGAGGCAGTGAAAGTGAAATGAGCCGATCAGCTCATTTCTCTTTAAATTTCAGTGAAATGATGTCAGGGCGCCACCTTGGGAGCTGGGGAAGTGCTCCCCCATCTCCCAAGGCTCTTTCTTTCTAAAAGAAATCCCTCTGGTGCCTGCAGCAGAGGGATTTCAAGAGCACTGTAGCCTTGGATGGCTCCAGCTGTCTGACACACAGAACCAGGTAAATAAACACTTCCAAAAATAAACAACAGGACTTTTAGGTAGTGGAGTGTAGGAGATGGAGGCAGGGGTGAAGATGATGGCCCAAAAGTGATTATGCCAGAGCTGTGTATAGTATCTTAAAAAGATGACTGCAGGGGATCAGGGGCAAAAAGAGCAGCAGCCTGGAGCAGTGTGCTGCTTCTAAGCTTTCAGAAAGCATATTAAGAAGATGAAGCAGTGAAGAGAGAAAATGAAATAATACACTCACCTGAAGTGTTACAAGCACTGAACAAGTAGTTACTGCAGCACAGATAGCTGTTGAAATCAAAACATTGGGCCAGATGTATGAAGGCATTTTGCATTAGCAAACGGTGCGAATGCCCGCTTGCAAATGCAAAATGCCATTTCAAAATGTATGAAATACATTCTGAACGCAATTTTAAGGAATCACTAAAATAGTGATTTCTTAAAATTGCGACCCTGTTTAGAGAGTCGCAAATTGCGACTCTCTAAATTAGAAATTGTAAATAAGGATTCCTTATTTGCGATTTCTTAGCACATGTATGAAGCAATTCCTAAATGCGATTTTGGCATTAAGGAATCGTTAATTACCACCAAGTTGAACTTGGTGGTAACCATGTGCAAAATTTAAAAATGCATTTAAAATGCATTTTTAAATTGTACATGTAAAGCACACATGCCCTTTTGGCATGTGTGCACCTTACATGTCCCCCCAAATGTTTTTGGGGTGCAGCAGATGGGGCCTTAGCCCCCCAGCACCCTGGGGTTTTGCATTTCCAAAATTGAGATTTCTGGTTCAGAAATCGCAATTTTGGAAATGCAAAAAAATTTGCAGATATGGGCCAACAGGCCCATAGCTGCGAATGGGGCCGGTATCACAATTTGCAATTCGGTAATAGAATTTGTGATTTTTAAGAAATCGCTATTACCGATTTGCAAATGTGATAGATGTGCGAATGCCCGCTTGCGAATGCAAAATGCCATTTCAAAATGTATGAAATACATTCTGAACGCAATTTTAAGGAATCACTAAAATAGTGATTTCTTAAAATTGCGACCCTGTTTAGAGAGTCGCAAATTGCGACTCTCTAAATTAGAAATTGTAAATAAGGATTCCTTATTTGCGATTTCTTAGCACATGTATGAAGCAATTCCTAAATGCGATTTTGGCATTAAGGAATCGTTAATTACCACCAAGTTGAACTTGGTGGTAACCATGTGCAAAATTTAAAAATGCATTTAAAATGCATTTTTAAATTGTACATGTAAAGCACACATGCCCTTTTGGCATGTGTGCACCTTACATGTCCCCCCAAATGTTTTTGGGGTTCAGCAGATGGGGCCTTAGCCCCCCAGCACCCTGGGGTTTTGCATTTCCAAAATTGAGATTTCTGGTTCAGAAATCGCAATTTTGGAAATGCAAAAAAATTTGCAGATATGGGCCAACAGGCCCATAGCTGCGAATGGGGCCGGTATCACAATTTGCAATTCGGTAATAGAATTTGGGATTTTTAAGAAATCGCTATTACCGATTTGCAAATGTGATAGATGGCACTTTGTGAGTCGGAAATAGCGATTTCTTAAAAATCGCTATTTCCGAATCGCAAAGGGCCGGGATGATACATCTGGCCTATTGTCTTTTTGGGATAGGCTTGCAACAGAAGTGTATGTCGTAGTATATAAAGTGATGACTTCAAAATAAACATACTTCTAACAACAGGGAAATGCTCGTTTTTTCTAGGTATAAATTGTAGAGAATTTGTTGAGAATAAGGACCATTATCATCTAAAACATGGCATTATATAAAATGTGTCACAGTTGTATTTAATTAAATTGAAAGCAGAGTATGTCACTGCAATGTTTTACCAACATACATGTTACTTTAGCCTACGTTGTTTTATTGACAACATTTCAGTGTGCTTTTTCTTTCACACATGGCTTTCCTTTGTGTGGTAAATATATTCCTAGCTATTGGTTTCCCACTCAAAGCTATATTGAAGAAACCCCATTAATATGTATGTGCAGTAATTGTGTTTTCTAATTTGCATTTTTTGTTTGCCATTCTCGTTTCAATAAGCATAAGCAATTAATACTATTCAAGTAAAAAAAAAACTTGTAAACCATTTTTTGAGATAACAGTGTTAATTAGAACAAAAAAGTGTCAAAAAGCAAATGCGTTCATGAATAATAAATCACACCAATTATGAATTTCAGGAGACCCATAACCGATGTTTCCAAAGGATCCAAGGTCAGATTTCTTTTTTAAACTGAAATAAGCACAAATGTGAATAGAAGTAATGCAAGGTAAAGCCTTATTGCATGGATGGAAATACATACTGTTTTTGAAGGGTAAATTTGTAAATATATAGCTTGTTTTCCTTAGAAAGCAACCATCTCCAAACCAGTGGTGGCTGCGTCACAGGCCTATTAGGACTATGCCATCCTATTTGTAGTTGACACAAGTGTGAAGATAAGAATCCTCTCAACAATCCTGCCAGACACTGCTCGGTGTGTGCTCTTGAAACTCATTTTCTCAGATTCAAAGTTTTTTCGTATGATGCTGGAACTGTGCCTGTGTGGAGCAAACCTCTGTCAACCACCTATCATGCAGTGCACAGCAGTGGTGCCTATTACCGAAATCCATAGCACTGCAGTTCCTCCCATTACTACGAATTTGAATCATGCCTCTGACTACATAGCCGGGGACAAGAGGAGAGGCTTTTCAGTTGCATGTAGTTCCCTTCACTTCTTCTCTGATCCAACCCCTTCCATGTCATCCCAGCGTGGAATGGGCTTAGCAAAGCTCAGTAACCCCATTCTCCCTGTGGCAAGATGGGGGAAGATATATTAGTAGAATAAAGGTTTCTTTGTAATATAGTCCTACCCTCCTAAGGACGGCAACTTGCTTTTATTGAAAAACAACACATGTGGTGAGGGTTGTATATCTCTCTTAAATTTAGGACTCGATTCACAAAGGTTAAAATATGAATTTGTCAATTTACTCATGTGTCTCTTTTCCATTACACCTACATGAAAGACATTATTTTGCTATTTGTCATTTCCAAGTATAGGTTTACACACACCAAAGTATACACATGCATGTCTTCGCTCCTCAATTCAAGGCATGGAGACATCTGAGGCAAAATTTGTAAATGCTACTAGTACATTTTCACATATTAGTGGAGATCTCGTTTTATAGTATAGGATCAAGATAAGATGTCATGTTCTTTTAAAAATTGCATTAATATAAAGATCAGTAACTGGAAATAATTATTATAAAAATATTTTAAACTTGTAACTATTAAAATAAAATGATACAGCACAAACTTTATAAATTGCATCTGTATTGAATCAGTAAGTAAAGTACATTTGTATATTTATAAATATTTCTTAAACACTAGCAAAGTTCTGTTTTTAAATTATTGTTATATTTTTAAATAATGTAATAATTTGTTATTAATTATTTAAAATGTCCTAAAATTAAACTAGATAGATAGATAGATAGATAGATAGATAGAGAGATTCTACAGTAAGATAATTAATTTCTTAAACATCATTTTGTGGAGGGCCATATGTCGTCCTCCACATACTCCAAACCAGAACTGGAGTGCATTTACTACTGTTTTAGGTTGTTTTTGGCTATTGTATGTTTAGAAGAGTAGTTTCTGTTTACCAGTGGGCTTACTGTTTTGTGAGAGAGTGTTTGCATTTGCATATCCCTTCCTAAACACCTCCTTATCCTCCCTAAACCCAGTGGTGGCTGGTGACTCTAAAAAATTGTGGGGAATGCATACAGTACTTGCTGCTTCTGTATTAACATGGTTTATTTTTGCAGTTTTTGCATAGCATTACCTCAACCTTACAGTACTGGAGCACTTTACATAAGTGGCAGTTACATTAATATAATATAAAATAAAAATCTTACTCAGTGGTTGATCTTCTTCTTTACACACTTATACGGCAACTCTTAAAAATCCTTACTACCATGTTGCCAGCATGCATTGAAGGGTTGAGCATTCCGGGCAAGCGAATACTAAGCAACATACATCTCAGCCAATGAAAGCACTGCTCTCGTATTGCCAGGAGAGATAGCTCCATGGTTGTCCCATCCAATAAGGAGGACAGCAATGAACTTGGGATAAACAAAGAATGTATATGTGGCATATAATGGCTCACAGACAGGTGGCATTGGCCCGGTGCCCCTATGAGAAAACTGTCCCTGTCTAAACCCGAACAAATGTAGGTATTCCCCATTTTTCAATGGCAATTGTTCAGACTCAAGTGTGTTAGCTGCTGAACTTCTGGGTGAACTCTTTGACTAAGAAGCACAAAACATAACTTCCATATACTGTTGAAATGCTTTGAAAACAATAAAAAAAAAAATATGAAGACAATACCTCTCATCCCTACCCTTCTTTTTTCATTCCCTAGCTGGACTGTCAATAAAGATCATTATACAAGACTGCTTATGAGTGTTCACCTCCATTGGAAAAAAAGATACAATAGACAAATGGGCCCCACGCTTTAAATAGGCACCTATTGCACCAATAAGTAATATATTGAGTGATTGATTATTCATATTGTAGCTGGGAGGGTGTTGTAATTCATTTTGAAACTTGATTGGGGCTCGGGGATGACTCTGCCTGACTGCAGTGTTTGCCTTGCTTTCAAATTTCACTCTATTTACCTCTATTTACATACATGCTCCTTTTAGGTTCTTCATAGACCAGTCACTTTAGTTAACAAAACTACACAAAACATACACATTTGTTTACTTTTTCTGTTCATCAATACTACAAGTCCATCTGTCAGTACAGGAGTCAGTGTGGAACTACCACAACAGCCAGAAGAAGGAAGTTAGTAACAATGCCTCTTTACTTCAATTGGAAACCACAGGACTCAAAGAGGCCTTATCCTGTGGACTGAAGAGAGGTGTTTGGATTTGGAAAATACAGAGCAGTGGCTCCAATGTTAAAACTCTAATTAAGTGGTTGTAGTCTGAGAGGGACTGTCACTGGACACATGTCACACGGTGGGCGAACAGCTAAAGGTTATTGACATTTGTGAGATTGATCAGCCAGGTACATGCAGCTACTTCTATGGGACTGATGGTATGAGATTGTTCTCACGTCTCAGATAATCACACATGACTGCCCCAGCCTATTCTCTGCTCTCTTGACCCTCCTCATCCAACATGAAGATTACCTTGACTCTATATTAGTGACTGTTGGGCTTTTTTCCTTATGCATGGTCATCCTCAATCTTTTTGCCTTCTGCCTCCTATTTCTTCTGTTATGTTGTTGTTGGCTTTTGAACTCTGAGTACTTTACCACTGCTAACCAGTATTAAAGTGCATATGCTCTCTGTGTAAATTGTGTATGTAATTGGCTTTCCATGACTGGCATATTTGATTTACTAGTAAGTCCCTAGTTCAGGGCACTAGAGGTGCCCAGGGACTGTAAATCAAGTGCTACTAGTGGGTCTGCAGCACTGGTTGTGCCACCCACATTAGTAGCCCTGTAAACATGGCTCAGATCTGCTACTGCAGTGTCTGTGTGTGCAGTTTTAAACTGACAATTTGACTTGGCAAGTGTACTCACTTGCCAAGCCTAAACCTTCCCTTTTCTTACATGTAAGGTAGGCCCTAGGCAGCCCCATGAACAGGGTGCAGTGTATGTTTTATGTAGGACATAGACCAATGTGTTTTATATGTCCTGACAGTGCAATACTGCCAAATTCGGTTTTCACTCTTGCAAGGCCTATCTCGCTCATAGGTTAACATGGGGGCTGCCTTTAAAACTGATTAAAGTGTAGATTCCCTTTGAGAGCAGATAGACATGTGGAGTTTGGGGTCTCTGAGCTCACAATTTAAAAATGCATCTTTTAGTAAAGTTGTTTTTTAGACTGTGTGTTTAAAAATGGCACTCTAAAAAGTGAGCATTTTCTTGCTTAAAACATTCTGGGAGTCATTACAACCCTGGCGGACGGTGTTAAAGGTGCTGTAATACCGCTAACAGGCAGGCAGACAAAAAAAGTGAATCATGACCATGGCGGAAACCGCCAACAAAGACAACCACTTTAACACACTGCCCGCCACGGCGGTACAGACAAGCAGCGCGGCGGTTACCGCCAACAGACAGGTGGGAGACAATGTACCGCCCACACTATTACAACCCGCCAATCCGCCACCTTTTCCGGGGCGGATGCACCGCGGATAAAAACACGGCGGAAACAGCTTTTGCTATGGGAAAACACTCACCTGAACACATCCCACGAGGAAGGAGGACACCATGGAGCCGGAATTACAAATCCTACCTGCCCTTGTTTTTCTGCCCCTTTACGACCAACAGCTATGTAGGCACAGAAGATACCGGTGAGTACTGCACCTACGACACAGGGGAGGGGGGAGGCAAAAGTTAGGGGGACACCCACAAAACACCCCCACCCCCACCCTTGCATATCACAACATACACACCAATGCAGTCACAAAAATCACAGTAACAACCCACAATCCCACCGGAAGAATGCGAAGATAATGCGAAATTCGGGCAAACATTGTAATGTGCCAATGTACATGTCATTTAAAAATATACAGATATATATATCTCAAAATCACTCTTATTTACACATACAATCCGAGAAGTAGTGCAGATACGTACACAACAATGTCCGTGCACCAACAGTCCAAAAATGCATGGGCGAGGCCCACAATTGATACCTGACCAAAATCGGAGGGCACACTGCCGGGGCATCAGATAGAAACACTACAGGCACCTCAGGGGGAAGGGATGGGGGGGCACCTCAGCCAGATGAATGCGAAGCCAGATCCACGACGGGGCTCCATGACCATTGATGTATCCTGGGGAGTGCAAACACAGTCTCTCAAGTCACTACAGTGGGTGGTTTGCCCACTGTGCTATCCTGGGGAGTGCAAAGCCACAGTCTCTCAAGTCTCTACAGTGGGTGGGTTGCCCACTGTGCCATCCTGGGGAGTGCAAAGCCACAGTCTCTCAAGTCTCTACAGTGGGTGGGTTGCCCACTGTGCCATCCTGGGGAGTGCAAAGCCACAGTCTTTCAAGTCTCTACAGTGGGTGGGTTGCCCACTGTGCCATCCTGGGGAGTGCAAAGCACAGTCTCTCAAGTCTCTACAGTGGGTGGTTTGCCCACTGTGCCATCCTGGGGAGTGCAAAGCCACAGTCTCTCAAGTCACTACAGTGGGTGGTTTGCCCACTGTGCCATCCTGGGGAGTGCAAAGCCACAGTCTCTCAAGTAGATGCAGGTCTCCACTGGTTCTGGAGGGGGACTGGTGCCCAGACTGGATGAGTCTCCACGTGAAAGTACCTGTCCTGTCACTGTCCCAGCTGCACATGGGATAAGGATGCCTGATGTGGCGGTTCATTCATTCCTACACGGTGCATGCCCTGTTCAGCGGTGCTTTGCCATGGCGGTGTTTGCCCTGTTCAGCGTTGCTTTGCCATGGCGGTGTTTGCTCTGTTCAGCGGTGCTTTGCCATGGCGGTGTTTGCCCTGTTCAGCGGTGCTTTGCCATGGCGGTGTTTGCCCTGTTCAGCGGTGCTTTGCCATGGTGGTCTTTGCCCTGTTCAGCGGTGCTTTGCCATGGCGGTTCTGGACTGTTTAGCGGTGCTTTGCCATGGCGGTCTTTGTCCTGTTCAGAGGTGCTTTGCCATGGCGGTCTTTGCCCTGTTAAGCGGTGCTTTGCCATGGCAGTCTTTTCCCTGTTCAGCAGTGCTTTGACATGGCGGTCTTTGCCCTGTTCAGCGGTGCTTTGCCATGGCGGTCTTTGCCCTGTTCAGCGGTGCTTTGCCATGGCGGTGTTTGCCCTGTTCAGCGGTGCTTTGCCATGGCAGTTCTGGACTGTTTAGCGGTGCTTTGCCATGGCGGTCTTTGCCCTGTTCAGCGGTGCTTTGCCATGGCGGTCTTTGCCCTGTTCAGCGGTGCTTTGCCATGGCAGTCTTTGTCCTGTTCAGTGGTGCTTTGCCATGGCGGTCTTTGCCCTGTTCAGCGGTGCTTTGACATGGCGGTTCTGGACTGTTTAGCGTGCTTTGCCATGGCGGTCTTTGCCCTGTTCAGCGGTGCTTTGCCATGGCGGTCTTTGCCCTGTTCAGCGGTGCTTTGACATGGCGGTCTTTGCCCTGTTCAGCGGTGCGTTGCCATGGCGGTCTTTGCCCTGTTCAACGGTGCTTTGACATGGCGGTTCTGGACTGTTTAGCGGTGCTTTGCCATGGCGGTCTTTGCCCTGTTCAGTGGTGCTTTGCCTTGGCGGTCTTTGCCCTGTTCAGCGGTGCTTTGACATGGTGGTTCTGGACTGTTTAACGGTGCTTTGCCATGGCGGTCTTTGCCCTGTTCAGCAGTGCTTTGCCATGGCGGTCTTTGACCTGTTCAGCGGTGCTTTGCCATGGTGGTCTTTGCCCTGTTCAGCGGTGCTTTGCCATGGCGGTTCTGGACTGTTTAGCGGTGCTTTGCCATGGCGGTCTTTGTCCTGTTCAGCGGTGCTTTGCCATGGCGGTCTTTGCCCTGTTAAGCAGTGCTTTGCCATGGCGGTCTTTGCCCTGTTCAGCGGTGCTTTGACATGGCGGTTTTTGCCCTGTTCAGCAGTGCTTTGCCATGGCGGTCTTGGCCTGTTCAGCGGTGCTTTGCCATGGCGGTGTTTGCCCTGTTCAGCGGTGCTTTGCCATGGCAGTTCTGGACTGTTTAGCGGTGCTTTGCCATGGCGGTCTTTGCCCTGTTCAGCGGTGCTTTGCCATGGCGGTCTTTGCCCTGTTCAGCGGTGCTTTGCCATGGCAGTCTTTGCCCTGTTCAGTGGTGCTTTGCCATGGCGGTCTTTGCCCTGTTCAGCGGTGCTTTGACATGGCAGTTCTGGACTGTTTAGCGTGCTTTGCCATGGCGGTCTTTGCCCTGTTCAGCGGTGCTTTGCCATGGCGGTCTTTGCCCTGTTCAGCGGTGCTTTGACATGGCGGTCTTTGCCCTGTTCAGCGGTGCGTTGCCATGGTGGTCTTTGCCCTGTTCAGCGGTGCTTTGACATGGCGGTTCTGGACTGTTTAGCGGTGCTTTGCCATGGCGGTCTTTGCCCTGTTCAGTGGTGCTTTGCCTTGGCGGTCTTTGCCCTGTTCAGCGGTGCTTTGACATGGCGGTTCTCGACTGTTTAGTGGTGCCTTGCCATGGCGGTCTTTGCCCTGTTCAGCAGTGCTTTGCCATGGCAGTCTTTGCCCTGTTCAGCGGTGCTTTGACATGGCGGTCTTTGCCCTGTTCAGCAGTGCGTTGCCATGGCGGTCTTTGCCCTGTTCAGCAGTGCTTTGCCATGGCGGTCTTTGCCCTGTTCAGCGGTGCTTTGACAAGGCGGTCTTTGCCCTGTTCAGCAGTGCGTTGACATGGCGGTCTTTGCCCTGTTCAGCAGTGCTTTGACATGGTGCTTCTGGACTGTTTAGCGGTGCTTTGCCATGGCGGTCTTTGCCCTGTTTAGCGGTGCTTTGCCATGGCGGTCTTTGCCCTGTTCAGCGGTGCTTTGACATGGCGGTTCTGGACTGTTTAGCGGTGCTTTGCCATGGCAGTCTTTGCCCTGTTCAGCGGTGCTTTGCCATGGCGGTCTTTGCCCTGTTCAGCGGTGCTTTGACATGGCGGTCTTTGCCCTGTTCAGCAGTGCGTTGCCATGGCGGTCTTTGCCCTGTTCAGCAGTGCTTTGCCATGGCGGTCTTTGCCCTGTTCAGCGGTGCTTTGACATGGCGGTCTTTGCCCTGTTCAGCGGTGCGTTGACATGGCGGTCTTTGCCCTGTTCAGCGGTGCTTTGACATGGTGGTTCTGGTCTGTTTAGCGGTGCTTTGCCATGGCGGTCTTTGCCCTGTTCAGCGGTGCTTTGACATGGCGGGTCTGGACTGTTTAGCGGTGCTTTGCCATGGCGGTCTTTGCCCTGTTCAGCGGTGCTTTGACATGGCGGTTCTGATACGGACATTGATGTGTGGCATGACGATCTCTACACTGGCCATTGGTGTGTGGCATGACGATCTCTACAATGGGCATTGGTGTGTGGCATGATGTTCCATCATTGCCCAGCGGGGCTGTGGCATCCTGGCCCCTCATGGGCTGTGACTCCGGCGGTGGTCTCTGGACCAGTGACGATACTTGTGCCCTCCTGGGCTGTGACTCCGGCGGTGGTCTCTGGACCAGTGACGATACTTGGGCCCTCCTGGGCTGTGACTCCGGCAGTGGTCTCTGGACCAGTGACGATACTTGGGCCCTCCTGGGCTGTGACTCGGGCGGTGGTCTCTGGACCAGGGACGATACTTCTGCCCTCCTGGGCTGTGACTCTGGCGGTGGTCTCTGGACCAGTGACGACGGTGCTGGCGGTTGTGTCTGGACTGCCGGAAATGATGGCGCACTTCTCCGCCGTGACACTCACAACAGGCTGGGCAGAGTTCCTCTGGACCTTCCCCACCTTTGTTGGAGTTACAGCTGACTCACCAATCGCCTTCGATCCCATGTCACTTGTTGTCCCACCAGGAGTCTTAAGACGGTCCCGTCGTCCACTCTCCATTTTCAGAGCCTTGACAGGGGGTGGGCTGCCAGTGCCTTGGCTCCGGGGTCCTACTGCCTGCCCTGGTGGCCGGTGCACTCCAAAAACCTGGAACACGCACCACTGGTACTGGAGGCTTTTTGGCTGAGGGGCTACGACGGAACTGATGAATTGGAGGGGGGGTGGGGGCCAAAAGGTCAATTTGACAGAGGGACAGTTTCTGACGAACACTGGGATGGGTAGCTGGAGGAGGTCTGGGAGTGGAGGAAGAGGAGGTGGTTGTAGGAGGTGTCACTTTAGGTGTTTTGGGTGCGGTGCAGGTACTGGAGGCTGTCGTGAGGTGGATGGATGTTGGGTGAGTGATTGTCGGCGTTTGTGTACTTTGGGAGGGGGCAGCACAGACACATTGGGAGAGGACACAGGGGACGTGTAAATGGCAGTGGAGGTGGTGAGTGCAGGTGAGCGGCTTGTGGTGCTGGGTGTCCTGCTGCGAGTCCTAGTGCCTGTAAGTGTGGTGCATGCAGGTGTGCGTGTAGACGAGACTGGGAGGGAGAAGGGAGAAGAAGAGGAGGGGTACACAGTGGAGACAGTGGATGTTGCTGTGTCTGTATGTGGGTGAGGCTTGCGTGAGTGCCTGTGGTGTGTGTGGTGCCTATGTTTGCTTGAGCTACTTGTGTGTGTTGACTTGTGTGCATGCTGGTCTGTAGGTGTGCTTGGGATGGGCTGGGGTACAGGAGATTGGGTCTGGGTGGAGGAAGTTAGAGGGGGGAGGCTAGACACAGGGACAATGGCTGCCATCAGTGCTGAGGTCAGAGATTGCACGGTTCGCTGAAGGACAGCCTGACCAGACTGAATGCCCTCTAGGAATACATTACCGTGTTGCAACTCCCTTTCTACACCCTGGATGGCATTCACAATGGTAAACTGCCCAACAGTGAGTGACCTGAGGAGGTCAATGGCCTCCTCACTGAGGGCAGCAGGGATGACTGGGGCAGGGCCTGAGGTGCCTGGGGCGAAGGTGATGCCCACCCTCCTGGGTGAGCGGGCACGGGGCGAACGCTGAGGGTCTGCTGGGAGGGCGGTGCTGGTAGGGGGGGTGGCGGCTGTACCTGTAGAAGTGGGGCGCACAGGTGGTGTCGGCACCAAAGGGGAGCTCCCATCGGCAGACGAGTCCGTGTCGCTGGTTGGTGATCCGGTGGCCGACGTGAAGCTCCCCTTGCCCTCCGTCCCACTGGTGCATTCAGAGTCTGTGGTGTGGCCCTCCATGGCCATGTGGGATGCAGCTCCCTCGTGCTCTGGTGCCACTGTACCTCCGCCTGAAGATGCTGATGTACAAAAGGACAGGGAGAGCAGGAAAAGGGGGGGAGACAGAACAAAGAGAGTTTTAGTGCATGGCATGCTGCTACCGTTGGCGGACAAGACAGACGCAGCAGCCCCCTGCATTACACCATTCTCCTGACCTCTGCACATGCAATTTCTGGGACATGGCCTACATGGCAATGGTGGAAATCTGCGCACATGGATGCCACAGGGGCAACTATACCTCAACTTGGCACTCTGCTGAGGTGGGGTTGAGTGCCACATGGCCTACATTATGGAGGGGCCTTGCCTACCTAACTTGGCCTGGGCTAGGGACACCCACAGCCCACCTCCCCCACCCAGACCCCTCCACTGCACGCATAGTCCGCAGAATGAGGTTGTACTCATCCCCTTGTGTCTGCTGTGATGTCCTAAAGCGCCCATCCAACTCCGGGTAGGCCACCGCCAGGATCCGGAACATCAGGGGGGTCATGGTGTGACAGGCACCGACTCCCATGTTGGGAGGCCATCCCCAGCTGAGCCTCCGCCATCTTCTTGCTGCAGCGGCGAATGTCCTCCTATCTCTTACGGCAGTGGGTGCCCTGTCTCTTGTGGGCCCCCAGGGTCCGGACCTCCTTGGCGATGGCACGCCAAATGTCCCTCTTCTGGTGGGCGCTGACCTACATGACATGCACAAGGAAAGAGGAACAGGCATTACCAACTACACCGTCAATGTGAGTGTCCCCCTCCCTACTCTGGCCATGTGGCCCATTCATTCCCATGCATAACTGTTCTATGTACTCTGCCCCCTTCCCTCTTCCACCCAGCCCTCTCCACCCAGGCCTAGCCCATACAACGTGCTCCCTGTGTACTAACCTGTTGGTCTGGAGGACCGTAGAGTAGTGTGTACTGGGGGAGGACCCCATCCACAAGTTTCTCCAACTCCTGTGCAGTGAAGGCAGGGGCCCTTTCCCCAGACGCAGCAGCCATTGTCACTTCCAGACCGAGGTCACAGCAGCACTAGCAGTGTAGGTCCTCTCCTGTCGAAGGTCAGGTATCTAGTGAGTGAACAGATAGAAAATGGCGGTGACGTCCGCGGCGGTGACGTCCGCGGCGGTGCGCATCATCAGCGCCGGCACACCTGTTCATTGGCTCCTGGGACCCATAGGGTCCAATGTTAACCAATGCAGCATTGCGCCGCGGTCTACGAACACCTACCGCGGCGGTGTGCAATGCCAGCGCAGTTACCCCACAATCCCATTGTCCCAGTTTAGAGGTCAGGCAGCCGCCATTTCAGGGGCTCACATGGCTTCATTTACTACTGCGTCACGCATAGCTAGGCCTATACTCAACACACATACAGGAAGGGTTTTTTGTCTTGTGTAGTCTTGTGTGTAACTGTGGGTACATACCTGAAGGAATAGTGACTGGTTCTTCGCTGTTGTCCTTCTTAGGCACCGTCAGCTGGGACATATGAGAAGATGGCAGAATCCTCCGGTGTACGGACCGCTGGTGGACCTGTTGACAATGGAAGAACGACATATCATCGTCACCTACCGGTTTGACCGTGCCACAATCCAGGAACTATGTACCCAGTTGGAGCCAGACCTGATGTCACCAATCCGCCATCCGACTGAAATCCCCCGTGATGTGCAGGTGCTGTCAGTGCTCCATTTCCTTGCAAGTGGGTCTTTTCAGACAACAGTGGCCATGGCAACAGGGATGTCCCAGCCTTTTTTTTCCAACGTGCTGTCCAGACTATTGACTGCCCTGCTGAAACACGTAAGGAGATACATAATTTTTCCTCAGGTGGAGTATTTGCCTACAGTGAAGGGTGACTTCTATGCCCTTGGACATATCCCGAACGTCATAGGTGCCATTGATGGGACCCATGTAGCACTGGTCCCCCCGCAGGAGTGAACAGGTGTACAGGAACAGGAAGAATTATCATTCGATGAATGTCCAGATGGTCTGTTTGGCAGACCAGTACATCTCGCAGGTAAATGCAATGTTCCCTGGCTCTGTGCATGACGCCTACATCCTGCGGAATAGCAGCATCCCTAATATGATGGGTCAACTCCAGAGGCACCGTGTATGGCTATTGGGGGACTCTGGTTACCCCAACCTTTCCTGGCTATTGACCCCAGTGAGGAATTCCAGGACCAGGGCAGAGGAACGGTACAATGATGCCCATGGGCGGACTAGGAGGGTAATCGAACGCACCTTCGGCCTTCTTAAGGCCAGGTTCAGGTGCCTCCATATGACAGATAGATCCCTATTCTACTCACTGAAGAAGGTGCGCAACATCATCATCGCCTGCTCCATAATTTGGCATTGCGACGCCAGGTGCCTTTTCTGCAGTATGATGATCCAGATGATGGTGTTGTGGCAGCTGTGGAGCCTGTGGAGCCAGTGGACAGTGATGAGGATGAAGCTGAGGATGAAGAAAACGACAACAGGGAGTCAGTCATACAGCAATATTTCCAGTGACACACAGGTGAGAACATTTTCTGGTTTAACATTACATTAACTTTCACACGTCTACCTCTATCCTGTACCTACATTTCACTCACTATTTGTTAATTGAGTTGTACCCTTCCATTTCAGTTTCACAAGTGTGGTAACCTACGTGTCAACTGCTTGCATCCTTCAAGGGCTTGTGATGTGTGACATTGGTATGTTAGCCTTACATTGGGTAACCCATTATGACACTGTAATTGATAATACAAAGTTCCAAATCATAGACTGACTCCAGATTTTTTTGGCTTTCAAGGGTGTTTATTTAAGTGCTAAAAAAATCAAGGAAGGTTGTAAAGTGGGGATGGGTGATGGTGGACGAATGTCCATGGCAGAGTCCAGTCTATTAGTCTCATAGGTGCACTGCCCATCTGGGCATTGGAAGTGGAGCTGGGGCAGTTCCAATCTGGACAGGGTGACAAAGTGGGACAGTGGGGGGACAATCAGGGTGGTCTTATTTCCTGGCGGGGGTCTTGCCATCTTGCTCTGTCCTGTTCCTGGATCTCAGGGCCCGCTTGCGTGGTGGTTGTCCATCTGCAGGGGATGGGGTGCTGGTGTGTTGGTCCTGTGGCGGGGCATCCAGTCCACTAGCGCCGGCGGAGGTGGTGGGCAGTTCGTCGTCCTGGCTAGTGTCAGGGGCCCCTTGGAGTGCCACAGTGTCCCTCAAGGTCTTTTGAATGTCCTTCAGCACCCCTACGATGGCGCCCAGGGCGGAGCTGATGGTCCTGAGCTCCTCTCTGAACCCCAAATACAGTTCGTCCTGCAGAAGCAGGGTCTCCTGCAACTTGTCCAGGACCGTCGCCATCGTCTCCTGGGAGTGGTGATATGCTAAGTCACAAAAGAGAGTACGGGGTTTTTTGAAAATATAAATGGACTGGAAGTGTGCTAATTGTGTCACCATGCCAGTCCTAAATCTCAACTAGAGATACAACGCGGGGTGGTTCACGGTCTGTAGAGGGGGATTTCCTTTACGGACTAAGTGGTCTCACACACTATATAGTGTCATGCTTCATCATATGACCACCTAGCCCCACCCAGGTAAGGCAATACCACCTGGGCGGACTCAACCTCGCTGTTAAAGGAACAGGAGGGAGTGCGTAAATTTAGTTAGATTTCTGGAAAAATAGGGATCCAGCTATGCTATGGGAATAAAAACACCTACTCATATACCAGGGTAAGTTTTAATAGAAGGTTCTGTGTGGTGTGGTTAAAAGGAATGGGAGACCAGTGTGAGAACAATGACTCACAAGGTCACCTATCTAGCCGACATGTGGTGATATGCTCCCATGATGGAGGATAGGGCCTCGTGGAGAGTTGGTTCCCTTGGCCTGTCCTCCCCCTGTCACACAGCAGCCCTCCCAGTTCCCGGGTGATCCTGTGCCTCCGTCCCCTGGACCGTGTGCCCACTATCACTGCCCCCAGGTCCCTGTTGTTGTTGGGTGATGGTTTAGCCTGGGTGCCCTGTAGTGGTGGACACACCGCTGATTGACCTGTCCTGGGTAGGGAGGTTTGGGCCCACTAGGTGGGTGCTGTGCTGGTGTTACCAGAGGGTGGCAGCTCGGTGTTGGGCTGTGGCTGGGCAAGGGGAACCAACTGTCCTGAGGCCTACGATGGTCCGGGCTGGTCATCAGGATCCAGTGGGGCAGAGCTGCTGTCGTCACTGTGGGCCTCTTCTGGGGGTGGAGTGGTGTTGTCTGGACCCTCTGGTGTGGTGACGTTCCTTCGGGTTCCTGCAGGGGTATAAGAACATGATTATTGCATCTGTGTGTGTAATGGTGTGCAATGGTTGGGTGTGCGTGATCCCCAGTGCAGGCATTCCTGTGTGGGGGCTTGTGTGGTGATGGTTGGGGGGGTGTTCTGGGTATGTGCAGTGGGCATGCTTTAGTGAGGGGTGCCCATGCGTAGTTGTGTAATGCAGGGCTTGGTGTTGGGATGGGTGCTTGGTGTCATGGGTAGATTAGTGAGGATTTGGGGTGATGGGGGGAGTCTGAGGGTGGGGGTGTGTGATAGCATGCAGGTAGGGTGGGGGATGTGATAGTTAAGATTTGAGTTATCAGTGTCCCATCCTCCACCGACTCCTCCGAGGCCCTCAGGATGCAAGATGGTCAGGACTTGCTCCTCCCATGTTGTTAGTTATGGGGGAGGAGGTGGGGGTCCGCCGCCAGTCTGCTGCACCGCGATGTTGTGCCTGGAGACCATTGAATGCACCTTCCCCCGTAGGTCGTTCCACCTCTTCCTGATGTCCTCCCTATTTCTTGGGTGCTGTCCCACGGCTTTGACCCTGTCCTCTATTCTGCGCCATAGCTCCATCTTCCTGGCTATTGATGTGTGCTGCACCTGTGAGCCAAATAGCTGTGGCTCTACCAGTACGATTTCCTCCACCATGACCCTGAGTTCCTTCTCGGAGAAGCGGGGGTGTCTTTGGCGTGACATGGGGTGTTGTGTGTGATGTGTGGGGTAGTGTATGTGTTGATGAGTGTGGTGAGTGTAGTGGTATGTGGTGTTTTGTGCGTGGATGTAGTGTGGGTGATGGTGTTGTGTGCCTCTCTGTGATGGGGTTGTCAATAGCTGTGCTGTCTCTCTGGCCTTCTCTCAGAATTTCTGGTTGTAGGGGTTTGTGTGTGATGTGGGTGTGTGTTTTATATTGTGTTGAGTGTGTGGGAGTGGTGTGTGTATGTGTATTAGGTGTGTGTATTTGGTATTGCCTGACTGGGCTGGCCGCGACATTGGGAGTGAGATGGAGAAGATACAAGGGGCGAGTGGACTGATCATTTCTGCCACTCGCCCCTGGGAAAATCCACCGGATCCCTTGGAAGAGGCAGGTTATTGCCCCAACCCAAGAGGAGTCCTACAGACTGCTGCAATAGGCCGGCAACAGGGTGGTGGCTGTGTTGGAAGAGGCGGGGCCCTGACCCATAGGGAGAGGCTAGGTCCACTGCTTGATTACCAGGCAGTGCAGCTGGTGATGAGGGGGCCTGGGGCTCCTGCTGGTGCAGTGGTGGAGAAGGGCTGGCGAGATGCCACTGTACCAGAGGAGAGAAACAACTTCACATTGGGGGACCCACATCAGAAGCAGACTATTGGGGAAGCTAGTAACAGGAGGCTAGTAACAGGTGAAACACAAGTTGAAGAATTCCAAATGGACTCCTGAGGGGGGGGGCTCGAAGCGGGCATCACTCCAGTATGGCCAGGAACAAAGGAAAGCTCACGCAGCAAACAACTAAAAAGGATAGGTATGCAGTCCCGAGGCTGGCAGGGGGACCCATGGCATTGGAAGACGCCTGGGGGAAAGGAGGCGGATCAAGGCCCCTGACCGAACTCTCGTTGCGCACAATTATGGCAGCCATTCAAGACCTGAACGGATCGTTGGACCCTAAACTCGACGCGGTAATAGTGGATGCAACCCTCCTTCATGCAGGTCTTAAGAAAGTAGCAGAAGAAGTCACAACCGCAGAGATCGATATTACCCATTTGCAGTCAACATCCAAGAGACTTGAGGACCAGGTACAATTTCTCACTACAGAGCATTAGAGAATTATGGCACGCTTGGAAGATAAGGAGGGGAGGGCACGGCGAAACCAGATCAGCGTGGTGGGGGTACCAGAGGGGCCTGAGGACCCAAGTGTTGAGCTCTTTCTGGAGTCCCTTATCACCGACCACCTTCAACCTATGAGACTATCTACGTTCTTAACTGTTGAATGGGCACATAGGGTACTGGTCAACCATCCAAGACCGGGGGTCACTCTGAGGACAATCATTGCAAGAATATTCAACTATTGAGATAGAGATGCTATCCTGCAGGCTGCTAGATCCCGTGGGGACCTCCAGTACGAAAAGACCATCATCCGCTTCTTCCTGGACTTCACGCTCAAGGTCCAGCGATAACGACAAAGTTTCCAGGAGGTCAAAAAAGCATTATGGGACTTTGAACACACATATATGGTGATCTTCCCGGCACACCTGCCAGTGGTTGTGGAGGGCAGAACATGGCACTATGCTGTGCCGGAGTAGGCTTGGGAGTGGCTGGCGGGGTCCCGAGCCAAGGGCCAATCCAACTGGCGGGGCAACAGAGGAGGACCTTGCATAAGAGGGAGGGTGGACCCCCCATTGCAGCGACAGGAATCCAGACTTGGGGCAGCACAGTCTCCAACATCACAGATGGCAGACCAAATGTGGCCCATCGTGAAGAATGTTAAGTCTGGACGCTGAAGACATCCTGGCTCTGACTGGGGACGGGCTGGAGGATGTGCCTCCCCTGATCTCTGGGCTGAGATGACTCTTCGGCTGATGCTACCTGCTGGGAACTGATAGTGGCTCCCAATGCACTTGAAATGGGTTTTGGCCACTTGTCCAGAACCCAGTCAGAACAGGCAGGCAGTATAAAATATAGATATGCTTACTGGGGGATCGAACTAACTGTTTTATAGCTAATGTTGATGGTCAGACATGGTGGTGAAAGCCCACCTACACAACAGTTTGAGTTCTTAAGGGTGACAGGCACTGCGTGGGTTGGGAGAGTGGGCAGTTCAAAGCCTACTTTGCCGGGTTCGCATGGTGGGGAGAGTTTCTAGTTGAGGAATGTTAATTAACAATGTATTGTTATAGTGTTTCTATGCTATTGCACAGCTATATAGTGACCTGTGACACCACCTGGGGAGGGGGAACATGCGAGGGACCACGGGATTGGGGAACAGGTGCAGCAACCCACTTAGCTATGGAAATGTTCCCTAATGACAGGCACAACGGAGTGCACCCTTAAGGTCCTGACATGGAAAGTGAATGGACTGGGCAACCGCATTAAATGTACCATAGTCCTTCAGTATCTGCGTAGGCATAGCCCAGATCTCGTCCTTTTACAGGAAACGCATCTTAAACAGAATCACTACAAGGCACTAGACAGGTTTGGCTATCAGCTGGTGACGCATGCGGGATACACAGAGGACTTTAGGGGAGCAGGCATTGTTCTTAAAAAATCAATACCATTTATTTTGACTCACACCTGGTGGGATACACTGGGTGGTCTTGGGAGACTGGTAGGGCCACATGCTCAACATATGTTCAGTTTATGCCCCTCTGAGATCAGGGATCTACTCCAGCAGTTCTGGGAGCTCTGCTAGTGGGTCTCCCGACAGGTCTCCTAACCTTGGGAGGCAATATGAACCTCATGGTTGACCCGGGGCTAGACAGAATCTCACACGTGAGGGCACCGGGTGCTTCAGTGACAATGCATCCTTTTTAGACTCTTTTGGTTTTGTGGATCTGTGGAGGGAACATAATTCAGGGAAGAGGCAATTTACTTATTCCTCCATGCCACATTGTAGCTCATCGAGACTGGATTACCTACTCACTACACAGGCACATATTGGGAGGTTTATGGAGGCCATACACTACCCGAGAGAGATTTTGGACCACTCTCAGGTAGGAGTCACGTTGCAGGGGACCATGCGGTCCCATTCCATGCCCCCTAGACTGGACCCTTGGCATCTGTCAGAAAAGTCCTTCAGTGATAAAATTAGGGAGAGGGCTACACACTACTTTGAGGACAATATGGGGTCTGTGGACTCTTCATGTGTCTTGTAGGAGGCATTTAAAACTGTACTTAGTGGACATGCCTAGGATTTGATTGAGGCAATAAAAAGGAATGTAACTTGCAGAGCATGGAATTAGAGTGAGAAATTGCTGTCCTCGTGGCCCGCTACAACTCGGGGGGTTGGTGGAGGTGGTCTTCTGCATCAACTGTGATTACCGTGGCAAGAGCTGGGTACACTAGTTGTACAACATGCTCAGGCCTATGCGGTGGTGTCACAGCGCCGACTGTACGATGTGGCTAATAAAGCCAATAAACTATTGGCTTGGCGGAACAGGAGTGACGTTGAATAGTCATGGGTCAGGGAGATTTGGAACATGGAGGATGCCCCCTGCAGGTCCAATGAGGCTAGAGCGGAAGCCTTCGCTACATACTATGAGGAAGTCTATGCCTCGGCGACACGAATGAGCAAGGAGGACTGTAGAGACCTTCTGCATGACATACCACTGCCTGAGCTGTCAGACCAAGAAAGAGGAACGTTGGATGCTTAGTTAACTGAAGAAGAAGTTGTCTTAGCGGGACGTGTGCTGCAACCGGGTAAAGCAGCGGGACCAAATGGTCTCCCAGCATGGCTGTTTAAGTGCATGGGGAGCATGTTATCCAAACACATGTTGGCCATGTTCTGGGAGAAGCCGGGGCAGGGCAGCTCAGAGGACAACAACAATTTTTGTGATTCTGAAAATAGGTAGGCCTGAAGGGAATGTGCCTCTTATAGGCCCATCTCCCTTCTTAATACTGAAGTCAAGGTTTTGGTGAAGGTCTTAGCAACCAGATTGCATGCGATTATTGTAAAGTTGATCCACCCAGACCAATCCGGCTTCATGCTTTCTGAATACACATGCCTGAATCTGCAGAGACTGTAAGGGGTCCTACATATGACACAAAGCCAGACCAATGGGCCGGCGACACTCTTGTCACTTGATGCCGAGATTGCTTTTGATAGCGTGGAGTGGGCGAACATTTTTGTGAGGTTTGGTGTGGGGCAGCCGGTCCTGGACTGGATTAGACAGTTATACCTGTATCCAGTGGCCTGGATGCACTCACTCTCACAGCCCTTTGCCCTGCACAGAGGCACCCGACAGGGGTACCCGCACTCACCTATCCTGTTCACATCAGCGCCTGAGCTCTTAGCAGCATGGATCCGGCAGGATCCCTTGATTCGTGGTATAGAGTCTGGCACAACATGGGAGGAGCATATTTTCTTGTACGCAGATGATATTTTACTATATGTCACTAACCACAATGGTCCATAGATAGGATAATGCAGGTTCTCCACATATTTCGGGAGCACTCTGGCTATCAGATTAACTGCGACAAATCACTGATGTTCCTCTTGGCAGGGGCCCCACCCATCTTGCCCCCAGACTCCAGGATGGCTTTGAATATTTGGGGATATATGTTACTAGGAGCCAGGAGTGTTTCCTCCAGAAATATCTTCAGCTTCAACTCGATAGATTCCATAGAGATGTGGCTCACTGGAGGACGCTACCACTCTCCCTGATGGGCAGAACCACCCTCTACAAAATGATGACACTGCCATGGCTCCTATATGTTTTTCAGAATACTCCCAATAACATACAGGCAGAGGTGTTTCAACAACTGGACTCGGAAATCAGACGGTTGCTATGGGATTGTGGTTCCTCCCACATAGCATTGCAGAAGTTGAAACTGGGGGTATATGAGGGTGGGCTGGACATCCCAGACCCCCTGCACTACTACTGGGTGGCACAATTGGTCACGGTCAATGATTGGCTCTTTATTGACCAGGGCACCCGGCGTGGCATTTCCGTTGGACAGAGAGATGATGGGTAGGATGGGATATGAGTCTGTGCTTTATGACTGCACAAGCTTGTGATCGCTGCCAAAGCACATCGCAATAGTGGTGAAAGCGTGGCTTGATGCCACATGCAATCTGGGGTGGGGATCTTCTTTGACGGCCCAATCCCCATTATGGTGTAGCAATTTATTAGGGGGCCTTAGGACACTGGGTGGGTTGCACAAATGGTCTCTTCTGTGAATTGAATACCTGGGGACGTCTGGAGAGGTCGGACGCTAGTGACGTTCAATCAATCAATCAATCAAAGAGACTTATAGAGCGCGCTACTCACCCGTGAGGGTCTCAAGGCACTGGGGGGGGAAGAGGGGGGTGGGGACATCACTGTTCGAAAAGCCAGGTCTTAAGGTTCTTCCTGAAGAGCAGGAGGTCTTGGGTCTTGTGGAGGTGGGTGGGGAGGGAGTTCCAGGCCCTGGGGGCTAGGTAGGAGAAAGATCTGCCTCCGGTGGTGGTGTGTTTGATGCGAGGGACAGTGGTGAGAGAGAGTTCGGCGGAGTGGAGGTGGTGTGTGGGAGTGTGGAAGGTCACTCTTTCGTTAAGGTAGGTTGGGCCGGTGTTGTGGAGCGATTTATGTGCTTGGATGAGGATCTTAAAGGTGATCCTTTTGTCTATGAGGAGCCAGTGGAGGGATTTGAGGTGTGGTGAGATGTGTTCATGTCGGGGGAGGTCGAGGATGAGTCGTGCTGCTGAGTTCTGGATTCGCTGTAGTTTGCGCTGTAGTTTTTGTGTGGTGCCGGCGTAGAGGGCGTTGCCGTAGTCTAGCCTGCTGCTGATGAGTGCGTGGGTGACTGTCTTTCTGGTCTCTGTGGGGATCCACTTGAATGTTTTTTTCAGTGTGCGGAGTGTGTTGAAACATGAGGAGGTGAGGGCGTTGATTTGTTGGGTCATCGAGAGGGAGGAGTCCAGGATGATGGCAAAGTTGCGTGCCTGGTTTGCGGGGGTCGGTGCGCGGCCTAGCGTGGTGGGCCACCACGAGGGGTCCCAAGTGTGTGGGCCAAAGATAATTATTTTGGTTTTGTTGGAGTTGAGTTTAAGGTGGTTGGCTGTCATCCAGGCAGCGATGTCAAGGAGTGCGATGTGTAGGTTGGATTTGGCGGTGTTGGGGTTGCGGGTGAGGGAGAAGATGAGTTGTGTGTCATCAGCGTATGAGAGGATGGTGATGCCTTGGGGTTTGAGGATGTTGGCTAGAGGGGTCATGTAGATGTTAAAGAGTGTGGGGCTGAGGGAGGAGCCTTGTGGGACTCCACAGGTGATTTTGGTGGCGGATGATTGGAAGGGTGTGAGACAGACTTTTTGGGTTCTGTTGGTGAGGAAGGAGGTGAGCCAGTCCAGGGCTTTGTGTCTGATCCCGGCGTTGTGAATACGTGTGCGGAGTGTGTGGTGGCAGACAGGGTCAAAGGCTGCGGAGAGGTCCAGGAGTATGAGTGCTATGGTCTCGCCCATGTCGACTCTGGATCTGATTTTGTCAGTGCAAGTGATGAGCGCGGTTTCTGTGCTGTGGTTCCTGCGGAACCCAGATTGGGAGGGGTCTAGTGTGTAGTTTGTCTCGAGGAAGTGGGATAGGCGGGAGTTGACTATTTTTTCTGTGACCTTGGCTGGGAATGGGAGGAGGGAGATGGGGCGGTAGTTGGAGAGGTCGTCCGGGTAGGCTTTGTTTTTTTTTAGGAGCGCGGTGACTTCCGCGTGTTTCCAGAGGTCTGGGAAGGTGGCGGTTTCGAATGAGCTGTTGATTATGGCTCAGAGTATGGGGCGATGGCGTGGCTGGCCCTGTTGTATACTCGGTGGGGGCATGGGTCGGGGGGAAGCCAGAGTGAATGGAGTTCATTGTGTTTTCAGTTTCTTTGTTGGTGGTCGGGGTCCAGGTGGTGAGTAGGTTGGGAGTGTGTGCGGCGGGTTGGTGTTTGGTGGTTGGAGGGCACGTGTGAGGGGTGTGTGTGGTGTGAAGCTATTGCGTATGTCCAGGATTTTGCGATGGAAGTGATTTGAGAGGGAGTTGCAGAGGGTTTGTGTGTGCCTGGGGTCTCGGTTGCTGGCTTTGGGTTTGGAGAGCTCTTTGATGATGGTAAAGAGTTCTTTGCTGCTATGTGAGTTGTTGTCAATGCGTTCCTTGCAGTGTGCTCTTTTGGCGGTGCGTATGAGTTGGTGGTGGATGCGTGTGGTGGTTTTGAGGGCGGAGAAGTTTGTGGTGGAGGGTTCTTGTCTCCAAGTTTTCTCTGCTTTGCGGCATTTGCGTTTGGACTCGTGGAGTTCAGTGGTGAACCATGAGGCATTCTTGAAAATGCGGGTGGGGATGTTTTTTCTGAGGGGCGCGAGAGCGTTGGCACAGGTGGTGATCCATTTGTTGAGGTTGTGTGTGGCAGTGTTGGGGTCGGTGTTGTTGGGAGGGGGTTTGTGTCAGTTGGGAGTTCAGGAGCTCAGTCGGGATCTTGTCCCACATGCGGTAGGGGGTGGTGTGTTGTTGGTGGTGTGTGGGTGGTTTGTTGTAGGAGAAGTGGACGCAATGGTGATCCGTCCATTGGAGTTTGGTGGTGTGGGTATAGGTAAGTGTTGGCTTGAGTTGAAAATTGCGTCAAGTGTGTGTCCGGCCGAGTGGGTGGGAGCACTGATCAGTTGTTTGAGTCCCAGGCTGGTGAGGTTATCCAGGAGGGAGGAGGAGTTGTGGTCGTGAGTGTTTTCCAGGTGAAAGTTGAAGTCGCCAAGGAGTATGTAGTCTGTGGAGGTGAGAGCGTGCGTGCTGATGGTGTCAGTGATGGTGTCACAGAATGGGGGGCGTGGTCCTGGGAGTTTGTATATGAGTGTGCCTCTGAGGGTGGTGTTGTTGTTGATGTGGATGAGGAAGTGCATGTGTTCTGCGTTGTTGAGGGTGTCGAGGGTATTGGTGGTGACCTTGACGATGTCTCTGTGAAGGATGGCGAATTGGGGCGGGTGGGGGTCAGGGCCGCAGCGGCGGGGAATAAACAGAGCCAGGGGAGCGCACAAGGGTCGAGATGGCCTGGAGACGGAAACAACTGTGGAAAAAAGGCAAAACTACAAGAAACAAACATTGCACAGAACAGCAGAGCACAGCGGAAAACTGAAGGTAAAGAGATCAGGTCAGAAAAAGTAGGAAGGCACAATAACAGACACACAATGCACAGAACGGCAGAGAGCAGCGGAAAACAGAAGGTAAAGAGATCAGGTCAGAAACAGTAGGAAGGCAAAATAACAGACAGTCCTCTAGCAAGACTATGCTCTGGCAGACACAGAGTAATATAGGTACCTGCAGCCACGACACGCACTGTGCTGACATATCCCTGACAACAAACAATTGCTGGAATCAGCCCCTCTTGAGGACCGCCTACTAGCAGAACCCTTCGAAGAGAAGGCCATATCTCTGATGTATGAGAAATTACTGTACAATTCCCCAGACCTGATGTAAGAAATTACCATCTTTCTTGGCATGTTACCCTCAATTTCTGCCTGTTTGTCAGTATGTTTTGCCTGTCTCACTGGGATCCTGCTAGGACCCAAGTGCTCATAGTTTGTGGCCTTTATGTGTTGTCAGCATGCTTTACTGTGTCACTGAAGTTCTGCTAAGCCGAACTCCAGTGCTTATGCTCTGTCTACTTACCAAATTTGTCACTATGGCTTAGTGACTCCATATTTCAATTCTGATTGGCACACTGGAACCCCTTACAAGTTCCTAGTATATGGTGCCTAGGTACCTGGGGCATTTGGGTTCCAGGAGTTCCTTATGGGCTGCAGCATTTGTTTTGCCAGCTATAAGGAGCTCATATAAACCTTTCTTCAAGACTTCCACTGCAGCCTGAGTTAAATAGTGCACACCCTATTTCACAGCCATTTTTCACTGCACTAAGTAACTTATAAGTCACCTATATGTCTAACCTTCATTTACGGAAGACTAGGTGCAAAGTTACTGAGTGTGAGGGTACTCTTGCACTAGCAAAGGTGCCCCCATGTCATCCAGGGCCAATTTCTCAGACTTCCTGAGTGAGGGGATACTGTTAAAAGCATGCACTACATATATGTCAATACATATATGTAGCTTCACAATGGTAACTCTGAATATGGACATTTGAGGTTTCTAGGATCATGGAATTGACACCCCCCAATCCAAATCTGGTATTGGGGGAGCACACCCATGCACCCTGGGGGCTCCACCATGGACCCCCAGCCCTGCCAAACCAGCTCTCTGAGGTTTCCACTGCAGCCCCAGCTGCTGCCACCTCACAGACAGGTTTTTACCCTGGAAATAGGTGTTATAGGCATTGGAGGCATATCCTCCCACAGCTTCTGGAAATGCATTGGAGGGCACAGACTGCGCCCTCCTTGCATAATCCAGTCCACACCAGTACAGGGACCCCCAATCCCTGCTCAGGCACGAAACTGGACACAGGAAAGGGGAGTGACCACTACCCTGTCATCACCACCCCAGAGGTGGTGCCCAGAGCTCACCCAAAGTGTCCTTGGAATTAGCCATCTTGGATTCCAAGGTGTGGGAACCCTCTGGAGACCTCTGAGTGGCCAGTGTCAGCAGGTGACTTCAGAGACCCCCCCATGATAGGCGCATACCTGGGTAGGTAGCCAATCCCCCTCTCTGGGCTATGTAGGATCTTTCCTCTGGGTGTTTCCTCAGTTTTGGTTTGCAAGATTCCTCCAGGACTGCTCTGCATCCTGTGCTTCAGCTTCTGACTGTCGGATCCACTGCAGACTGCTCCGGGAACCGCTGTAACTGCAGCAAAGTATCCAGGACGACTCCTGTGACCTGCAAGTCCAGCTCCAACCACCATGACTTGAGGGGTTTGCATCTTGCCTATCTTAAATAATAGATCCCTGTAATAATATGCCCTGTATAGAATCCACAGCTTGATCAACATCAACTGGGCCCTAATCGCCACAACCCTAGGACTTTGCCTCACTGCTACCCAGTCCTCATCATCCAGTGCTCCCAGGTCTGCCTGCCATTTGGCGCGTAGGGGTAACATTGGGTGTAGGAGCCTGGCCTGGTTTGTAGTGGGTACCTAAGGTACTTAGACTATATACCATGTCCAGTTATTCTTTATTAGTGAAATGTAGCAGTGTTCTAGCAGCTTAGGCTGTCCAGGGGGAACTGTAGCAGAGCAGTCAAGGCTGAACTAGGAGACATGAAAAGCTCCTGCAATACCACTATAGTCGCACAATACTTATATACAATACCAAGGCCACAAATATCTTAGAGGTAATACTCCTTCAGCAGGTAAGTATTATACACAATATTTACACTAGTAACCAAAATCAGGAAAGTAAACAGTCACAAAATAGTGCAAACAGTAGAAAATACAATTTTTAGAGTTTGCGAGTTGGATCTTAATTATTTTAAAATGACTAAATAGTTACTGCTCATAAAGTTACTTCTTGTAAAGTTACTTGTAGGACAAGCTAGACTATAAGAGTACACTTAGGGCCGTATTTGTAGGCCATTAGCGCCACAGGAGCGTCATTGCGCCATATGTACAAGGTGGCGTTAAGCCACTGTTTGTGGCTTAACACCACCTTGTAAATACGGCCCCTTTCTACGCAGCACTGTGCATGGAAGGGGCTTGCAGTGAGTGTTCCTGTGGGTGTGCCAGAGCAACACCCACTGCATTTTGACACTGCCTTAGATTTATGAAATTTCGTAAACCTGCAGCAGCCTTTAAAATCTAACGCCACCCCTGTTACCAGGGCGCAACGAGGAGGAATACTTTTATTCCTCCATGTTTTTTGCTTTTTCTGTGTGATGCATTCTGCAGCACGCATCGAAAGAGCAAAATGCCAGAAATGATTGTTTATGTGCGGGCAGGTGTCCCTTCCTGCACATAAACAATCATTTGAAAATGACGCTTTGACACTTCTGTGTGTGGTAACAAAAGACAGTGGCTGTGCACAAAGTTCGCACCTCCTATACATATGTATATTGTAGTTTAACTAACAAAATCAATACATTAGTATCAAGTAACAAGAAGGGTGCCCAACTGTGCATCTAGCCACTAAGGATCATTTGAAAACTCCAATGCTACTTGAAAGTTCATATAAATGTACCAAGGCACACCATGTAAGTCTGATTCTTCTTGCTGTGTCAAAAAGGATTCCAATTCAATATAGATGTATAGTAAAATTTGTATTCATCCAATTGTTCCATATGGTGATATCCATCATACATCCAGAGAAGCAACTGCCAACACGTGTTTTGTCAACATGACTTCCTCAAGGCTCTAAAGTTCTAAAGTATACATGCAAGAAAATATATATATATATCTGTATATATATATATATATATATTTATATATATTTCCAAAGCAAACAATTGTCAACCAAATGATTCGTTGCACTCCAGGAGTTTAATTGCTTATGTCCAAAGAATTACAAAACGACACCACCAACACATTTCAACCTCTTGGTCTTGTTCACAGTTTACAAAAAACACTTTCCCATAAGTCTCCATTTATATTATCGTTTCCCTACTACCACCCAAGTGCATTATGGGACATGTAGTCCCCTAAAAAAAACTGCTAGCAGCCAAGAAATGTCAACAACCCAAACCCATCTTTGTTTCTTTTTTTAAAATACAACTCCAACATGTAGCTTTATATCTAAAATATATATATACAGGGATTCATAATGATCATTTTCACATGTATGAGAGCAAAAAATATGTTTTCAAATACTGAGATGTTAATTGTGATATTTGGTTAGTGTGAAGGATATTTGGTATTTATGTATAGTACATTATTGGAAGGTACAGCCTTGTATAAATCGGTCTAATATATATAGTTACAATAGTTATCAGAGACAGATCTTACTTATCATTCATATATCTCTCTATCTCTGAGTATATATGACAACCTCTATACACATAGTACTCTCCTTACTTCATGTGAATATGTTCCATTTCTATGTCCTCGACGTTCTTTGATAACCTGATAGCCATGATACCAATTTCGCAAAGCCACTTGGTACCTATTCCCCTCATGTTACCACTCTCTGTACCTGTTTCCTCCCCACACTGACCTAAATTATAGATCTTGTTATTTATAACTACAACCAAATTTGTCTTCATAAATGATAATGAAGTTCTTCGTCAGCGTTGAGTCCCCTCCAGAACTTGGTTTTAAGCTGTATTATTAATTGTGATTCCAAGCGTCTCAACCTGAGCTCCCGATTACCTCCTCTTTCATTGTGCTCTAGAATTGCATACCGAAGAACTTCATATTTGTCCAATTTTTATCTTTATGCATATATAGGTGTTTTTTCCATGGCATAATTTCCATCATTATTCTGCACGGCTCTGATGTGTTCAAGTATACTTTTTTTAACAGACAAATTGCACTCCCCACCTAACGTAATCCACAATCACATTCAATTATAAGTACTACGTGGGTACTGTTACATGTGATTCTTTTCATAATTATTATTGACTTGTCCTTAGAATCAAAGTATTCTCTTGTATTTACACATATCCAACAAGCCTTACATTTGCCACAATATGTGAAACCCACCTTCTGATTCTGTAACCAATTCACAGGCTTAGTTAGCTGGAAGTGACTGTTCACCAGAAGATCTTGTATAGATGACACCTTCCTATATGTCACTAACTGTATTTCTCCTACCAGTTTTCCAATATCGGGATCTTTTCCTCTTGTTCTGGATCTTGTTTTGCACTCACCCAGGTTTATGTCTCTTAATTTATATTTTCTTTGAATAAATCTTTGCCTGGTTTCCCTACATTTCAGTTCCATTTCATGTTCTGTGGAGCAGTTACGTTTGATCCTGATAAACTCTCCATAAGGTATGCTTTTCCTCAGAGATGTCTGGGGAAAGCTATCTTCCATGTAGTATGCTATTTGTAGAAGTGGCTTTATGAGGTAATGTGGTTTCAATCTTGTTGTTTTCAATGTATACTTGGACATCCAGAAATTTAACAGATTGGGAGCTAATGTTATGGGTAAATTGTAAACGCACTTAATTCTTGTTCAGACGTTCAAACACATTGTACAAACTCCTTCTCTGTTAGAATAAGTCATCAATATATCTCAGCCACATGATGGCCTTTGCTGCAAATTCCTTATTCTCTTCACTCCATGCTCATGTTTGTCCCACCATCACATCATCAAGTTTGCATACCTCGGTGAGAAAGAAACTCCCATTGCTGTCCCGCAGACTTGGGCATATAACTGATGGTTAAAGAGAAATATTGTGTTCCTTAGGCACATGTCAATCATCTTCATGAGCATCTCCAAATGTTTGAAATAATTGACATCCTGTTGTTGTAAAAAGTACTGCACTGCCATCAAACCCATTTCATGCCCAATTGATGTGTATGGTGATGCCATATCTATGGTGACAAGTTTATATTCTGGTTCCCAGTCAATTCCCGAAAGTGCTCCTAGGAAATTCCCTGTATCTTTAATATAAGAGCTTAAGCTCATTACATTGGGGGTAAGAAAAAATCCACATGTGTTGATAGGTTCTCATATAGTGAGCCACAGCTGGAATTATAGGACGTCCAACTGGTTTTTCAAAACTTTTATGAATTTTGGGAAGAATGTAAATTGTGGGCATGATTAGATTGTCATTGCTCAAGAAAGATCTCTCCTCCTTATTTAGCAAGCCCTCATCATACCAGGTATCCAGCATTTGATTTAATTACATGATTAATTGGTTACTTGGATTTCCCTCAAGTTTTAAATAGTGATTTTTGATATACAATTGTCTATATGCTTCTTTCACATAGTCTTGTTTTTCCATAATCACTATGGGGGTGATTCCAACTTTGGCTGGCGGCGGGCGCCGCCAGGCAAACGGGAACCGGCAGAATACCGCTGCACGGTCAAAAGACCGCCGCGGTTATTCTGAGTTTCCCGCTGGGCGGGCGGGCGACTGCCAGAAGGCCGCCCGCCCAGCAGGAAACCCCTTCCCACGAGGATGCCGGCTACGAATGGAGCCGGCGGAGTGGGAAGGGTGCGACGGGTGCAGTTGCACCCGTCACGATTTTCAGTGTCTGCTATGCAGACACTGAAAATCTTAGTGGGGCCCCCAGGGGCCCCACGACACCCGTTACCGCCAGCCAGACCGCCAGAACCAGGCTGGCGGTAAGGGGGTCGGAATCCCCATGGCGGCGCTGCCTGCAGCGCCACCATGGAGGATTCCTCAGGGCAGTGGGAAACCGGCGGGACACCGCCGGTTTTCCGTTTCTGACTGCGGCTGTACCGCCGCGGTCAGAATGCCCTGGGATGCACCGCCAGCCTGTTGGCGGTGCATCCGCAGTCGTTGGCCCTGGCGGTAGTCTACCGCCAGGGTCAGAATGACCCCCTATGTCTCCCCCTTCGTTGGCAGGTTTAATTTCCAGGTTTTGATTTTCCATCAATGTTATTAAGGCCTCACGTTCCTGTTTAGTAATATTGTCCCTTGTCGCATGTTTGATTTTATTCAATTTTTCTAGATCTTCAACCACCAGGTCATGAAATGTATCAATCCTATTTCCTGGCAATAATATTGGAAAGAATTTGAATTTAGGTTTCAAATTTTTACAGCAATGTGCACCAATGTTAATGTCTAATTCTTCCAGTACTTGTGTCTCAGACAATTCTTGATCCTCAAGACTGTGCATCAAATCATATGCTGTATTAACATCAGATTTATTTTTGATAATTAAATTGATCAATGGCATGCTTTGTTTATCTTGTGGTTGTTCTCCTGATGTTCGTTTGGAAAAAAATGTTGCCAGTTTTAGTTTACGTACAAACTTATATAGATCAATCCTTGTTTCAGCATGATCAAAGTACATCTCCGGACAGAAGGACAGGCCTTTATTAAAGAGAGTTATTTCTTGTTGCGTCAATTCTCACTTGAATTATTTTCCATTACTTGGTTTTGTGCATTTGTTTGCTTTTCAGGGGATAGTCTTTTACTCCTTCCAGACCCCCTTCTTGTTTTCCAATACTTCTTTGATCGCATGTGAGTTTTCTTCCTCGACCTTGTGTTTGGCCCGTCCTCCTCCCCTCGGTGTTCTTTGATCCATATAGACTAGTTTCATTTTGTCTAAAAAAGTACTATTTCTTGTTGGAGCTACTATTTGCTCTCCTTCAATCACTTCCACATCTGATTCACTAATAGATGCCTCTGGAGATGGTATCTTCTTATCCAAAGTATTCAGATTTTGTTTTTTCAATGTGTCAAATATTTTTGCAAATGTTAAAATCCTTCTAGTTTCATAATCAATCTCATTCTTCTAAACTTTCTTTATTTTCGCTCTTCAATAATTTTTTCATACTTTTCCAGAGTAGCATCCATAGTTTGTCTTAACTTATTGCTTTCTTCTTCTTTATTTAAAGCTGAAATATTTTCCTCTATTCCCTTTACTTCCTTCAGAATTTATTCTGGATCCTTCCTGGCATATTTGATGATAATACGCATCATGTTCTTTGAACATTCCATACTGTTAGCACCCCATTCTTCAAACATTTCTGATTTAGTATCTGGTTGATTAGGTAACGTGAAGATCTTTAGCCCTCTTGGAATTCTATCAACTTGTATGTATTTTTCCAGTGTTAGGATCTCGTTGTCGTATATTTATATATATATCTACAGAAAAGTACTGAAATAGACAATAAAGAAGAATACCCTTATCCAGCTCACTCAAAGGAGAGGAAAAAAAGGAAGAAAGATAATAGAAAGAAAATTAGAACCCCTTGATCACAATCATAGAAGAAAAAAATCAATGATGCATACCCAGAAAAAAACATATGTAAGGTGCCCTATTGTCACACATAAGAGAAAACCAAGGAGTATAGTACAAATACTGAAATTGAAAATCGGTTTAAATGCCTGAAGTCAGTACTGAGTGGTGAAATAACAATTTGAAAAAGCGGTGAGAAAGAAGACCCTCAGAGTAGTAGGAAAAATGACTCCCCAGGTAGCCCATGTACGTGAGGCAAGATTAAACTAAAAGAGAGACGACCTACCAAGTCACCAAATGTTTCGCTGATGCAAGTTATAAGCACCAAAAAGTCCTAAAGGGGCATTTCTCAAGACCATGTATACTGAAGCTGATAAGTTAGGCAACAGAAACGACCATGATAAGCCTACAGGAAAAGCAGAGAAAAGCGTAAAGAAATCATAAAAAAATGGTGTAAACACAGCAACACTAGCTGATCATCAAAAAAACTTATCTATGTGGTACCAAAAATATCAAAAAACTATGAAGGTCATTCTCCCCTTGCACAAAAAGTTGCAAGAGTTGGCAATATATATGTCTCAGACATTTAACTTCTACATCAGGCTTCAAAGAAGTTGTGTAAAGTATAACGTCTATCACATATTTAGTAAATATCAATGTCGGCACTATAGGTATAGTGCAAGTCTAGAGACTTGCAAGTCTACAAGTTTAGAATTTATGAGTCATTAGAATGGCACATATTAAACAAAAGAAAAAACCAAAGCAGACCAATAGTATAGTGTAAATTGGTTGCAAAGGTCAACTGTTCGCTAGTGCGATAAATTAACCATCAATAGTAACATGGTGTCCTGGTTATGAGAACAACATGAGACGCCACTGTAACTCTGTATCGAAGAACAATCAAAACAAAGGCGGTGGTACTCATTCGTAACATATAAAATCTGATCTGACTACTTTCATGGATAGCTGTGTACAGAAACTGCAGGTGTCAAAAGCCACACGACCAACAAAAGACATTGCGTATCAAAGTCCGTATTAATTCAAACCGTAAAATGGTCTCCTGCTTTTAAATTGAAACTGCACGAAATAAAGATACTACTCTTAAAATGAACGATACTGGTAGTGGTAAACGGATCCCCGATCCCCACGTTACCTGTCAGAGCTTGAGTGGTTTATTTGTATGCCAAATGTCGGTTCTGCAGGGTTCCGCCATACTTCGACATGGTCATAAAAAGCGGACTTACCGCAATCACAAAACCAGACATAGAGAGTAACCGTTGTCATGCTAGGTGTATAATGTTATGTTTGGTAAAATTAAAAGCCAAGTGATAACGAGCTTTGAGAGAGGACTGAAAGCAACAAACATGTCCATACAGAATATAGAAATTGTCAGAAGAATTATGAAAAATATGAAATAAATAAAACTGTATATATATATACAAAGAGCCAGAACGGATTTACAAGAAATTTAGATAGAAACAGTAGGAAACACAATGTGATAGGTGAATAGTGTAGCCCAAACAAAAGCAGACAGATAAAGAATCTACATGAAAAATATAGCAATATTTTGATCAATAGTAATGATAAAACATTCACATAATCAGAATTCCAAAAGAGATACAAAAGAGGACTGCACTGTGAAGCACAAGATGATTGAATAGTCTCAGTATCTCTAAATGCAATCTAAGGGTACATATGGTATTTAAACATAAAAGTACAGTTGTATGCAATACATGAGCATTACAAGAAAACATGGAGATCCTTTTCTGTGTTTAGCCCTTTCTCTACTGCCCTCAATTTTAAGATCTATTTACTTTCCATACGTCGCAGCATCAAAGTATTATTACCACTTTGTGGGCATACGCCCAATATATCAACGTCATCTAATGAAATACCCAAAACTTCTCTTGCTCCGTGTATGGAGTTGTAATGTACTACAAAAGGGTAATCTGTATTGTTGTTACTGATGGCCCGGATGTGTTCCTGGATTCTCACATAGATAAGTTTGCAAGTGCGTGCTATACAATATACAATATTTTTAGTATTACAGTTCATACATTTTGAAATTTTGTATGGTATTTCAGTATTGTATTGAAAGGTCGCTATTTGGTCCAGCACATACCCACAGATATTACAGTGTCCACAAATATGAAAACCAACCAGAGGCCTACATAGCCATGTTTTGTTAGTCGGGGGAGCAGAAACCCCTGGGCGCCAGGGATCTTTTTGTTGTTGTTTTTTATTTTTTAGAGTTGGGGAGTGACCCCTTAGGCAAGGGTCTCTCCCCTAGGAGGCAAATTATATTTAGGCCAGTCTGCCCCCAAGGGGGGCAGAAACCACTAGCCACCAGGGAGTTTTTTTTATGGCAAATTCACGGAAGGGGAGCAACCCCTTAGGCAGGGGTCGCTCCCCAGGGGTGGGGGGGCACATTTATTTTAGGCCATTTCTGCACCCCCTGAGGGCAGATTGGCCTATTGTTATTAGGCCGATCTGCCGTCAGGGGGGCAGAAACCTCTAGGCACCAGGGATAACACTTTTTTTTTTTTTGTATTTTTAGAGGTGCGGAGTGACCCCTTAGGCAAGGGTCGTTCCCCTGGGGGACGAATTGTAATTAGACCATTTCTGTCCCCCTTAGTGGCAGATCGGCGGATTTTTGTTAGGCCAATCTTCCCTGAAGGGGGGCAGAAACCACTAGGCACTGGGGATTTGTTTTTGTGCCAATTTCACGCAAGGGGAGCGACGCCTAAGGCAAGGGTCGCTCCCCGGGGCGGCACATTTATTTTAGGCCATTTACTAAAATAAATGTGCCGCCCCGGGTGGGGGGGGGGGCAGATCGGCCTATTGTTATTTGGCCGCAGGCGCCAGGGATAATTTTTTTTTTTTTTTTTTTTTTTTTTTAGAGGTGGGGAGCAACCCCTTAGGCAAGGGTCATTCCCCTGGGGGGGCAAATTTATTTTTGGCCATTTCTCCCCTCTGGGGCAGATCAGCATATTTCTTTTAGGCTGAACTGCCCCCGGGGGGGCAGAAACCACTTATTCACCAGGGTTTGGTGTGTGTATACGTGTGTGTTTTCTTTAGAGGGTAGCCCCTTGGGTAAGGGTCGCTCCCCATGGGGGCACATTACTGTTGGTCATATATGCCCCCCTTGGGGGCAGATTGGCCTATTTTTGGAAGGCCCATCTACCCCCAAGGGGGGCAGAAAGGCCACCAGAGACCATGGAGGTTTTTTTGTTTCCAAAATAAGAGGGTGGGGGTATGGCCATGCCCCCACCCCAAATAAATAGGGCCAAAGTTGTTCTGCCCACCAGTGGGCAGATGGGGCAATTACCCCTGATCCACACCCTGGGGGGGCAGAAAGTCTACTAGATGCCAGGAAATAAAAATAAAATTGTGGGGTAGTAGCTACCAACCAGTAGGGGCCTGGTTATGCCCCCACCCCAACTGAAGGGGGTAACAGCCTTTCAGCTCTCTCCTGCACTCTAAAACATCTTATCCCACACCAAGCAACAAGTCATTTGATTATTTTGGGTTTTGGTTTTACATTTGGGCCATGAGAGCTTGGCTATCTCTCTAAATCGTCCCACTTGGAATGGTGAGGACACTTTATGGACTTTGGGACGCTGCCAAATCCACAAGACCTAGACACAGCTGAAAACTACACATCTGGGTGATTCCAGGGTGGTGTGTTTCACATGCACCCCCACCATTTTCTTACCCACAATGCCATGCAAACCTCCATCTTTGCTGGAAATCACACATTTTTCCCACGTTTTTGTGATGGAACCTTCCGGAATCTGCAGAAATCCACAAAATTCCTACCACCCAGCATTGTCTCATCTATACCGATAAAAAATTCTGCTGCACTTGTCAGCCTAAAACTGTCCTTTTGGACCCGCTTTGGTTCCCCCTCAATTACAACATGTTTTTGGCTCTTCCCTGTCACAAGCACTTGGCCCACCTACACAAATGAGGTATAACATTTACTAGGAGATTGAGGGGAACGTTGGGTGGTGTGAAATTTGTCACGGTACAGTGATCCCACACAGAAATGTAGCAAAATGTTTATTTTTTAGCTAAATTTGAGGTTTACTGAGGATTCTCGGTAATAAAACATTGGGGATCCCTCAGGGGTCTAGTTTACAGAAATGTCTGAGTTTGGTAGGTTTCCCTATATGGCTGCTGAGCCCAGGACCAAAAACGCAGGTGGCCCCTGCAAAAACAGGTAGTTTTGTATTTGATAAGTTTGATGTGTCCAGATAGTGTTTTGGGGCTTTTCCTTTCACGGGCAGTAGGCCCACCCACAAAAGTGAGGTACCATTTTTATCAGGAGACTTGGGGAAACACTGGGTGGAAGGAAATGTGTGGCTCCTCTCTGATTCCAGAACTTTCTGTGACCGGAATGTGAGCAAAAAGTGTTTTGTTTGGCCAAATTTTGAGGTTTGCAAAGGATTCTGGGTAACAGAACCTGGTCAGAGCCCCACAAGTCACCCCATCCTAGATTCCCCTAGGTGTCTAGTTTTCAAAAACTGCGCAGGTTTGCTAGGTTAACCTAGGTGCAGGCTGAGCTAGAGGCCAAAAGAATAGTAAATTAAGTGTTATTGCCCTTGTCTTTCTCTACATTTTTTCATTCCAAATGTGAGACAGTGTGTAAAAAAGATGTCTCTTTGAGAAATGCCATGTAATTCACATGCTAGTATGGCCACCCTAGAATTCAGAGATGTGCAAAAATCCACTGCTTCTCAACACCTTATCTTGTGGCCATTTTGGAAATACAAAGGTTTTCTTGATACCTATTTTTCACTTTTTATGTTTCAGCAAATGAATTGCTGTATACCCGGTATAGAGTGAAAACCCATTGCAAGGTGCAGCTCATTTATTGGCTCTGGGTACCTAGGTTACTTGATGAACCTACAAGCCCTATATATCCCCGCAACCAGAAGAGTCCAGCTGACGGTATATTGCTTTCAAAAATCTGACATCGCAGGAAAAAGTTACAGAGTAAAACGTGGAGAAAAATTGCAGTTTTTTTCACCTCAATTTCAACATCCTTTTATTTCAGCTGTTATTTTCTGTAGGAAACACTTGTACGATCTACACAAATGACCCCTTGCTGAATTTAGAATGTTGTCTACTTTTCATAAATGTTTAGCTTTCTGGGATCCAGCATTGGTTTCTCACCCATTTCTGTCACTAACTTAAAGGAGGCTAAAAGCACAAAATATAGTAAAAATGGGGTATGTCCCAGTAAAATGTCAAAATTGTGTTGAAATCTGGGGTTTTCTAATTCAAGTCTGTCTGTTCCTGAAAGCTGGGAAGATGGTGATTTTACCACCACAAACCCTTTGTTGATGCCATTTTCAGGGAAAAAAACACAAGCCTTCTTCTGCAGCCCTTTTTTTACCATTTTTGTTTTAAAAAAGCTAAATTTTTGCTGTATTTCGGTTAATTTCTTGGTATCCATCAGGGGAACCCACAAAGTCTGGGTACCTCTAGGATGTTGGAAAAAAAGGACGCAAATTTGGCATGGGTAGCTTATGTAGAGAAAAAAGTTATGAGGGCCTAA
Organism: Pleurodeles waltl; assembly: GCF_031143425.1. NCBI lineage: Eukaryota > Metazoa > Chordata > Amphibia > Caudata > Salamandridae > Pleurodeles > Pleurodeles waltl. The sequence goes on from NC_090437.1 coordinate 1,044,227,591, forward strand.
GCGCGAACAGCCCAAAATAGCCAAAAAAAGGCTTGGCGCAGGAGGGGAACAGCCCTGGCAGCAAAGGGGTTAATCTTACCTCACGTATATGGGCTACCTGTGAAGTCATATTTCCTACTACTCTGAGGGTCTTCTTTGTCACTGTATTTTTTTGAATTATTATTTCACCACTCAGTACTGACTTCGGGCACTTAAACCGATTTTCAATTTCAGTATTCATAGTACTATACTCCTTGTTTTTTTCTTATGTGTGACAATAGGGCACCTTACATGTGTTTTTTTTTTTTTCTGGGTACGCATCATTGATTTTTTTTCTTATATTATTGTGATCGTGAGTTTCTAATTTTCTTTCTTTTATTCTTTCTTCCTTTTTTTTCTCTCCTTTGAGTGAGCTGGATAAGGGTATTCTTCTTTTTTGTCTATTTCAGTACTGTTCTGTACATACATATATATATATATATATATATATATATTGTCGAAGAGAAAAGAAAGTTCACCTGGCACTCCACAACAACTGTAATCTTTAATTTAGGCTTTCAAATAATAATAGATGGTTCACAGGCAAAAGCTTGCGTTAACAGCTACGCGTTTCGACCATTGCTGTCTTCTTCATTAGCATCAAACATTACAGAGGCCCCCCTTCATTAAAGATAAACCCCACCAATAATAAACATAGGAAAAATAGTTTGCTCCACATTCAATAACCAAATCCATATTCAATGCATTCATTGGATATAGCTTTAACTCTCCCTTACTAGTTAAGCAATTATGTATGAAAAACATCAGTCATAAATAATGCCAAAAACCAAATAAATTAAATAGGAAATAGGAAAATATTTTATTTAGACCAAAGTAATTATTTTTGTTTTTGGTTTTCCATAGCATCCTATATAGCAGGGATCTAAACTATTGATAACTTCATTACATTAATAATCAGTTTTACAGATTTCCATGTTTTTAATTTTCAATTTGAGTTTTTAACTTTTAATTGTATTTCAAATCAATTTTTTCTAAATTTTGCATTGCAAACAAACCGCTTTATACAACCTAGTGGCCCTTCAAAGTAAAAAAATCCTGAGGGGGGCCTACAAACAAATAAACAAAAAAAGAAAGCTATTAGACTTTTTTCAAAGATCTTCAAACGTATCCCCTCCCGAAACACTACAAACCGTTATCAGGATTCAATCCATTGTGCGTGGTACTATTAATTCAATGCAATAATTATAATAAAATGTATAAAAAGTTCCTCATCCTTATTAAGACCCCATGGATGTCTGCTCTTTAACCAGATAATATATTCAGATTCCATTTTTCTCAAAATCCGTTCCCTGTCTCCTCCCCTCAGGGTTAGTGGCACTTTGTAGATTCCAAAGAACGACATACGTTCAACTTTCCCTTCATGTGCTAGGTTGCAGTGTCATGCTACCGGGTAAGTTACATCATTATTCCTGATAGCTCGCAAATGTTCCAAAATTCTTTTCTTCAAAGGGAAAGTCGTGCTGCCTACATAGTGCCGACCACATGGGCAGCCTATTATATAAATGGCAAACTCAGTATTGCAGTTAAGACATTTCTTAATCCTAACTGCCTCTCCTGTGGGTAACGTATACTCCTTACAATTCCTAGTGTGTCTGCAGGCCTTACGTTTCAGACACCTGTAAAAACCCTGTTGTTTACCAAGGAAGGTCTCCTTATTTTGAGTCTGATAACTATGTACCAACACGTCCGTAAGGAGCTACTCTTCCTGCATGTTACTTGTGGAAGAGGAGTAACAATTTGACCAATTACACTGTCTGCCTTTATGAGATGCCAATATTTAATCAACACCTTTCTGACCCGTTGTGAGTACGCATTATATGTAGTAATGCATCTCAAGGTGTTGTCCTGTCCTTTCCTTTCTTTTTTGACAGTTAGAAGAGCATCTCTCTACACTTGCAACACGTTCTGAGAAGCATTCTGAATTACCTGATTCGGATAACCTCTAGATTTAGATCTCCTGATCATATTTGCTTGTTCCCACTGAAAGCTCTCTTGTGTGCTGTAGTTCCTTTTAGCTCGTAACAACTCCCCATATGGTATACTCCACTTCAAACTTGGGGGGTGATGACTAAGAGCATGTAAAATGCTGTTACCTGCAGTGCTTTTTCTAAACAATTTGGTTTGTAAAGTATCACCTTCAACTGCTATCTCGAGATCTAAAAACTCCATGACTTGTCTATGAACTACATGACTTGTCTATGACTTTTATGTGTGAAGTTAAGATTAAGGCCCTCATTCTGACCCTGGCGGTCGGCGGAGAGACGGCGGTCGGACCGCGAACAGACCGGCGGTATTAAAAATGGCATTCTGACCGCGGCGGTCCCCGCCGCGACCGACCGCTACTTCTCCACTCCGACCGCCACGGCGGTCATGACCGCGGGGCTGGAGTTTGCGCACTCCGGCCCGGCGGTCGTCCCAAGACCGCCAAGGGTATTATGACCCTGCCTACCGCCGCGGTTTCTTGCGAGCGGGAACCGCCGTGCGAACCATGGCGGTAAGCACTATCGGGGCCAGGGAATTCCTTCCCTGGCACTGATAGGGGTCTCCCCCACCCCCCACTACCCACCCGAGACCTCCCCCCACACCCTCCACCCCCCTGCCACCCCCCAGAGGTGGTACGAACCCCCTCCCCACCCCCACCCCGACATGCACATACATGTACCCCGACATGCACACACCCCCAACATGCACATATACACCCCCCCTACACACACATACACAACGGGGACACATACCCGCACACATACATGCCGACATGCGCACCTGCCGAACAGCACACATTACCCATAGACACAGCAGCACCCCCCGCCCGCATACACGCACTCACACACCCCCTCTACACACTCACACGCACACCCCCATGCACGCCCACATCACACAACACCCCCCCACCCCCTCCCCTCACGGACGATCAACTTACCTTGTGCGTTGGTCCTCCGGGAGGCGACGGGAGCCATAGGGACGTGACCGCCAACAGAAGACCGCCAACAGAAGACCGCCACACAGAAATGTGGGTCGTAATTCTGGGGGCGGTGTTCTGCTGGCGTGGCGGTGGAGGTTGACCAGTCTCCACTTTCCCGCCGACCACCAGTGTGGCTGCTGGCGGTTTTCCGGCGGAACGCTCCCAGCGGTCAGAATGCGCACAGCGGCACACCGCCGCGGTCGGCGGTCTTCACCGCGGCGGTAACTCAGCGGTCTTGCGAAAAGACCGCCAAGGTCAGAATGAGGGCCTAAATGTTTGCACCATTTTTCATTTTCATCCACCATCACATGTCTTGTCTCCCACCATCCCATGAATAAACAGGCATAGCTTGGAGCAAAGAAGCTTCCCATCGCAGTCCCGGTGGTCTGCCTATACCACTGATCTTCAAATAACAAGAAATTGTTTTCCAAACAGAATCTCAACATCTTCAAAAGTAACTTAGAATGTTCACATACTCTAATGGGCTTATTCCTGAAAAACAAGCTTGAATGCCTAGATCATGTGGGATGCATGTATACAGGGACACTACATCAATTGTCACCATAATATAACTATCTTTCCACTGTATATTCTGTATCGTGGTGATAAAGTCCTTGCTGTCTCTGCAGTATGATACCAAGCTAAATACATATGGGCGCAGGAAGTGATCAGGATAAACAGATGCCTTCTCCAAGAGACTGCCCCTTGCTGATACTATTGATCTACCCGGAGGGTTAACCATATCCTTATGTATCTTTATTAACATGTAAAAACAAGGTACTATTGGCTTATTCACTGTCAAAAATCTTAACTCGTCATCTGTAACTAAACCTGAGTGGTAACTGTCCATTAACAAATCATAAAACAATGTTAAAGAGGCCCGATAGGCCAACTGAATTGACTTTTCATAGCAACCAGAGAATAATAGTTGCCTCCTCCCTTCCTTTCAGTATTTGGTCACATCCCAAAGTACCACATTACCACCTTTATCAGCTAGTTTGATCACAAAGGAGGTTGCCTTACTCAGTGAAACCAATGACGCCCTCTGTCCTGGTGTTAAATTCCTCGCATACTTTGTTTTGCTAGTCTTCCAAATCTTCATTAAATCAAAAATCACAGCCTCATGAAAAGCATCAATATTATCATGAGGTTTTGTGGGATTACATCTTGATTTTGGTTTAAATTTACTACCACTTGTAACCCCCATTGTTAGCTGCATTTCCTTCAACAAATCAATTTCTGTATCCAAGGGATTCCCCCCTATCTCCAATTCTCAAAGGGACATTATCAATGTCCCCTATAGTTAATACCGAGGACACATCCGTGCCCTCCGTGTTCACCTCAATGTGCTGTCGAGAAAATGTATCTTTTTGTTGTGTGAAAATGTTAAATAATTTAGATTTTCTAATAAATTTGAACTAGTCAATGCGAGTTCTGGTACAGTCAAAGTTAGTCACAGGACAGAAAGACAAACCCAATTCCAAGACTGTACGTTCATATTGTGTCAGAACATGAGAGGAGATGTTTACTACAGTGGACTTGTTATCAGATATTATCTCTTTCTCCTGCTCTGTCGTATTTTTTTCCCAAATGGCTTCTTGGTTTCTTGTTGCCATTCCCCCTCTCTGTCAGAGTCACCAGATCATCGGGGTCTGTGCACGTTCCCAACACTTCCACAACAAGACAGCTCCAATACTCCGATTAGAATTGTCACAGAGTCTAAGAGAGTCCAAGTGGGGAAAAGGGGATTAGGAAGGGAACAGCTGGGAAGGAGACCTGTAGGAAGCAAAAAGGTTAAAGCACACAATATCACAATTCCATCATATAAATCAATACTAGACTAAGGGCCAGAGGGGTGTCTTCGGTGGAGGTGGTGACGCTGATGGAGTCTTTGAAGACGATGGCGATACCTCCTCCTACTTGGTTGGTGCGGTCTTTTCTGGAGATCTTGTAGCCTTCGGGGATGGCAGTGGCGATGTCAGGGGCCGAGGAGGCGTTCATCCAGGTCTCCGTAATGAAGGCGATGTCCGGTGCTGTGGAGTCCAGGAGGTCCCAGAGTTCAACGGCGTGCTTGTGGACAGAACGAGCGTTGACCAGGATGCACTTGAGGTGGTTGATGGCGCGTGGGCTGGTGGTCGTGGTAGTTGCGTGGTGGAAGATGCGTTTGCAGGAGTTGCAGGCAAAGGGTCCATGGGTGCGTTTGGGGTGAGCTTGGAAGCACGTGTTGGAGCGCCTTGGGTTGAGGGCATGGAGGGTGGTGGGGTCGTAGCGGATCAGCGGATAGTGCCAACCATTCCTACAAGAGTTTAGGATGTGGGTTTGCGTAGGTAGGGGTTATCAATATTCTTGGTCCACGTGGAACCCTACCCACCTCTTTGTAGTTATTTAATGAGATAACCTCCCAACTTCTGTTAATCTCCTTTCTTCAAAGTTTTTCAAAATGCCACAGTTGTTATTTTAAAGACAAATTGCCCTCCGTAGCAGTTTCTCCCATGATGTTTGTCTCCAGTCCTATGTTCGGGGCACTTTCATCAAACAAATTACGTGCAATCTCCAGCCTCAAGCGTATGGCTTCATTCATAATGAAAGAAAATTCTAGAGAAAATCACCAGGAGTTAATCACCAGACTGTGAATTTCGGTTGAAATTTTCTGAAAAAACGATACAACATTTATAATAAAACCAAAGTTTGCACCGTTTGTAATAATATAACCAGATCACTATTCTCTGCGACATTAGAAATGTTAGTGGAAACTCCTGAGAAAATTAATCCCACGTTACCGCTTTTCTAGAGGCAGTTTTATGGCAACAGAAACCAAAAGACTTTCCCTCGTAATTGCCGGCTCCCCACTGAAAGATTGAAGCACATTCACCTCACGTTCCACAGTAAGCAAAGAAACAATGTTACATGTTATCTTCAATTACGGAATCTCAGTCCACTTGCCTTAAACAGACCACGCAAACGATACCTTGCCTGCCGTAAATTAGGAAATCCATTTTGTCACCAAACGAAGGGGACAACTTTTTACTCACCGTGAACCACCAACCGATCAGCCGTTCGCCGTCCACTAAATCCGGAACTGAACCTCTGCTCGCGTCTCCCAAATCCAGATCCAGTTTGCTGCCGTGTGATGATACAAAGGTGCGAGCGGCTGATTCAGGGAAATTGAAATAAATTCACTTAAAAAAAATTACATCCTGCTGTTCTTCCTGGTTCGGCCAAGCGAGGTCGATGCACTGCTACTGGTGCAGGACCCATAATTATATATATATTTTTTCTTGTATGTATTCTAAACAGCCTTGGTGAAGTCATGTTGACGAAACACGTGTTGGCTGTTGCTTCTCTGGATATATGATGGATATCACCATATGGAACAATTGGATTAATAAAAACGCTACTATACATCTATAATGAATTGGAATCCTTTTTGACACTTCTGTGTGTGCTGCATTGTGCAGCACACACAGAAGTGCCAAAGCACCATTAGTTTTTGTTTATGTGCAGTAAGGGACACCTTCCTGCACATAAAAAATCACTCCCCCCAATGCAGACATCCTTGCACGATGGTGCAAGGATGCCTGCTTTGGCAGCTAAATTTAGCGCCAGTGCATGGGGGAATACAGGGGTGCACCGTATTCACTTAAATACAGCGCATCCCTGTGTTTCTAAAGTGATGCAGCGCTGTGCTGCCAAATTTGGCGCAACACCTCGCTACGTCACTTTTCCTTAACTCTGGCCCTTAGAACCAAAGTGTAAGTTCACTTTTCTGAATCAGACCATAGCGTAAACTAGTTCTACCTATTCTTAAACCGACATTGTTCTAAGACTCTGAACTATGATAATATCCTTTTCATGTCTGGGTGGGTAGTAGTGCTGGCATCGGCTAGGGTTTTGTTAAGAAGATCTTGTAACAGTTGGTGTTGCTTTAACCAAATCCACTGCGCCAAGTGTGTGATTCATTTAAGGTGTAAATTATTAAGTCACACCTCAGTAAATAACACAACCTGTGGAAAGGGGATTAGGGGTTTCATTAATGGATGGGAAGGGGGAGTTGCTGAAAGATGAGACAAAGACAAATACAACATTCATAAAGTCAATGTGCAGCACACTCCAAAAATATTGAATAGAACGGCACTCCAAGCAGTTATAGGCGCATATAGTTTATTTTGGCGAATAGCTCTACATCAATGCTTTTCAGTTCAAAAAGGACTTTGGTCTTGATCATGGATCCCATGTTAACATTAATTAGTTAAGCATGACGTGTATCACAGAAAACATTAATAAAACAAGGGATCATGGTGATACAATCCTCAGCTGAAAACCGTGGCGAATAAATAGATATCGGAGAGGCAGAGGAAGAGAAAGCGCACAAGAATGCAAAGGAGAGGCAGCCAAGAGAAACTAATATTGAAGGATACCCTATAAGGAAAATGAGGAGCAGCTAAAAATAGTTAACACCTTAAACAAAGTGATCAATCTGAAGGGTCTAGCTCTATCTGAATCAGAGAGACAATTATTATCTTTGGGGCCATCTTACTGCCAAGAGTCCAATTTTGATTATGCTCAGTCTAGGCTAGATTTGTCACTATTTATCAGGAAACTTTGATTGTTTGCTGCCGTGTGATGATACAAAGGTGCGAGCGGCTGATTCAGGGAAATTGAAATAAATTCACTTAAAAAAAATTACATCCTGCTGTTCTTCCTGGTTCGGCCAAGCGAGGTCGATGCACTGCTACTGGTGCAGGACCCATAATTATATATATATTTTTTCTTGTATGTATTCTAAACAGCCTTGGTGAAGTCATGTTGACGAAACACGTGTTGGCTGTTGCTTCTCTGGATATATGATGGATATCACCATATGGAACAATTGGATTAATAAAAACGCTACTATACATCTATAATGAATTGAAATCCTTTTTGACACTTCTGTGTGTGCTGCATTGTGCAGCACACACAGAAGTGCCAAAGCACCATTAGTTTTTGTTTATGTGCAGTAAGGGACACCTTCCTGCACATAAAAAATCACTCCCCCCAATGCAGACATCCTTGCACGATGGTGCAAGGATGCCTGCTTTGGCAGCTAAATTTAGCGCCAGTGCATGGGGGAATACAGGGGTGCACCGTATTCACTTAAATACAGCGCATCCCTGTGTTTCTAAAGTGATGCAGCGCTGTGCTGCCAAATTTGGCGCAACACCTCGCTACGTCACTTTTCCTTAACTCTGGCCCTTAGAACCAAAGTGTAAGTTCACTTTTCTGAATCAGACCATAGCGTAAACTAGTTCTACCTATTCTTAAACCGACATTGTTCTAAGACTCTGAACTATGATAATATCCTTTTCATGTCTGGGTGGGTAGTAGTGCTGGCATCGGCTAGGGTTTTGTTAAGAAGATCTTGTAACAGTTGGTGTTGCTTTAACCAAATCCACTGCGCCAAGTGTGTGATTCATTTAAGGTGTAAATTATTAAGTCACACCTCAGTAAATAACACAACCTGTGGAAAGGGGATTAGGGGTTTCATTAATGGATGGGAAGGGGGAGTTGCTGAAAGATGAGACAAAGACAAATACAACATTCATAAAGTCAATGTGCAGCACACTCCAAAAATATTGAATAGAACGGCACTCCAAGCAGTTATAGGCGCATATAGTTTATTTTGGCGAATAGCTCTACATCAATGCGTTTCAGTTCAAAAAGGACTTTGGTCTTGATCATGGATCCCATGTTAACATTAATTAGTTAAGCATGACGTGTATCACAGAAAACATTAATAAAACAAGGGATCATGGTGATACAATCCTCAGCTGAAAACCGTGGCGAATAAATAGATATCGGAGAGGCAGAGGAAGAGAAAGCGCACAAGAATGCAAAGGAGAGGCAGCCAAGAGAAACTAATATTGAAGGATACCCTATAAGGAAAATGAGGAGCAGCTAAAAATAGTTAACACCTTAAACAAAGTGATCAATCTGAAGGGTCTAGCTCTATCTGAATCAGAGAGACAATTATTATCTTTGGGGCCATCTTACTGCCAAGAGTCCAATTTTGATTATGCTCAGTCTAGGCTAGATTTGTCACTATTTATCAGGAAACTTTGATTGTTGAAATAGTATGAGGAAAAACAAAAGAAGGAGATGATGCTTGCTAAGAAACCCTCAAGTAGCACTTCTTTCACTAGTAATTCATTGGTGGTGAATGTGGAGCTATTTCAACAATCAGCTGAACTAGAAGGGGAATGGGGTGAACAAACAGTGTCTCCTTGTCTATTGATGAGCAGATGAGTTTAAAGTTGCTGGCAAAGGGAGTATTTACCATTTAGACCCAAATCCTGTTTTGTGTCTCCCACAGCCAGAAATAACACTACCCTCTTCTCTGAAGTGGTAATTAATGATTTGAAAAAAATTACAGTTGCATGACAAAAATAGAAGAGGTCAAAATCACAGAGAGAGGGAAATTAAAACACTGATGTTAAGTTGACGCATGATGCAAAGTGTATAGTAAGAATTGCTGAAAATGGGTGAAATCTAGTCCTCTTGCCAAGACAGATGTGCTTCGAAGAGGCTTACTGCCACCTTAATGACCTGGTGTGTTATAGAAAGATTGAAAGGACAACCTATAATAACACTACTAAGGAGTCGCACTCCAAAATTAAGAGTTGGCATGAACAGGATTTCCTGAATGATGATGAAGTAAAATTCCTTAAAGCAGACTTCCATATACTTTCTATATTTTACTTGATACCCAAGATTCACAAAACTCCAACTAAACCTCTAGGATGGCTATTTATATCTTCCCAAGACAGTCTATCGGAGAATACTTCTAAACTTATTGACTACTACATAAGACCCTCTGTAGAAAGCTTACCATCATATTGATATGATTCGACAGATTTTAAAAAAATGTTTTTTTGACATTTAATGGGAACTAGATATTCTTATGCTAACATTTGACATTACTTCACTCAATAGAAGCATAATTCATACACAAGGTCTATGTGCATTTGAATACTACTTGAGAGCAAGATCTATCAGATAGTAAAAGCACAATGTCATGCTGTGACATATGATAGATTTCTGCCTCACTAAGAATACAGGTACTGCACTCAACCACATAGCATCCAGTACTTCTGCAAGGTGTGCCACTTACTGCCAAAATGTGGGGAAGGTGGTGTTGAGTGCAATCACCTCTGCTGAGCCAAAGGTGGGGCAGGTTGCATCCCCTCAGGTCACTGTCAACAAGAGTGGGTGCAGCTGGCATACACTACTGCAGAGGGCGTTGTATTACTGCTTGTTTCTGCTATAAGAAAGTGATCACGAGAGAGACGACAAGTCAGGAAAGATGGAAAACAAAGTACAAAAAAGAAACTAACAAAACACAGAAAAGTAAATAAAGAAATAAACACAAAGGGAAAGTCAGAAAGTAATCAAATAAAGTAAAGAAAAGGTGGGGATATGATCAGATGAGGTAGATTAGGGTGGAAGAAAAAAGAACTGCCTAAAACAATGACAGCATGCTTAGTTGCACACTGAGTGGTGCAGTTCATGCAGAGTTTGAGCATGGAACACCGTACAGGTGCTAAATCTCGGAGTAAGCAGGGTGACATCCACTTCTGCCCATTGACAGAATTCTACTGAATTTTGCAGAGTTTTATATAACATCATGGAGTTCCACGGAGTGAAATCCTTTCACCCCTCGGGTGCCCAGAACGAGCTGGCCTTGCCCTCGGCTATGGTTGCCAGGTGCCGAGGATGAGACGAGCTCGTCCTGCTATAGGCACTTCCACCAAGGGCCACGCACCCCTCTCCCTTGGGCAGGGATGGAAGGGGAGTCACTTCCCCTTCTACCCCTGACCCCTCTGTCGCATCTGATGATGTCAGCGCGTGGTCGCACACTGACCTCATCAGAGGCCCACCCCTCTGCGCTGAAAGCTGAGCTTCCAGCATGGATCAGAAGAGAAATGCAAAAGCATTTCTCTTCCGATCACGTGGAGGGGGCGAGAGAGGCATGAAAGGAGAGGAAAGGCATTTCCTCTCCTTTCATGTCTCTTTCTGCATTTCTGCTGCCTGATAGCGATGCGCGATGAGATCAGGCAGCAGAAATGGCACTACACTCCAGGGATTTTTTTTTATGCATAAGGGAAGTGGCCCCTTGGGCAAGGGCTGCTCCCCATGGGCGCAAATTATTTTACAGCTATTTCTGTCCCCCCTGAGGGCAGATTGGACTAATATAATAAGGCCGATCTGCTCCAAATGGGGGCTGAAACCACTAGACACCAGGGATTTATTGTTTTACATTTTTTTATATATGGGGAGTGACCAGAGTCGGTCATCTGGGGGCAAAATTATCTTTAGGCTATTTCTGCCCCCTGTTGGGGGATGATTTTTATTAGGCCACTTTGCCCACCGTGGGGCAGAAACCACTCTGCACAAGGGATATTTTTTTTTTTTGCACCAATTTCGCGCAAGTGGAGTAACCCCTTAGGCAAGGGTCACTTCTCTGGCAGGGGCAAAGTTATTTTAGGCCATTTCTGCTCGCCTTGGGGGCAGATCAGCCTATTTCTATATAGGCTGATCTGCCGCCGGGGGAACACAAACCACTTAGTCACCTGGGATTGGTGTGTGTGTATGTTTGTGTTTTGTTTGGGGGGAGCCCCTTGGGCAAGGGTCGCTCCCCATGGGGGCATATTACTGTTGGCCATATCTGCCCCCCTTGGGGGCAGATCAGTCTATTTTTGTAAGGCCCATCTGCCCCAAGGGAGGAAGAAAGCCCACCAGAGACCATGGAAGATTTTTTTTTTAAATAAGAGGGTGGGGGTATGGCCATACCCCCGTCCCAAATAAATGGGGCCAAAGTTGTTCTGCCCACCAGCGGGCAGATGGGGCAATTACCCTGATCCACACTACTAGATTCCAGGGAATAAAAAAAAAAAAAAAATAGTGTGGTGTTGGCTACCAACCAGTATGGGTAATGCCCCCACCCCAACTGAAGGGAGTATCAGTCTTTCAGCTTCCCCTCCACACTAAAATATCCTATCCCACAGAAAGCAAGAGGACATTTGATTATTTTAGATTTTGGTTTTACATTTGGGCCATGAGAGCTTGGTTAACTCTCAAAATCATCCCACTTGGAATTGAAAGCGCTGCACTTTTTGGACTTTGGGACGCTGCCCTGTAGAAAAATCCAAAAGACCTAGACACATCTGAAAACTAAACATCTGGGTGAGTCCAGGTTGGTGTGCTTCACATGCACCCTGCATCATTTTCTTACCCACAATGCCCTGCAAATGTTTAATTTTGCTGGAAATCACACATTTTTCCCACATTTTTGTGATGGGACCTTCCAGAATCTGCAGGAATCCACAAAATTCTTACCACCCAGCATTGTCACTTCTATACTGATAAAAACTCTGCCCCACTTGTCAGCCTTAAAATGTTTTCTTTTAAACTACCTTTTGTACCCCCTTTGTTCCCCCTCAATTTAGACATGTTTTTGGCTCTTCCCTGTCTCAGGCACTTTGTCCACCTACAAAAGTGAGGTTTCATTTTTACCAGGAGACTGAGGGGAGCATTGAGTGGTAGGAAATTTGTCCTGGTGCGGTGATCCCACACAGAAATGTGGGAAAAATTTGATTATTTAGCTAAATTTGAGGTTTGCTGAGGATTCTGGGTAAGAAAACACTGGGGGATCCACACAAATCACACCTCCCTGGATTTCCTTGTGTGTTTAGTTTTCAGAAATGTTTGGGATTGGTATAGCTGCTGAGCCCAGGACCAAAAATGCAGGTGCCCACCGCAAAAACAGGTAGTTTAATATTTGATCATTTTGATGTGTCCACATAGTGTTTTGGGGCACTTCCTGTCTCAAGCACTAGGTCTACCCACACAAGTGAAGTACGATTTTTATCGGGAGACTTGGGGGACGTCTGGGTGGACCAAAATTTGTGGCTCCTCTCGGACTCCAGAACTTTCTGTCACCGAAATATGAGGAAAAAGTGTTTTTTGGCCAAATTTTGAGGTTTGAAAAGGATTCTGGGTAATAGAACCTGGTAAGAGCCCCAAACGTCATCCCATCTTGTTGTCCCCTGCGTGTCTAGTTTCCAAAAATGCACAGTTTTGGTAGGTGTCCTGAGGTGCCAACTGAGCTAAAGGCCAAATCTACGGCTAGGAACTTTGCAAAAAAAAAACAGCTCTGTTTTCTTTGGGAAAATGTGATGTGTCCAACTTTTGAGGTTTGCAAAGGATTCTGGGTAATAGAACCTGGTGAGCATCCCATACGTCACCCCATCCTGGATTTCCATAAGTGTCTAGTTTTCATAAATGCACAGGTTTGGTAGGTTTCCCTAGGTGCCGGTTGAGCTAGAGGCTAAAATTCACAGCTAGGCACTTTGCAAAAAAACAGCTCTGTTTTCTTTGGGAAAATGTGATGTGTCCACGTTGTGTTTGGGGGTATTTCCTGTCGCAAGCACCAGGTCTACCCACACAAGTGAAGTACCATTTTTAATGGGAGACTTGGGGGAATGCTGGGTGGAAGGACATTTGTGGCTCCTCTCAGATTCCAGAACTTTCTGTCACTGAAATGTTAATGAAAAAGTGTTTTTTTGGAAATGTTGAGATTTGCAAAGTGTTCTTGGTAACAGAACCTGGCGAGACCCCCACAAGTCACCCCCATTCTGGGTTCCACTAGGTGTCTAGTTTAAAAAAATGCACATGTAGGTTTCCCTAGGTGCCAGCTGAGCTAGAGGCCACAATCCACAGGTAGGCACTTTCCCAAAAACTTGTCAGTTTTCAATGTGAAAATGTGATGTGTCTGAATATTTTGTGGAGTTCAGAGAAGTCTCTTCTGCCCATTCAGGTTAGCATATGATTTGCTCCTGGAGGGTATTTCAAACCTATTCCCAGGTGTGGGCACAGGCCTGGAGGTAGCAGAGGCCTTTGTTATTTGCCTTCTGACAGTTCAGGCAGGCAAAGGGTAACATTTTTCTAAGTAATTTTTCCTTAATGTACATTAGAAATCTGAATTCACCACAGATTGAATTTTAATACCTATTAGAAATAGTGGTTTAATAATTTTTGTATCTGGTCCCATTTCGAAAATGTAGTAAGAGCATTTTAATCTCTACTCTGCTTCTCTCCATAGGATACATACATTTTAATCAATAAATCCTCTAACCTCACAACGTAATTCAAATAATTACAGAAAATGCAAATAATTACAAATAATTATTTTATTACTCAACAAAAATTATGCATTTTATTTAAGACAATCATTTCAAACATGCTAAATCCTATATTTTTAATGAAAAAATAACAATTCATTGAAAAACGACAACATACGAAAAGAATCTCTCAGCAACACCTCCAAAATCAGAAACTGGTTTTATTCCATTAAATAAAAAACAGCCCTGTTTTTTATCCTAGTCCTAAGGACAAGAAGGAAATATCAAATGTTTCCTTTCAGTGGAACATACACATATTTTCTTCCACCTTCATCTGGACCAACAATTGCACAGTAGAACTATGACAATCTTCAATCAGACAAACAAATAAAAGGGAGTCTCATGAAAAAACATGATGTATTTACACAAACATCAGGAGACACATTGTATCTAATGCTTTACACGGGTTGATTACATTTCCTCTGAGGATGGACTATCAATTTTCGTAAGCTCCAAAACTGGTTGTTTATATTTTTATCTGAGTTCCTCTTCTGTCACCAACTGTGCCGAAGCAGAGGAGTCATGAATGAGCCACATTAAATATGTTTTCACCTACTCTGTCCCTTTGTTGCACAAATATAATAACACACCATTTTTGTCCTCTTGCCATCCAGTATCCTTACCCTCTGTCCTTTCTGCACTTACTCACTAAAGTTATGCTCTCTGCTGCTCACAGAGCAGGAGCTGCACAGATGCTTCGCTGCCTGGGTGTTGTGTGGGCAGGAATTGGTTCCTCTGTCAGTGTGGGTCTGAAAATACCCACGCTGATAAGAGAAATTGGCAGTTAGGGCAGAGGTGACGTCACAGAAGAACTTTTAGTTCTTACTGCTGTGGCATAGGAACAATGAATCACCAGATTCAGATTCCAGTGTTTATACTACTGTTCCTTTTGAGTCATGCAAGAAAAACATATTTCTGAAAAAGGATTTCATTCACCAAACACTTTATTAAGAAAGGGAAAGACCACACACACACACGAGGAAATATTGCAGCTCACTTCTTCTCCACAGTGCGGGCACTTAATTCATAGACCATTAAAGCACAGAATGTAACCTTTTCAGAAAAATCAATGCTTCAAGATGCCAGTATGCACAGACAATTCTTTATTTCTATAAAGCTTCCCATTGCAAACGTTTTCCCATGTATTTTTAGGTATTATTCTCACTCATTAAGTATTCCACTGAACACTTAAAAAAATGTATCAATTACATTGATCCTATTATCTTAACAGCAACTACGTTAAAAAGGCAACATACATTAGGAATATTAGTAGTTACCATTACATTGTTGTTTCAGAAGAACCCTAAATACAGAGCCCCGTAACCACACTCTTGTAGCAGTGTGACATGGAGATGTCTTTTCCCTTAATGTAATTCTTTAATTGGCATCCACCAAATAATCAGTGTCACACCACCAGCTCAGATGCTCCTGTCTTCCTTTCTCAACAACTGTCTCTGGTGGAATCCTCTCAGTCTCCCATTCCACCCTTGACATCATCACTTAAAGAAATAACACATCAGATAAAACCATAACACATCTCCCTCCTTCATATAATATAACTAATACAACATTAATATAGAAATAAACATTATAAAGAAATTGACCTAAAATGTATGGAAACAGGAAAAAGAAAGAAAACTACATGCATGCAAAAATTACATAACAGTTATATAATAATTCCATTAACTTATACAGAATATCAATAAACTGTACTTATACATAC
The DNA here is from genome assembly GCF_031143425.1 of Pleurodeles waltl. Lineage (NCBI taxonomy): Eukaryota > Metazoa > Chordata > Amphibia > Caudata > Salamandridae > Pleurodeles > Pleurodeles waltl. The sequence continues at coordinate 1,044,243,531 of NC_090437.1, forward strand.
CATATTATTTATTTGACAAAATCCTCAAAATGTTTAGGATATGTCCTCTTCCTCATACTTCTTCGCAATCCTTCATTCTCACACAAACCACCACCCAATTCCTCTTTATGTATAGTCTGTGGCATAGTTTTCTTATAAGTACATCTAGTTAGATGGGACATACTCCAAATTTCACCACCCTCAAGAACCACCACATTCTTCCTCACTTCAATAATTTTCTTTGGTCCTACAAATTTGGATTCTCCTTTAGGACACCATACTGGTTTCTTGAAAAACACCATATCACCTTCACACCAACTCCTTAGACTCACACATTGTTTCTCATCAAATCCTCTCTCATATTTAACTTGATTTGCAATCACTCTGGCACAAATGAGTCTAGAGCAATTTGGTGATGTTGCATTATTCCTAGTTCTAAAAAACAAACATAACAAGTTCAACTTTAAACCTGTTAATCTGCCTTTCAGTACACAATAAGGAGACATTCCAGTGATAGCATTTGGTGCATTTCTATAGGTCCACAATTTTTCCCTAAGTACATTTTTCAGAGACACTCTATTTCAAGAGGTGTCTGTACATTCACCTTCTCTAACCGATTCCTTTTTTCAACCAACCCATTGTTCTGCGGAGCATAGAGTGCAGTGCGGAAGAGGGAAATTTAAGAAAATTCTTTATTTCTAGTGAACTGAACACCATTGTCAGTAACTATCACTTTTGGGACACCTTCACAAGTGAACACATCAGTCAAAAACTCAATCACAGTCTTGGTAGAGTTTGAATGTACACAACTAGTGGTGACCCACTTAGAGGAGTAATCAACTAAAACAATAACAAATCTTTCATTGGGTGGTAAAGCTTCAAACTGTCCAACCAAATCCAGACTTGATTTGAACCAGGGTTCATCTGGAACTGAAACAGGGGGACAAACGGACAGTCCGTACAACTTTAGACTTGTCATTACTTGCACATTGTATACAGCCAAATACAATCGCCTCCACTTGTTTATCCAAACCAGGCCACCAATAAGACTATCTGATGCTGGCTTTGGTAAGGTTCCTACCCGAATGTCCTTCATGGGCTACATTGACCAATTTCTCACACAACCCTACAGGTGGAACTAATCTATTATTTCTATGTAAATTAACTTCTATAATGCTCAATTATTTTTAACACACCAAAATGCTTTAGCACCTTCCTAACAATTGTTCCAGCAAGGCCACCCTTGTACCATATAATCTGAGACTAATCTGAGAACTGTGTCTTTTCCACATTCTTCTTCCCATTCTCCTTTGTCTGTAGCAGATTCTTTTACCCACACTATAGGAATTTGTTCATCTGAACTGCAATCTTCTACCAATGATCTGGACAAGAAATCAGCTGGAATATTCTTTTTTCCTGAATAATACTCCACTAGAAAGTTGAAATCCATCAAACTTTTACCTGATGTTTAATCAGTGGTGCAGTATTCTCAGTACTTCGGCAGGCAAACATCTGCACAAAAGGGCCTATGATCACTCCTGACACTCTGAGCAATTTCTAAACAACCATATGAATCTCCTTTTAAGAAGATATATCAGGAACACACAGCATTACATCTAGAACTCTGGTATTGTTGTGTTCATCTCAGGAAAAACATTGGGAAGTGAATTGCGCACATTGCAGATTTTTGTATGAGTATTAAACACCATAAAGGATTGTGCACCATGAAATCACACAACGTAGATTCAAGAAATAAATCATGCAACGTGTCAACTTGAAATGCTACCAAGAAAATGTCTTAGAATAGTAGCGCACAGTAATTTACATTATTTATACATGAGGAAAGAATTGCACGTCTTGCCGATTCAAATGCCACCATACAAATGCCAAGAAATGATAGCGCACAATGAACAACATGAAAAGCACTCAGGGAAAGAATCGTGCGTCTTGTCGATTCAAATGCCAAGAAATGGTAGCGCACAATGAATAACATGAAAAAACACTCAAGGAAAGAATCGCGCGTGTTGGCGATTCAAATGCCACCATGTAAATGCCAGAAAATGGTAGCGCACAATGAACAGCATGAATTACACACGAGAAGTGAATCGCGCGTTTCACCGATTCGAATGGCACCATGTAAATGTCAAGAAAAGGTAGCGCGCGTGCAATGAACAACAAAGTTAAATGCTCATGAAACGAGTTGCACGTCTTGCCAACTCGTAAAACATCATGTAAATGTCAAGAAATATCAGCGCGCAATGAACAACAATGTAATAACGAAGTAAAATCTTTATGGAATAAATTGCGTGTCCTCCCTATTTGCAAACAACCATACAAATGTAAAAAAATGGCAGCACACAAGCAATCTGTTATTCATTTAAGAATTAAAATCAAGAATATGAAAATTCTCAATTATGGTGTTGGGAAATGTCCAAACACCGTCTTACCGCCTGGAAACAGTGATCACCAATGAGAGATGAGTGCAGAAGACTGGAAAATCCAAATAGGCCACCGGGACAGGAGCTCAGGAAGAAGCTGCTGCTCTGCACCGGGACCTCTGAATAGTGAGCACTGGAAGTGGGGCTGACTCTCTTTTATAGAGTCTTGGCCCAGCCTAGAACCACGCCCAGGCATGTTGCAGGGAAAGTCTCTAGAAGGCCCTGGAAAGGGACCACACCCTAACACACTCTGAATGTCTGCAGCAATACATTGCAAATGTACAGTATTTATAAGCACCTTAAAAATGAATCTTTTGGATAGAATTCTGCAATGCAAAAGGTTAAACAATAACATATCATCACAATGCATAAATTACATTATCTTGCGAGTGTTGGGTTTTTGCATTCTAGATGCCCGTAGAGTGCGCACTGTCCTGGTGTTGACAGTACTTCCCTCTCCCAGGCGCGCTCTAGGGCCTGGTTTATCTGGATTGAGACGATGAAAGCGTCTCACAAGTACTGGAGCATGAACATCAGATGCGGAAACCCATGAATTACTTTCAGGGCCATAACCTTTCCATGAGATTAAGTACCATAGGTTACGCCCTCTCAGTTTAGAGTCCAACACTTTCTTGACTTCATATTCTTCTTCCCCCTGTACTAGAACAGGAGCTGGATGAGGGTGGACCTTTTGGACTGCCTTTTTTAAGAGGGAAGTATGGAACACTGGATGAATCCGTAATGATTTTGGCAATTGTAGTTTATAGGTCACAGGATTGATTTGCTGAAGAACAGTGTAAGGACCTATAAATTTGGGGTTGAACATTTGCTTCTTCTTGAAGTCTGTATGTTTTGTGGAAAGCCACACTTTGTCACCAGGTTGATACTGCGGTCCCTCACAATGTTTCTTGTCATAATGCTTTTTGTATTTTTTTTTGGCTTTTTCTAAATGTTGTTGAATCGATTTCTGAGTTTGGTGAAAATGTTGAATGATTTCTGAAACAGCTGGAGTGAGAGAACTTTCTTGAGGAATTGTGATGGGCAAGGTGTCAGGATGATAGCCAAACAAACCAAAGAAGGGTGTAACGCCAGTAGACGTGTGGAAGGAGTTGTTGTAGGCTAACTCAGCTAACCAGAGAATTGATGTCCATGAATTAAGTGCTTTTTCAGCGTAAGCACGTAGGTATTGCTTCAAAGTCTGATTTAGTCTCTCCGTTTGACCATCTGTTTGAAGATGGTGGCTAGTAGATAGGGTAGATGTCACTTGGAGTGTTTTACACCATGTCTTCCAGAAGTTGGAGGCAAATTGCGATCCCCTAGTTGCCAGTTCACTAGAGGTGGGTAATTTCTTACAGGCAATGAAATGTCCATATTTTGTGAGACTATCTACTACCACCAGAATTACTGAATGCTGTTGAACCACTGGCAGACCTGTAATAAAGTCTAAAGAGATGTGTTCCCACGGACGACTTGGGGTTGGGAGTGGGTGTAACAACCCTTTCGGTTTTGAATGACTTGTTTTAGTGCGAGCACAGACTTCGCAGTTGTTTACCATTGTTTTTACATCCTTTGTTAAGGTAGGCCACCAAAAACAGCGTTGAATTAATTCAAGAGTTTTAGGAGTACCAGGGTGACCTGCTGTAGGTATAACATGCAACCAATGAAACACTATCTTGCGAAGTTTGGTAGTGGGCACGAACAAACGAGCATCGTGAAAGGGTAATCCTTGCTTGATTGATCTTTTCGGATCTGCTTGGGCCCACGCCTGCCATTTTTCAACAGTGAATGAATTGCGGATGTCTTCAAAGAAATCTTCTGTTTTTATGATACATAGGACCTTGTCAGGAGCAATGATAGCTCTGGAGGTTTGAACTGCAGTCAATGTGGTAGACTCTTGGCGGGACAAGGCGTCAGCTTTGCGATTATCTTTACCAGGCCGGAAGGTTACCACAAAATCAAACTCGGCAAAAAACAGCATCCAGCGTAATTGCCGAGGAGTCAAAAGTCTGGCAGAACTCATGAATTGAAGATTGCGATGATCAGTATATACTGTGACAGTATATTTAGCTCCCAACAAATGATGTCTCCATTCTTTAAAGGCATCACGAATCGCCAGAAGCTCTTTTTCAGCAATGACATAGTTCTGTTCGGCTTCGTTCAACTTCCGAGACATGTAAGCTACAGGATGAAGCTGACCAGTGTCTTTGTTTCGTTGTGACAAGACTGCTCCTATCGCCACATCTGAAGCATCAGCTTCCACTATGAAAGGTCGATCCGCATCTGGATGAGTCAAGACTGGGGCAGTGGAGAAAGCTTCTTTCAAAGTTGAAAAGGCTTGGTCTGCTTCTGGGGACCATACAAATTTTTCTTTCTTTCTCAATAACTTAGTAATTGGAGCCACTGGTGGGAGAAATGATTGATGAACCTCCGGTAAAAATTTGCAAAGCCCAGGAAACATTGTACATCACGAACAGTCTTTGGGATGGGCCATTCAGATACGGCTTTTACTTTCCTTTCTGCCATCACCATACCTTGAGGGGTAAGGATAACCCCTAAAAACTCAACTGTGGTAACATGAAACTCACACTTGGTTAGCTTGCAATATAAATGGTGTTTACGAAGGGCTGCCAACATTTTTTTGACATGTTGAACATGTTCATTCTCATTGTCTGAGTAGATCAAAATGCCATCAATGTAAACTATGGCAAAGATATCGAGGTACTCTCTAAGAATGTCATTTAAGAAAAATTGAAATGCTGCTGGAGCATTGCACAGACCAGAAGGCATGACGGTGTATTCAAAAAGGCCATATCTTGTTTTGAATGTCGTTTTCCATTCGTCACCCTCTCTCATTCTCACCAAATGGTAAGCACCTCGAAGATCAAGCTTCGTGTAGATTTTTGCTTTCTTTACTTGTTCCAGTAAGACCGGAATTAGAGGCAAAGGATATTTGTTCTAGATGGTTATTTTATTCAAGCCCCTATAGTCGATACAAGTTCGAAGCTCTCCGTTCGCTTTTGGAACAAAAAACAAAGGAGAAGCTGTGGGAGACTTAGAGGGGCGGATAAAACCATTCTCTAAGAATTGATCCAAGTATTTTCATAAATGTTGATTTTCATGTTCTGACAGGGCATACACATGACAGTTGGGAAGTATCCCCCCTGGGACTAGATCAATTTGACAGTCATAAGATCTATGAGGAGGTAAGTTCTCTGCTTCCTTCTCATCAAATACATCTTCATAAGACGAATATTGTTTGGGCAACTGAACTTCTTTCTCTGCGGCGGTAGCTATGTAAGAATGGCGAACTTCCGATTCTTGAGTCCTTTGGAGACAATGTTCTTTACATAGCACTGATGAGAACACGATCTTTCGTTCTGCCCAATGAATCTCTGGATTGTGATGAGTTAACCATGGCAAGCCAAGGCTGATCCCATACTGGGGAGCATCGATCACGTCAAGGAGGAGTTCCTCTTTATGTTTCTTTCTTTGATTTTTACCGTCACAAATTATTGTCAAGGGGACAGTCTGAAGAGTTATCGGACCTCCAGTCAAGAGTTTTCCATCAACTGCCTGGATGGTTTCTGGGGTCTTCTTTTCAATACATGGGATCCCCCATGCACGAACCAATTGGGCGTCAACAAAGTTTCCGGTAGCTCCAGAGTCGACTAGAGCCTTCTTGAAATAGGTCTTTTTCTTGACCTGAACTCTTATTCCCAATTTTAGATGTTTGGATTGTGAAGGATCCACGGTGACACCCAAGAGCAACCCTTCTCTGCAACTTGGGTGCTTTAGATTTCCCGACTCGACTGATGCATTGGTTGCAACTTTCTGAACTGGGCCTCGCTTGCTCTTTGTTTTGATTGGACAATCTTTGGCGAAATGACCTTTCCGCCCACAATAGAGACATTGCCCATTTTTTCTGCGTAGGTCCTTTTCATCTTTGGTCAAAGGTCTCCTGATGATTCCAATTTCCATCGGTTCCAGCGTTCTTTCTCTCTGAGTTCTTGTGTCTTTGTTATCATGAGCATGCCAAGAATGTTTTTCAGTCTTTTTACGCATTCCTTTTGTTCATTTAACCGATGATCAAGCCTCAAGACAAGGTTTATTAAATCTTGACAGTTTGCAGGTTGTGGGTCGATTTGCACTAAGATGTCTTTTAGCTCCTCTTTGAGTCCCCTGTTAAACAAGGCCGCTTGTTTTTCTTCAGGCCAGGATGTCTCAGCGACCAGCCAATTAAAGTTGGCTAAATATGACACTAAGGCCCTCATTCTGACCCTGGCTGTCGGCGGAGAGACGGCGGTCGGACCGCGAACAGACCGGCGGTATTAAAAATGGCATTCTGACCGCGGCGGTCCCCGCCGCGACCGACCGCTACTTCTCCACTCCGACCGCCACGGCGGTCATGACCGCGGGGCTGGAGTTTGCGCACTCCGGCCCGGCGGTCGTCCCAAGACCGCCAAGGGTATTATGACCCTGCCTACCGCCGCGGTTTCTTGCGGGCGGGAACCGCCGTGCGAACCATGGCGGTAAGCACTATCGGGGTCAGGGAATTCCTTCCCTGGCACTGATAGGGGTCTCCCCCACCCCCCACTACCCACCCGAGTCCTCCCCCCACACCCTCCACCCCCCTGCCACCCTCCAGAGGTGGTACGAACCCCCTCCCCACCCCCACCCCGACATGCACATACATGTACCCCGACATGCACACACCCCCAACATGCACATATACACACCCCCTACACACACATACACAACGGGGACACATACCCGCACACATACATGCCGACATGCGCACCTGCCGAACAGCACACATTACCCATAGACACAGCAGCACCCCCCGCCTGCATACACGCACTCACACACCCCCTCTACACACTCACACGCACACCCCATGCACGCACACATCACACAACACCCCCCCACCCCCTCCCCTCACGGACGATCAACTTACCTTGTGCGTTGGTCCTCCGGGAGGCGACGGGAGCCATAGGGACGTGACCGCCAACAGAAGACCGCCAACAGAAGACCGCCACACAGAAATGTGGGTCGTAATTCTGTGGGCGGTGTTCTGCTGGCGTGGCGGTGGAGGTTGACCAGTCTCCACTTTCCCGCCGACCGCCAGTGTGGCTGCTGGCGGTTTTCCAGCGGAACGCTCCCAGCGGTCAGAATGCGCACAGCGGCACACCGCCGCGGTCGGCGGTCTTCACCGCGGCGGTAACTCAGCGGTCTTGCGAAAAGACCGCCAAGGTCAGAATGAGGGCCTAAGTCCTGATTCCCTTGGCGTAAGTCTAATAATTCACGATCTGCTGACTGTGTTACAGTTCTACGATCAAAAACTCTCTCAAATTCATGAACAAAATGTTTCCAGTTGTACAACAGGAGACTATTTTTACGCACAAGAGGAATAGCCCAGGTAGCTGCATCTCCAGACAGATATGACAACAAGAAAGCTACTTTAGACTGGGCATCGGGGAAAGTATGTGGTCTGCACGTGAAGTGAAGTTCCACTTGAACCAGAAAAGATTGCGCTTTCAAGGGATCACCTGAGAAGCGTTCTGGGGGAGCTAAAGGAATGGCTGAAGGAACATTGTTAGTCGGATTACCTCCAGAAGTCTGAGAAGAAGTACCTGGCCAAGACACACCTGTGGGACTTTGTTCTTTCTTCTCAACCTTATTCTGTAACTGACTCACCCTCTCAGCTAGACTATTTGTCAAATCCTTTGATGATACCACTTCTGACTGGAGCTGGGTGACAGCCTTGACTAGCTCGTCCAGTGTGGCCGTGCTCAGAACATACACAAACCAGGAGGATAATAATTTGTGGGCTCACTATTCTGTCAGAGTCACCAGATCCTCGGGGTCTGTGCACGTTCCCAACACTTCCACCACAAGACAGCTCCAATACTCTGATTAGATTTATCACAGAGTCTAAGAGAGTCCAAGTGGGGAAAAGGGGATTAGGACGGGAACAGCTGGGAAGGAGACCTGTAGGAAGCAAAAGGTTAAAACACAACATCAAAATGACATCTCTTGAAATCAGTACCATGCTACAACTCTAAGCTTCGTCTTTTTCTGAAAAACATGAACAACCCTAGAATAGTCCTAAAACTGACTAGGCTTTAGATGAGCGAATGCCTGAGGAGGAAACAGGAAAAGTTAAATAGGACTTTCAGATTCGAGTACTTTCTTTAGCATGAGAATCAGGAAACACTCTGAGCAATTTCTAAACAACCATATGAATATCCTTTTAAGAATATATATCAGGAACACACAGCATTACATCTAGAACTCTGGTATTGTTGTGTTCATCTCAGAAAAAACATTGGGAAGTGAATTGCGCACATTGCAGATTTTTATATGAGTATTAAACACCATAAAGGATTGTGCACCATGAAATCACACAACGTAGATTCAAGGAATAAATCATGCAACGTGTCAACTTGAAATGCTACCAAGAAAATGTCTTAGAATAGTAGCGCACAGTAATTTACATTATTTATACATGAGGAAAGAATTGCGCGTCTTGCCGATTCAAATGCCACCATACAAATGCCAAGAAATGGTAGTGCACAATGAACAACATGAAAAGCACTCAGGGAAAGAATCGCACGTCTTGTCGATTCAAATGCCAAGAAATGGTAGCGCACAATGAATAACATTAAAAAACACTCAAGGAAAGAATTGCGCGTGTTGCCGATTCGAATGCCACCATGTAAATGCCAGAAAATGGTAGCGCACAATGAACAGCATGAATTACACACGAGAAGTGAATCGCGCGTTTTGCCGATTCGAATGCCACCATGTAAATGTCAAGAAAAGGTAGCGCGCGCACAATGAACAACAAAGTTAAATGCTCATGAAACGAGTTGCACGTCTTGCCAACTCGTAAAACATCATGTAAATGTCAAGAAATATCAGCGCGCAATGAACAACAATGTAATAACGAAGTCAAATCTTTATGGAATAAATTTGCGCGTCCTCCCTATTTGCAAACCACCATACAAATGTCAAAAAATGGCAGCACACAAGTAATCTGTTATTCATTTAAGAATTAAAATAAAGAATATGAAAATTCTCAATTATGGTGTTGGGAAATGTCCAAACACCGTCTTACCGCCTGGAAACAGTGATCACCAATGAGAGATGAGTGCAGAAGACTGGAAAATCCAAATAGGCCGCCGGGACAGGAGCTCAGGAAGAAGCTGCTGCTCTGCACCGGGACCTCTGAATAGTGAGCACTGGAAGTTGGGCTGACTCTCTTTTATAGAGTCTTGGCCCAGCCTAGAACAACGTCCAGACATGTTGCAGGGAAAGTCTCTAGAAGGCCCTGGAAAGGGACCACACCCTAACACACTCTGAATGTCTGCAACAATACATTGCAAATGTACAGTATTTATAATCACCTTAAAAATGAATCTTTTGGATGGAATTCTGCAATGCAAAAGGTTAAACAATAACATATCATCACAATGCATAAATTACATTATCTTGCGAGTGTTGGGTTTTTGCATTCTAGATGCCCGTAGAGCGCGCACTGTCCTGGTGTTGACAGAACCGCACCAAGTCCTTTTAAACTGGCATCTGTGGACAATAATGTTTTCCGTCTTACATCAAAATGACCTAAAGTGGGTATACCACCAATATCACCTTTCACTGCATGAAAAGCCACTTTTCTCTCTGGAGACCATTCAAACTTCACACTTTTCTTCAAAATCACTCTTAAAGGCTGAACCACACTTGCAAAGTTCTTAATGAACTTAGAGTAATACCCAGCAAGCCCAAAGAATGATCATACTTGATCCTTTTCAATAGGTGTCGGCACAGACAAAATCGATTTAGCTAACACTAATTTGGTCTTAATACCATCACCAGAGATGGTGTGACCTAGGTACGAAACAGTGCCAACCCTAAATTTATATTTTTCCCTCTTTAGGATCAATCCATTGTCCTACAACCTCTGGAGCACTGCTCTTAAAATTTCATCATGCTTGATAGTTATTTCACCATAGGCAAATATGTCATCCTGGAAAAACAATCCAGAATCAAGCTTCTTAAGTACTTCCTTCATCAACCACTGGAAACACACAGCAGCAGAAGCTAACCTGAAAGTCATTCTAATAAATATAAATGCCCCCAAAGGAGTAAGAAATGAAGTAAGGTGCCTTGAATCCTCATGAAGTCAAATCTGATGATACGCTGCTGATAGGTCCATCACACTAAACACTTTTGCTCCAGTTAGCACATTCAGAGTCTCATTGATAGTAGGTAATGGTTGACGATCTACCCATATACATTGGTTGAGACCCCTAAAATCAACAAACAATCTTATTTCTGATCCATTATCTTTAGGAGCCAAAACTATAGGAGCTAACCACTACGAGGCTTACATTTCATCAATGACTCCCAATTCTAAAAGTTTGTTGAGTTCTACTTTTAATGGGTCCAACATCAAATGTAGTACCTTCCTCACTTTTTATACAGCTGGTTTAACAGTAGACTTCAAAATAATCTTATGTTTGAAATTCTTCAAAAGCCCAAGTTTATCACTAACGGCTTCTGCAAAGTAATTTACGATGTCAACATCAACACTCAGGTTCAAAACAGAAAGGACTTGATCAGGAGCATTTGGATTGAAAATAATGCCCAAATCCCTCTAATGTCACCAATCTAAAAGATTATTGCCACGTTTGGCTACATAAACCTTTGCTACTCTCTCACATCCATTGACAGAGTAGCCAAACAAATCAATTTTCTGTCCACCATACCCCACAGGGTCAATGCCTGGTGGAATTAACTCACTTTTATCATTTCCAAAGATTGTTTCCCAGTTTTTATCACCAATTAATATGAAAGGAGAACCAGAATCTGCAAGAACTGGAATAGTCTTTCCATCAATTGCAGTATCACATCTTGTCATGACTAATTTGTTCTCCTTTCCCCCATCAGGTTGCTGGTTTCCTCTACTTGCACAATCAATATGTAATATCAACTATTGATTTACTACTGTCTTATACACCATGTTTACTTTAAAATTCCTACAAACTTTTGCCAAATGTCACTTCTTCCCACAATTCCTGCAATTAATATTTCTAGCAAAACATTGTGGGTTTTTTGCCAGATGACCAAAACCTTCACATTTGTAACATCTGATCTTGGAGTCTTTCTGCCCATCACTACCAATCTTCATCCTTCCATTTATCTTCTGCACAAGATCACTTTCTTGAAAACTATCTTAGGTTGAAGCCCTTGCTATCATAGATGTAGAACCGGATTCCATAAAAGTGCCAGAATTAGAACCTGTATCTTTCATTTCTTTGACCCAAAAAAATGGCATGTTCCATGCTTTCAACAATAGTTATCGCTTCTTGTAAAGTTGGATTCTTTGCCAACTACTTCTCTTGTACTTTTGAGTTGTTGGTGCAATGACCAAGTTGATTCTTTCTATGAGACTCAGTCAAATCAGCAAAATCACAAGTTTGTGCTAACGTCTTGAGTGATGCAATATTGTTACCAACTCTCTCATCTTTAGCCTCCATTCTAATGAAAAATGTGTGTCTCTCCATAGTGATATTTATACGACCATGAAAATGTTTTTTAAGCATCATGACTGACATTTCAAACACATCCCTCGGTTCACCCTCAGCAGTACCAATGTTTATCAGATCAAGGCTATCATAAATATTCCTTCCTTCGATCCCTAAATTGTGCAAAAGAATGCCTTGTTTCCTTGCTGAGGAAAAGTTTTCACTGCCAATACCAATTAAGAGTCAAATAAGTTTAGCCATTTTTTCCAAGGCAATATGGGTTCAACACGTTCAGACAAAAATTGTGATGTTTGGGACATACTGAGAGGGGATTGATGCAACATATTATACTTTTAATATGATTAAATGTAAAAGAGAAGAAGAAAGAAAATATATATATATATATCAATATCCCTTGTAACAAGTTAATTCCACTGGTGAAATAATATGAAGAATGAACAAAAAATATTAATTAAATAACTTTTCCATATTTTATTTTTTCTTTCCTTTAAGTAGATATAGCTTAATCTACAAGTTCACTTCCTTAATGCCCAAATCTGTGAACAGAAAGTGGTATCAGTTTTCTAGTCTTTTTAACTTCTTCTTCTTTTACAGCCTCGCATGGAGCCAGGAAAATGTCAGATGAGAGAAAATGCCGATCACCTACCAGAATATCCAGTTTTGAGCTGGAGCGACAGAAAGATTCATAAAGTCTTTTAATGAAATCACAATGTTTCTTTTTTTTCTTTTAACGTTTTGTTATGCACAGTTATAGAAAATTGAGGATACCAGCGTCATCCTTCAGGTGACATCAATAAAGACACGCTTTGTTGAGCAAGTGGTCTCACAGAAAATAAGATCAGCTGTGCTTGCAGTATGCTCTCATGGTGTGTTTAACAGTTGGAACAGAAAAACAGCCATAAAGCACAGTCTCTGTAAATCATGACCACAGTATGTCATGAATAATTGTTCAACTCACTATATTGGAGATTAGTATCGACACAATAAGTACAATACCCTTACTTTAGGAATTGACATATTCAATCGCACAGTAATCAAACGTAGGGTAATCAAAATAGATGGATGCCTGAGCTCTTCGCCACTTGACACAGAGATGTATTTTTCGTTAATGTAATCCTTTAATTGGCATCCACCAAATAATCAATCCCACACCACCAGCTCAAACGCTCCTCTCTTGCCTTCTTAACAACTGTCTCTCGTGGAAGCCTCTCACTCTCCCATTCCACCCTTGATAACATAAATTAAAGAAATAATACATAAGATATAACCATAACACAGTGACATGTCGACAAAACAGATATATATAGGAGAAGCAATGAGGTCATCACTCAGCAGTGGTCTTTATTAACACCGCAAAACAAACGTGATAGTAAGGCATTTTGCAAAGCTGTGCCTATCGTGCGTACCCTTGGCCACAGTGGAATGATGGCCAGTTGTCATATAAGTGGGGAGTTGGTGGTGTAATTTAGAGATATCAACACAGATGGAATTCCACTTGTCTAAGGTTATGGGCTGGGGATGCCCCACCTCACTTAACCATCTCCTTGTTGAAAGTAAGGATTGCAATCCAGGAAAGTGGAAAAGCTCCGGGACTTGTTGGTGTCCCATTGGCATTATTAAGTATGATATGATAAGTATGATATGAATCTGTGTTCCCCCATTGACGGATGTCTATAATAACCTGAACTGTTCTTCAATTCTCTGCTCCTGGGTTACTTCGGTCATTGTTCAGAACTGGAATAGGGTGGAGCCCAAATGCTACGGCCCCATTTTTTTGATCGGTATCCCAGGCAACACATCGGGCAGAGTCTTTTGTAATAGAATAGTAGAATGGATTAATGATCACATGGTATTAAACACATGTCAATATGGCTTCTGAAGTGGCAAAGGATTGGTAGAGCAGTTCCTTAACTTATGTTTGATTATAGGGATATATACAGTGACCAAACATTCAACATTACATTTTGCCTTTATGGATCTGTCAATGGCTTTTGACTGTGTCAATCGGGCTAAATTGTGGCACCTACTTATAAAAACAAAAAATTGACCCATTACTAGTATATATATATGTTTATTTCTTTACATACAGGTACTAGGACCTGAGTAAGGTTTGGAAACAAGGGGGACATTTCAAACCCTTGTTGCAAATATAAGCTAGTCAGTGTGCCCCTATTACGACCTATGGGGTGTGAAGCTGGGGTTTAGGTGACTTTACAATTCTTCTGAGGGAGGAAAATCACCTTTGTAGGAGGATACTATCGGGCCCTTTATCAAACTCTCATTTTATTTGTCACAGTGATTTAGCCTGTATTACTTGAGTGATTATTATTACATTCGCCCAGCTCTTCTATGGCTATCCATTTGGAGTTCAGAAGACACAGAATTA